>NC_082724.1:59509625-59825534 GCF_030144855.1 Hypanus sabinus | reverse complement strand
CAAATTCCTAGAAATATAGTCATAAAAGTTAGAAATAAAAAAAGCATAAAAGTTATTAAGTTTTATATATGTGTGTGTATGTGTATATCAGGACCTGTTTATGGCCTTTGTCAACCTCTCCAAAGCATTCAACACTGTGCAAAGGGAGCTCTTATGGGATGCCTTCCTCAGGTTTGGCTGTCCCAATAAATTTGTTAACATCCTCCACCAGTTCCACGATCGGATGACTACTCAGAAACATAGAAACGTAGAAAATTGGTGCAGGAGTAGGCCATTCGGCCCTTCGAGCCTGCACCACCACTCAGTATGATCATGGCTGATCATCCAACTCAGAACCCTGTACCTGCTTTCTCTCCATACCCCCTGATCCCTTTAGCCACAAGGGCCATATCTAACTTCCTCTTAAATATAGCCAGTGAACTGGCCTCAACTGTTTCCTGTGGCAGAGAATTCCACAGATTCACCACTCTCTGTGTGAAGAAGTTATTCCTCATCTCGGTCCTAAAAGACTTCCTCTTTATCCTTAAACTATGACCCCTCATTCTGGACTTTGCCAACATCGGAAACAATCTTCCTGCATCTAGCCTGTCCAATTCCTTTAGAATTTTATACGTTTCAATAAGATCCCCCCTCAACCTTCTAAATTCCAGTGAATATAAGCCTAGTCGATCCAGTCTTTCTTCATATGAAAGTCCTGCCATCCCAGGAATCAATCTAGTGAACCTTCTTTGTACTCCCTCTATGGCAAGAATGCCTTTCCTCAGATTAGGGGACCAAAACTACACACGATCTTCTAGGTGTGGTCTCACCAAGGCCTTGTACAACTGAAGTAGAACCTCCCTGCCCTGTACTCAAATCCTTTTGCTATGAATGCCAACATACCATTTGCCTTTTTCACTGCCTGCTGTACCTGCATGCCCACCTTCAATGACTGGTGTACAATGACACCCAGGTCTTGTTGCATCTCCCCTTTTCCTAATCAGCCACCGTTCAGATAATAATCTGTTTTCCTGTTCTTGCAACCAAAGTGGATAACCTCACATTTATCCACATTAAATTGCATCATGAATTTGCCCACTCACCTAACCTATCCAAGTCACCCTGCATCCTCCTAACAGCTAACACCGCCACCCAGCTTCGTGTCATCCGCAAACTTGGAGATGCTGCATTTAATTCCCTCATTTAAATCATTAATATATATTGTAAACAACTGGGGTCCCAGCACTGAGCCTTGTGTTACCCCACTAGTCACTGCCTGCCATTCTGAAAAGGTCCCATTTACTCCCACTCTTTGCTTCCTGTCTGCCAACCAATTCTCTATCCACATCAATACCATATCCCCAATACTGTGTTCTTTAAGTTTGCACACTAATCTCCTGTGTGGGACCTTGTCAAAAGCCTTTTGAAAATCTAAATATACTACATCCACTGGCTCTCTCCTATCCACTCTATTAGTTACATCTTCAAAAAATTCTACAAGATTCGTCAGACATGATTTTCCCTTCACAAATCCATGCTGACTTTATCCGATGATTTCACCTCTTTTCAAATGTGCTGTTATCACATCTTTGATAACCGACTCTAGCATTTTCCCTACCACCGATGTCAGACTAACCGGTCTATAATTACCCGGTTTCTCTCTCCCTCCCTTTTTAAAAAGTGTGGTTACATTAGCCACCCTCCAATCCTCAGGAACTAATCCAGAATCTAAGGAGTTTTGAAAAATTATCACTAATGCATCCACTATTTCTTGGGCTACTTCCTTAAGCACTCTGGGATGCAGACCATCTGGCCCTGGGGATTTATCTGCCTTTAATCCCTTCAACTTACCTAACACCACTTCCCTACTAACATGTATTTCCCTCAGTTCCTCCATCTCACTAGACCCTCGGTCCCTTACTATTTCTGGAAGATTATTTATGTCCTCCTTAGTGAAGACATTATTTATGTCCTCAGGTGACCATAGGAGGACAAGAGTCCGAGCCCTTCCTTGTATGCACAGGGGTGAGGCAGGGGTGTGTGCTAGCGCCAGTGCTCTTTAACATCTTCCTCTTGTGTGTTACCAAGCTTCTCCACAACAAGATTGAAGGTAGCAGTGGTGTGGCATTGGAGGTCAGATTAGATGGCAACCTCTTTAACATCAGGAGGCTCCACGCATCCACCAAACTCCATAGAGAGCGGGTCCTGGAGCTGCAGTATGCAGACGACTGTACTCTTGTGGCCCATAATCCGGAGGATCTTCAGACTGTCCTTGCTGTGGCAGTGAGAGCGTACAGCAGAATGGGGCTGACTGTCAATACCATCAAGACAGAAGTGGTTTGCCAATGGATGGGGACATGGGATGCCCCCATGTTGGCTACCCCGCAGAGTGTTATACGGCCAGATACATCATGGTCAATGCTCAGCTGTGCTTTAAGAAAGTGCAAGATAAGACCTGAGGACCTGGAGGATGTTGTTGCTGACCGTATCACTTGGCAACTGCTGTGTAGGGACGGGGTTCTTATTCGGGAGATGGAAAGAACAAGCAGAAGACAGCAGAAGAGAGCCAGGAGAAATGCAGCCATGGTTGCCATCACTACCACCACTATCACATATACATGTCCCACCTACAATAGAACTTGTGGGTCCAGGATAGGACTGTATAGTCATCAAAGATCTCACCATTAAAGGAGTGGATGTCATCATCGGATTTCGATGAACAACCAAAGAAGAAGAAGAAGAAGGAGTGTGTTTGTGTGTGTATATCTATCTATCTATATATATGTATATATAAATCTTATCATAATTTGCCGTGTATTTCAGGTACTCTATTGTACTGCTGCTGCAGAAGCACAAATTACACAACATATGAACATATGTCGGTGATGATAAGCCTGATTCTGATTCTGGCTTGTAGAGTTAGAGGGGAAACACTGAATTCACCAATTTAGTAAGTCAGCAGTGGAACTGTGCAACAAAAAAGGAACTTATTTTACTTATGTTCCTATTTCTGCTTTTTAAAATTCCTCCTTCCTCCCTGATCAGTTTTGCATGTAAAAATAGGGAATGCTAGAAAAACACAGGTTGGGTAGCATCTATGGATTGACAGACTGCCACATGGAGCTTAGAAAACTAGAGGACTATGGGTAACCCTAGGTAATTTCTAGAAGTAAGTACAAGTTCAGCATAGCATTGTGGGCCGAAGGGCCTGTATTGTGCAATAGGTTTTCTATGTTTCTAAGTTAGCATTTCAGGTCAACAATTCTTAACAGAACTGTATAAACCTAAAACATTAAATCTGTATCTCTGTTCATAGATACCACCTGATCAGCTGAGTGTTTTCAGCATTTTCTATTTTTATTTAAAATTGCCAGCATCTGCAGTTATTTTATTTTCAATTATTTTCCCATATCTTTGTCTGCAAGTGTATCTCCAATTCCCATTTGAGAGTTTGGAGAGAAGAGGAACTCAGAAGAAAAATCTATTTGGAGACGGCTTCAAAATTATCTTTTGGAATCAGATCATCAAAAAGCAAACAACTACCAGAACTGGAGAAGAAATTCAGCATCTTTTTGCAGAGGTCTTGAAACTACAGAGAAATTTTAGCATTCAGGATAAGGTAGTAAATTGGTTTTGTGGGAGAAGCCAGAGAGTGGTAGTAGATGATTTCTGAAAAGAGGATGCTGTCCAAGTTGCACACCATCTTGGACAATGACTCCCATCCACTCCATAATGTACTGGTTAGGCACAGGAGTACATTCAGTTAGAGACTCATTCCACCGAGATGTAACACTGAGCATCATAGGAAGTCATTCCTGCCTGTGGCCATCAAACTTTACATTTCCTCCCTCGGAGTGTCAGACACCCTGAGCCAATAGGCTGGTGTATTGTAAAAGTGTAAAAAAGTGTAAAACACTTATTTCCACTTGGCATGATTAACTTATTATTATTTAATTATTTATGGTTTTATATTGCTATATTTCTTCACTATTCTTGGTTGGTGCGGCTGACGCCGTTACTGACCTCATCAACTTTTGAGAACTCATATCCACTTCCACCAAACCCATTGTTCCCGAATGACACACTGCTTGTCAAGATCCACAAACCTGACTGTCTGTGTAGGCCTATGGTCTCCGCCTGCTCCTGCCCCATTGAACGTATCCTCATACCTTGACTCCATTTTATTCCCCTTGGTTCAGTCCCTTCCCACCTACATCCACTGCACTTCTCATGCTCTTGATCTCCTCACTAACTTTCAATTCCTTGGCCCTGACCACCTCAGTTTCACCATGGATGTTCAATCCCTATTCACTTCTATCCTCCATCAGGATGGCCTCAAAGCTCTCTGCTTCTTTCTCAATGATAGAGCTAACTAGTTCACCTCCACTGCCACCCTCTTCCATCTGGCAGAACTGCTCCTCATCCTCAACAGGTTTTACTTCGGCTCCTCCTGTTTTTGTCAGATACGAACACCCGCATGGGACCCAGCCACTGTACGCCTGCCTTTTCGTTGGCTGTGTGGAACAGTCCAGGTTCCAAGCCTTCCATGGTATTGCTCCCCAACTCTTCCTCCGCTACACTAATGACTGCATCGGTGCTGTACAAAATTTCATCAACTTTGCCCCCAACTTCCAACCTGCCCTTCTCAATCCCTCTGTCTTCATCTCTTGAGATAAATTGTTAATCGCGATCTTTTATAAACCTACAGATTCCCACAGTTATCTTGACTATACCTCTTCCCACTCTATCTCCTGAAAATATGCTATTCCCTTTTCTCCATTCCTTTGACTCTGCCACATCTGTTCCCAGGATACAAAGGTATTGTACAACCAATCAGATCTTTACGTTCCTCCCTTTCTCTGCTTTCCACAGGGATTGCTTCCTCCATGATTCCCTTGTCCATTCATCCTTCCCCACTCATCTGCCTCCCTGCAAGAGGCCAAACCTGCCCATTCAATTTCTCTTTCACCTCCATTCAGCGCCCAAGCAGTCCTTCCAGGTGAGACACCATTTCACCTGTGAACCTGCTGGGTTGTTTATTGTGTCCAGTGCTCCCAGTGCATCATAAATTAGGGGAGCGCTTTGTTGGGAACCTCTGCATCTGCCAAAGGTGGAACTTCCTGATGGCCAAACATTTTAATTCCCATGCACACGAGTGAATCTGCAGATACTGGAAATAAATAAAAACACAAAATGGCAGAACTCAGCAGGCCAGACAGCCTGAAATGTCGTCACTACCTCCTCCCATAGATGCTGTCTGGTCTGCTGAGCTCTACCAGCATTTTGTGTTTTTATTTTAATTCCCATTCCCATTCTCACTCTAACATGTTGGTCCATACCCTCCACTTGTGCCATGATGAGGCCACCCTCAGGGTGGAGGAACAACATCTTGTATTCTATATTCTTGTATTCTGTCTGGGTAGCCTCCAATCTAATAGCATGAATATTGATTTCTCCATCCAGTTTAAAAAAATTGCTCCCCTCTGCTATTCTTATGGCCACTTACTGTCCACTCTGGCTGCTTACCTCTTCTTACCGGCCTATCACTACCCCCTGTGTCCCTTTCTCCTTCCCTTTCTCCTATGACCACTCTCCTCTCCCATCAGATTAACATCCCTTTACCTTCCCTACCCACCTTACTTCACTTATCACCATCTAGTTATCCTCTCCTCTCCCCCACCTTGTTATTCTGGCATGTTCCCTATTGACAGCTGACGATTGACGATGACAGTTTATTCATTTCCATAGATGCTGCCTGACCTGCTGAGTTCCTCCAGTGGGGGTGGGGGTGGGGGTGGTGTGTGTGTGTGTGTGTGTGTGTGTGTGTGTGTGTGTGTGTGTGTGTGTGTGTGTGTGTGTGTGTGTGTGTGTGTGTGTGTGTTTTGAGCTGAGATGCTTAAGCTGATGTTGCATAAGGCCTAATTTGGAGTATTGTGTGCAGTTTTAGTCAGCTACCTACAGGAAAGATATCAATAAGGTCGAAAGAGCAGTAGAAAATTTACAAGCATGAGGCTGGGATTTGAGGACTTGAGTGACAGGGAAAGGTTGAATAGGCCAGGACTTTGTTTTCTGGAGTGTAGGAGAATGAGGAGAGATTTGATAGAGGTAGACAAAGTTATGAAGAGTGTAGATAATGTGAATGCAAGAAGGCTTTTTCCACTGACGTTGGGTGAGTCCAGAAGTAGAGGTCATAACTTAAGGGTGAAAGGTGAAATATTTAAGGGGAACATGAGGGGAAGTTTCACTTAGAGGGCAGTGAGAGCATGGGTTGAGATACCAGTGGAACTGGTAGAAGTGGGTTTGATTTGAATGTTTAAAAATGGGTTTGGACGAGTCCATGGATGGTGGGATATTGCCCAGTTGCAGCTTGATGGGACTCGGTACATAATGGTTTGGCAAGGACTCGATGGACAAAAGGGCTTATTTTTGTTCTGTACTGTAGGACTCTGACTCCTGGAGAAGTTAGGCGATTTATAACTGAAGGGTAATTTGCAGTTATCATTTAGAAATGAGATGGTGGATAATGTTTTAGTCCTGATATCATGTGGTTTGCTATTTTATTACCACACAATTGTATAGAGAGGCTTTTATTGTTAAGTGACAAACTGGGTCAGCCATCGTCTAAAGGAAAAGAGCAAGTTAACATTTGGCCCATGACTCTTTGTTGGAACCTAGCTGTCGACTTGTTGAACAGTTTTGCTATTTTATCTGTTCCTTTCAGACTAATATATTCCCCGTGGCAGAGCAAATGAACCAAGGATTAAATTATCTAAGCATTAATGGGATTGGGTGTCAGGGAGCAAGTGGGATAGGATCAAATACAGTCAAGTAGAGAGAGTGCAAGAGAATGAACAACAAATAGATGTCAAGCTCTGTTCCCTCTCAGGTGTGCACATGCACAATTCTTTTGCTACTAGCACACAAAAGAATTTAAATTGTGCACTAAAAGATGTCACCTTTCCTCGTTGGCATGTTAAGTATATTTCACGATCGTACACAATCACATTTCCTGTTCTGGTTTCTCATGCAGACAGTGTTGACAATGTGGAGTTTGTGATGATTTGCCTGCACATTTTGAAACTGGCTTATTTATTCTTTCTTTATCGAAGAAATTATTGATTCCTTATGTGAAATTCCAAAGATGCAAAGGATGTGCTAGATCACATAAAATAACTGCTAGATCATTTAAAGCAGAATGGCTTAATGAAATAGTAGAAACTGCTATACCGAAAGCTCATGAGGTCAGGAACATGCAGTTACGAGAAATATTTATGTACAATACAGGAACTGGCGTAACCTGTATGCATTGTCATGATGCAAACATTGCAGGAGAATTTGCAAGTGGGAAAAAATGGAGTGATATCTGGAAACTTGACTTTTTATAGCATCATTTAGCAAACAGATCACATACGGACGGTGTGCAAAAGCTCCGGTGAGAAAATCCTTCAGGTTTACGTCCACTTAAAAATCACATGTGCACATGTTGTTGTCACTGGGCATAATAATTGTACAGCACAAGATTTTTGCTCACACTGGCCATTACAGATTTGAGGGAATATTGATGTCAAGGCTTATTATTGAATAGAAGGCAAGGGAATGATTGTTACAAAGATGCCAGGAGGTTACTGTCATTCTCACTGAGGAGAATTCCATTAGCGATGCCATTCTCTCTCAGCATCCCCATAACCACCTTCTGTGCAAGAATAAATCCTGGACCTTGGATAAAGACTTGGATCAGTTGACTTTTCCCATTTACTGAAAGTGGTAGGAAAGGCAGTTTCCTTTTTTTAGTTGATAATTTCAGGGTGACTTGCTTCAAAAGCAGCAGAAAAAATGATCCAGTCAGAGTATTTACATATGACCCAACCTGAATCCTGATTGGACTGGATGCTGAATTCAGAGTTACGTCACTTACAAGTTTTCTATTAATCTGGTCTACTCACGCAGTGGCTTGTTGCTGATTGTGTGGTTTGCGGCCAACAGCTGTATTCTTCTGTCACTGTTGGTCATTGTAATGTTGCCAAGTAAGATGACCATGTCTTGTTGGTGTTCTGTTTTGCTATCTTGCATTGCTATCACCGTTTCTTTCTGTATTCTCATTGTTGTGATCACATTAGATGCTTTAGTATCTATCGTATTTGTCAGTTGGTTCCCTCAGCCTCGGATCATCACATTTGCTCCAGCTGTCTCAGTCTACATTTGTGTCAGTTGCTATCATCTCACATTTTTGCATTTACAGTAATTGACAATGTCTCTGTTTATTGTATTTGTCTGCCAAATGCCATGCTAATGGAACGGTTCAGAGTCTGGTGCTGAGTGACAAGTGCTTTACCTCCTGATTCCCAAAAGCCGCTCCATTTATAAGGCCAAGTGTGATGAACTGCTCCATACTTGACTGTAATAGCACCATGCTGGGGCCATTCTGTCAAAAAGCCCTCGACCTGAAACGTTAACTATAACGTATTTTTCCACAATTGTTGCCTGATCACTGAGTGTCCTAGCATTTTCAATTTTTATTTCAGATATCTGTGTGGAGCGTTGTACAGAATGCCCTTCATTAGGTTCCACATTCCCATGTTGCCATGGTGTCGTATTATGCCATCCTTGTTGCTTTCCCCTACATAACACACACACGTTGTTGCAGGCTTGCATTACACTTCCCTTAGTCCTGCAAAATCTGATCTGCAACTTCACCAGTCCATATTTTCTTGAAATCCTACTCTCACTACCTCACTTTCTTCCACTGCCTAGTTTTATATTCTTCAGTTTTATTCTCAGGTCTTTGACATAAAGTCCTAGTGATGACCTTTGTGGGAAACAAGTTCATGCTCCTCCCTAGTCAAGAAGCCTCCTGATCCTTAACTCACTGGACCCCAATGTACATCCTTGGAACGCCTCCCAGAAAAAGTGCATCTCTGTGGCTGTGTACTGTATACCAACTGCAGACAATGAATTGCTATTTTTGTTTGACCTCTCCCATCCATGGGGATTGCTCTCCCCACTTAGAAAACCAGTGTCTTAGTCAATTAGGAATCATAATTGTTTCATTCCTATGTGTAAATGAGGTCTAAGCACATTGCACAGTTTACCAAGTAACACACACAACCTGCTGGAGGAACTCAGCAGGCCAGGCAGCATGTATGGAAATGAATAAATTTCAGGCTGAGAGTCTTCTTCAGGACTGGAATGGAAGGGGGAAGATGCCAGAATGAAAAGATGGGAGAGGGGAAGGAGGATAGTTAGAAGGTGATAGATGAACCCAGGTGGGTGGGAAAGGCAAAGGGCTGGAGAAGAAGGGCTCTGATAGGAGAGGAGAGGAGGAAATTGTCATTTAAAAAAAATTGGATATGTATATGGACAGGAAAGGAATGGAGGGATATGGGCAGAGTGTAGGTAGGTGGGACTAGGTGAGAGTAAGCGTTCGGCATGGACTAGAAGGGCCGAGATGGCCTGTTTCCATGCTGTAATTGTTATATGAGAGTGGACCATGGGAGAAAGGAAAGGAGGGGCACTAACAGATCCAGCTCAGGGTCAGTATTTGGAGTCTCTGTGCAGTATTCTGAAAACTGTGGGTTTAGGGGACAGAGATATAAGGCAATTAGAGGACTGGCCGAGTCTAAAACTCCACTCTCCGTTGGAAGACTGGTGACGTGGACTTGGTTGGATGTTAGGCTGGCAGACCAGTGCAGATGCTTGTATCCTGTCATCAGCAAGTTCAGAGCTCAGGTCCTCATCTGTTGCTAACAGTGCGACCCAGGTCAGTATTGAGAATCGAAGCTGTAAGATCAGTCAGAAGTCCAATTCGAAGACCGGAGTTCGATTGGAAGTCCAGAAATCAAGGACCAGTGGAGAGAACCCAAATCTACGATACCGCTGGGGAAGTTGAATGCCCACTATCTGTGAATCCACAAATCTGTTGGAAGCTGGAGGTCAGTCCTGTGGTTAGGGTACAGTGTATGTGCATCCCCTGTCCTGGGGACGGAGGGCTGTGTGGATGGGTGGGAGGGAGGGAGGAAGGGGGTTTGTTTTGCTGCTTGATAAGTTCTGTGCTGTTCTGCGGAGCCTTGTGGGCGTGCTGTGTTGGTACTGGGCTGTGTGGTGATTCATCCTTGCTGGCTCACCCCAGTGCACTGGTTGTTAACACAAACGACACATTTCACTGTATATTTCGATGTTCATGTGACAAATCAGGCGGATCCCTGGATTGTGCAGTCTCGGAGGGGGTTGATGGGTGGCCACATGAAAGCACAGGCAGAGCCAGACACAGTGGTCAGCATTGGGCACTAGTGGAGATGATGAGACCATGGAGGACAGCGGTTCAAAATGTGACATCACAACGGACTGTGCAGGATGGAGGAGAGTCGCGTTTGTGTGTGTGTGGTGGTGGTGTAGGGGGTCGGGGGCGGGTTACAGGGATATTTCCTGTATGGCTCTGGTGCTAGGTTTGTATCATCATCAGCCATGGGTGAAATACTGGAAATGGTATAGACCAATTAGTGATATTTCAGATAGTTCTGTGCATAGAAAATTGTCTCACAAATCCGAGATTTTTGAAGGGGGAAGTGGGATCCCAACAGCTGGTCTATTGGTTGCAACCTTGGCAATGGAAACAGTCAGAGGTTGGTAGTACAGGCCTGTTTTTCAGATTGGAGGCCCGTGATATGCAGTGTGCTGCAGGGATCTGTTCTGGGCCCTTCATTGTTTGTCATCTATATTTGGATGAGAATGTAGGGAATTTGTAGTTAACACCAAAATTGGTGGTGTGATGGACAGTGAAGGATTGTCTGCAAGGTTACACCAGAATCTGAATCAATTAGTAAAGCGGGCAAACACGGAGTGAGGAGTTTTGGGAGGTTAAGCCAGGGAAGAATACATAGTGAGTGACAGGGCCCTGGGGAGTGTTGTTGAACAGGAGAGTATTGTACATTGTTCCCTGGAAATGGTGACACACGTAGACAAGGTGAAGAAGGTGATTGGGAAGTTTATTGTCAGTAGTTGGAGCACTGAGTACAAGTGTTGGGACAACATGGTCAAAGGGCTTTACTTGCATATGTCCTTTGTTGGTGAGACTGCTGCTGGAGTCTGGTGTGAAGTCTAGTCACCATACTATAGGAAGATTTATGAAGTTAAAGAGGGTGCAGAGAAGATTCAAAAGGATGTTGCTCGAGCTCGCTCTTAGGAGAAATCGGAAAGGCTGGACTTTACCTTGGAGTCATGAAAATGCTATTACATCAATAGGACTATTCCATAGGCTGCCAACTCAAGGAAAGGAGCAAACTTTCAGGGAATCAGAAATG
Source organism: Hypanus sabinus (assembly GCF_030144855.1). NCBI lineage: Eukaryota > Metazoa > Chordata > Chondrichthyes > Myliobatiformes > Dasyatidae > Hypanus > Hypanus sabinus. The sequence goes on along the minus strand of NC_082724.1, from coordinate 59,814,258 downwards.
GGCATAGAGTGGTTATACTGGAAAATTTTAATGGTCTTTCTGTACACTGGGATAATGAGAGATGGGAAAAGAGGGAGGAATTTTTGGAATGTTTCCAGGAGAATTTTCCTGATCAGCATTTTTTCAGTCTAAAGAGAAAGAAGACATTGATAGTCAAAGAAATCACAGATGCTGGAAAAAGCAGAAAATTTGCTGAAATATTCAGCAGGTCAGGCAGCATCTATGGAGAGGGAAATGGTCATGATTTAGGTCCTTGATCTCTCATCAGAACAAGACAGTTCTGAATTACACTGGACAGGATGCTGATTGGAAATTGTTGAGTGCTGGGACTGTAATGTGGTTGGATGAAAGATGAGGTGCTGTTCCTTGAACTTAGATTGGGCTAATTAGAACAGCAGTATATAGCAATTTTAGATGTTTGGTCAAAGAATATTGCTGTAACTGTCACAGTGAGTCCTGCTTGGAACATTACTTCCCTGAAAACATCTATCTTCCCCTGAAAATCTCTATCTTTCTCCGGCAGTGAATATTTTTCTTCATCAATACTGTCACTTCTCCTCTTTTATTCCTATCTCTTCTTTCCCTGAACACCTTGTATCTGGGGATATTTAGAACCTGTCCATGTTTCTATCCAACTCTTTGTTAATTGCTGCAATGTTGTAATCCCATGAGCCTAATTGCATCTGGTGCTCAGCAGCTTGTCCAATATACTCACTGTGTTTACATAGATGCACTGTGGATCTGTTTTAGATCCTGTTCTCTCTCTCATCAGAGCTGTCAAAAGCTAGAATCATTCCTTGTTTAATTGCAGAGGGGAGAGTGGGGGAGTGGTGGAGAGATCAACTGGATGTTTGTGGATAGGGCGAGGTTCAAGAGAGACTGAGGGACACAGGTTACATCAGTGCTGGTGGAGAGGAAGGCTTGTTGCAGCAGATCTGTCTGGATGAAGTGTAGGTACATGGCAATAAATTAGGGCAGTAGAGAAAACCTTGCTGTAGTAGTGATATATCAAACACAGTAGTTTCTGGAAATCTGAAATGAAAGTGAATACTGTTTATACCCACCGAGAGGGAAGATCCAAGTGTTAAAGGTAGGTTCCAATTCAGAATCGGATTCACTGATCACGTGTTCATCAAAATGTGTTGTTCGCTTTAACAAGCAACGCAGCAAGAGACATGCTGGGCAGCCCACAAGTGTTGCCACACATATTGGCATCAATTCAACAGAATAACACAGAACACAAGAAAACTGAACGTACCAAAGGAGAAAGCAACAACAAAACCAGCCCTATTCCTCCCTCCCAACCGTACATATACACACTCCTCTATCTCCAGGACAGACTGTCTTCAGTGTATAGCAGACTTGTGAATTTGCAGATGTGGGCTTTCGACTTCCCCAGCGGACCCACAGAGGTTCGTAGACTGGAGGCTCAATTTCTGAATTTTCGATCGACCTTCAAGCTTTGATCTTCAGAGGTGGCCCAAGTCTCGTTGATGACAACGACTGATGACCTTGGACGAGGACCTGAACTCCAAGTTTCAAGCTCCAGTCTTGTTGATTCACTAGAGAGTCACTGGCATTCATGCGTCTTGCCCACATGTTGCTCTGAGCCTGGAGCCTGATGATAACTCCTGGACTGCTGGTCTGACGTCCAACCATGTCCACATCACTGGCCTTTGAAAGTAGGGGTGGAACATTTACTCTGACCTGCCCTTTAGTTCCCCCACATTCCAGTCCATAAACTGTAACCTGACCTCTAACTCTCCTCTCTGTCCCCAAAACCATCCCTATGATGGGCTTCAGTCAGAATTAGCCAGTTATGATACAGGCGAGTAACTTGAGATTAAGGTACTGTTCAGAGAAGAAAGAGGCATTGTTGGACTTGGTTTTCTGAACATTTGGGAGGTGATGGAAGTGATGGAAAAAAACATGGATGTGCAGGTAAAAGCAGAAGATTGGAGAAGGGTCAGTTGGAGTGGGATGAGGGCTGATTTTGCTGGGTAAAATGGACTCAAAGACTTGGGGCGGGAGCGCAAAACTAATTGGCCAATGGGCAGACATTAAGAAAGAAGTGTTTCAGGTTCAGGAGAAGGGCATGGTGATTAATGTCAGAGCTCCCTAGCTGACCAAATGATACAGAATAAAATGCCAGAGGAAAGGACAGGTGGCAAATGACCAGGCCTATCTTGGAATGTTGAGAGAAGGAGAGACAAAAATAAAAGACAATTCAAAACTTTTCAACGGGTAAGCAAACAGTGAGAGAGTTGTAAGAAGAGGATCTTACTAAAAGCTATAAATAAACAGAGAGAGACTGACAAATAACCAATGTGCAAAAGAAGACTAACTAGCAAACAAATAATGCTGCAAGCATGAATTTGAAAAAATTCTTAAAAATAAGTCTATAGGTCATACTTGAGATGAATGAAGTTACCCAGTCTGATGATTGTAGATTAATTACTGTTGTGGTACCTACAGCTCTTTCCTGTACCTGTTGCCCGATTGTCTTGAATGATCAATCACTCACTGTGAAACTATGTCATCTTATCTAGACATTCAACTAGAAGAAACATCTTTGCATTCACCTTCCAGGGCCCTTACGAATGCTGTTATATTTTCATGAGATCATCACAAGAGATGACTTGGCTATGAAAGAGCCTTGTTTGCTTAATAGATTCAAGATTCAAGTACATTTATTATTAAAGTAGGTATAAAATGTACAACCTTGAGATTTGCTTGCTCGCAGGTAGCCACAAAGCAAGAAACCTGAAAGAACCCAATTTGAAGAAATAAACTAAAAATAAAAGACTAACACTTGATACACAAGAGAATTTTAAAAAAGAGATCATGCAAACAGTTGAAGAGAGCAACAGGATTCTGAACCTAAAATGAGTCTTCAGATGCGAACTCTGCTATAGTCCGGAGTAGGCCCAAAGCCTCTCTTATCAGTTCATCATATTAGCGGTCATGGAACACAGCAGCTGGGGCAGCCTTCATAGCCTCAGTGCCATGGAAAGAGAGGAGTGACTGTCGAGGAGAGTGAGTGAAATTGGCTCTCGTCCTGCCTTTTCAGTCTGTCTGAGTTGGCATTTAAATTGACCAAACAATGGAGCACCAAAAGGCTCTGGTGCACTGGGGAGAGGAGAAAAGAGAGCAAGCAAAATCATCTCTTGCCTGTGGTCTGGGCTGGTGTTTAAATTGACCAAATAGAGTATTGTACCTCGCACAAGGACCTGGCTGCTGCGAAAGGCTCCGGGCCTAGCCCATGCCACCCAGCAACTGGCTCCAGGACCAGATTTTCTCACCCAGCCCAAAACAGTTCTTAAGCTTTTCAAATTAGTCCTGTGCCCAGAGAGATCCACCTTCGCACCCGGGCCAGCTGTACAGGCAGCTGACGCCCATCTACAAAAATTCTGCAATACCTTCTCAGGTGACAAATCCACCCTTGAGGAGAATGGATGAAGGTTTGTTGTATTTCCTTCAGTGCAAGGCTCACAACTCAAGTAAATAGCCATTAGTTTCAGGGCATTTTCATTTATTCCTTGAAGTGTGAGAATTTGATAGAGGAATGTAAAATTATGAGGGGTATAGATAGGGTAAATGCAAGCTGTCTTTTTCCACTGAGGTTGGCTGAGACTGAAACTAGAGGTCATAGGTTACGGGTGAAAGATGAAATGTTAAAGAGGAGCATGTGGGAGAATGTCTTCATTGAAAGCACATAGTAAGTGTGCAGAACGAGCTGCCAGCAGAAGTTGTGGATGTAGGATTGATATCAATATGTGAGAGAAGTTTGGGGTATGAAGGGCAATGGTCTAGTTACGGGTCGATGGGACAAGGCTGAGATACAGCTCAGCACAGGCTAGGTGGGCTGAAGGGCCTGTTCCTGTGCAGTTGTGTTCTAAGGCTCGATGAAAAGTGATTGACCTGAAACATTGTCTCTGTTTCTTTAACATTCTACACAACCCAACATGAATATTTCATGCACTCTCCAGCTTAGCATCAAAAATGAAATAACTGCATTCTTCCCTTTTTCCAATGGGGTGCACCTTAGTTTGCTGAAAGCACAAGGGTATGACTGGATGACTGAAAATATCACGCCATTCTTGAAACTAGGGCTAATCCAGCTACCACAGGCTCATCAGAATCCTGTCTGGTTTGAAATGTTTCAAATGTTAATGAGGGACAAAATTAGCACTCTCAAACAAGCATAGATCGATTAGGGAAAGCCAACATGAATTTGTTAAATATAAATTGTTTTTAATGAACTTGGTCTTTTTTATGATGGGGTTAAAGAGCGTTAATGAGAGATGCAGTTGATATTGACTGAATGGGATTCTGAAATGTGTTTGATAGAGGCTTGTTATCGGGATTGAAGCCCAAAGGGGCTGTCGCAGGGTGGATAGCTGGCGAAGCGACAGGAGGCAAACCAGTGAAAGGTTATGTTATGCATTGGAGGGACATACAGTCATAGAAAAGTACAGTACATTTGGCCCATCTAGTTCATGCTGAACCATTTAAACTGTCCACGCCCATTGATTTGCACCAGGACCATAGGCCCTACCGCCCATCTACCTATTCAGACTTCTCTTAAACATTGAAATCAAGCTGCATGCACCACTTGTGCTGGCAGTTCATTCCACACTCCCAGGCCACTCTGATTGAAGAAGTTTCCCCTCATGTTCTCCTTAAACTTCTCACCTTTCACCCTTAACCCATGACCTCTGGTTGTAGAGTCTCACCCAACCTCAGTGGAAAAAGACTATTTGCATTTACTATATCTATACCCCTCATATTTTGTATACCTCCATCAAATCTACCCTCGGTCTTCTCCGTTCCAAGGAATAAAGTCCTAACTTGTTCAATCTTTCCTTATAACTCAGATCCTCAAGTCCTGTCAAAATCCTTGGAAACTTTCTCTGTACTCTTTCAACCTTATTTATATCAGGTGTATATACCGATGAGAGGCATTGATTGTCTGGTTAGCCAGAGGCTTTTTCCTGGTGCTGAAATGGCTAACACGAGGGGAAAATGGGTACAAGGGAAATGTCAGAGGTAAGTTTTTCACACAGAGAGTGGTGGGTGTGTGGAATGCACTGACGGTGAAGGTGGTAGAGGTGGATACAAAGGGTCTTCTAAGAGACTCTTAAGATAGGAACAAGGAGCTTAGAAAAATAGAGGGCTATGTGGTAGGGAAATTCTAGGCAGTTTTTAGAGTAGGTTACATGGTCGGCACAACATTGTGGGCTGTGGATTATTATGTTCTATCTTTCCTGTAGGTAGGTGAATTCCTCTAACTCTGTTGCATCTGCTCTCAGGATGAGGCTTTTAATTCCAGACCTAAGGAGATATCCCCCTTCTTCAAAGAAAGGGGCTTTCCTTTCTCTGCCAAAATCTGTTTGTGTTGCTTCAAATTAAGCCTCACTAATGTTTTCTATAACTTCAACATCACAACCCATCTCCAATACTCAGTACTTTGACTTATGATGGCCAATGTGCCAAAAACTTTCTTTATAATCCTGCTGACCTGCACTGCTACTTTCAATGAATTATGGGCCAGTATTCCCAGATCCCTTTGTTTTAGCACTCCTCAGTGCCCTTCTGTTCACATTGTAAGACCTACTCTAGTTGGTTCTCCAAAGTGCAACTGTGCACTTGTCCGTATTAAATTCCATCTGCAATTTTTCAGCCCATTTTTTCAAATAGTCCATATCCCACTGCAAACTCACATAGTTTTCCTCCATGTTCACTACACGGCCAGTCTTGGTGTCATCCACAAATTTGCTGACCCAGTTAACCACATTATCATCCAGATCATTTATATAGATGACTAACAACAAGGGATCCAATAGCGATCCCCACGGCACTCCAATAGTCACAGACCTCCAGTAAGAGAGGCCACCATCTACTGCCACTCTCTGGTTTCTCCTACAAAGCTTTGTGCTTTATAAATTTTATAAATCTACTCCATCTACTGGATGAGGAAGTGGAGGGATGGTAAGACTCTTGGCAGTGTGGAGGATCAGAGGGATCTTGGGGTCTGAGTCCATAGGACACTCAAAGCTGCTGCGCAAGTTAACTCTGTGGTTAAGAAGGCATATGGTGTATTGGCCTCCATCAACTGTGGGATTGAGTTTAAGAGCTGAGAGGTAATGTTACAGCTATATAGGACCCTGTTCAGACTCCATGGAGTACTGTTCTGGTTGCCTCACTACAGGGAGGATGTGGAAGCCATAAAAAGTGTGCAGAGGAGATTTACAGGGATATTGCCTGGATTGGGGGGCATGCCTTATGAGAATAGGTTGAGTGAACTCGGCCTTTTCTCTTTGGAGCAACGGAGGATGAGAGGTGACCTGATAGAGATGTATAAGACGATGAGAGGCATTGATTGTGTGGTTAGTCAGAGGCTTTTTCCCAGGGCTGAAATGGTTAGCATGAGAGGGCACAGTTTTAAGGTGCTTGGAAGTAGGTACAGAGGAGATGTTAGGGGTAAGTTTTTTTACTCAGAGAGTGGTGAATGCGTGGAATGGGCTGCCGGCAATGGTGGTGGAGGCGGATACAATGGGGTCTTTTAAGAAACTCCTGGATAGGTACATGGAGCTCAGAAAAATAGAGCACTGTGGGTAACCCTAGGTAATTTATAAGGTAGGAACATAGAACATTACAGCAAAGAAACAGGCCTTTTGGCCCTTCTTAGCTGTGCCGTACCATTTTTATGCCTAGTCCCACTGACCTGCACCTGGCCCATATCCCTTTCATCCATGTACTTGTCCAAGTTTTTCTTAAATGTTAAAAGTGAGCCTGCATTTACTGCTTCATCTTGGAGCTCATTCCACACTCCCACCTCCCACCACTCTCTGTGTGAAGAAGCCTCCCCAATGTTCCCTTTAAGCTTTTCCCCCTGCACCCTTAACTCATGTTCTCTGGTTTTTTTCTCCCCTAGCCTCAGTGGAAAAAGCCTGCTTGCATTCACTCTATCTATACCCATCATAATATTATATACCTCTATCAAGTCTCCCCTCATTCTTCTACGCTCCAGGGAATAAAGTCCTAACCTATTCAACCTTTCTCTGTAACTCAGTTTTTCAAGTCCCGGTAACATCCTTGTAAACCTTCTCTGCACTCTTTCAACCTTATTAATAACCTTCCTGTAATTCAGTGACCAAAACTGTACACAATACTCCAAATTCGGCCTCACCAATGCCTTATACAACCTCACCATAACATTCTAACTCTTATACTCAGTACTTTGATTTATAAAGGCTAATGTACCAAAAGCTGTCTTTACTACCCTATCTACCTGTGACGCCACTTTTAGGGAATTTTGTATCTGTATTCCCAGATCCCTCTGTTCTACTGCACTCCTCAGTGCCGACCATTTACCTTGTATGTTCTACCTTGGTTTTTCCTTTCAAAGTGCAATACCTCACACTTGTCTGTATTAAACTCTATTTACTATTTTTCAGCCCATTTTTCCAGCTGGTCCAGATCACTCTGCAAGCTTTGAAAACCTTCCTTAGTGTCCACTACACCTCCAATCTTTGTATCATCAGCAAATCTGCTGATCCAATTTACCACATTATCATCCAGATCATTGATTTAGATGACAAATAACAATGGACCCAGCACTGATCCCTGTGGCACACCACTAGTCACAGGCCTCCACTCAGAGAAGCAATCCTCCTCTACCACTCTCTGACTTCTCCCATTGAGCCAATGTCTCATCTAATTTACTATCTCACCATGTATACCTAGCAACTAAAACTTCCTAACTAACCTCCCATGCGGGACCTTGTCAAAGGCCTTACTGAAGTCCATATAGACAATATCCACTGCCTTCCCTTCATCCACTTTCCTTGTAACTTCCTTGAAAACCTCTAATAGATTTGTTAAACAAAGCAGTGTTGACTCTCCCTGATAAGTCCCTGTCTATCTAAGTACTTGTAGATCCTATCTCTTAGTACTCCTTCCAATAATTTACCTACTACCGATGTCAAATTTACCAGCCTATAATTTCCTGGATTACTTTTTGAGCCTTTTTTAAACAACGGGACAACATCAGCTATCCTCCAATCCTCCGTACCTCAGCTGTAGATACCGACATTTTAAATATATCTGTCAGGGCCCCTGCAATTTCAAAAGTAGTCTCCTTCAAGGTCTGTGGGAATACCCTGTCAGGTCCTGGGGATTTATCTACTCTGATTTTGCTCAAGGTAGCAAGCAACTCCTCCTCTTCAATCTATATAGGTTCAATAGACAATGCAGGAGGTGGCCATTCAGCCCTTCGAACCAGCACCACCATTCAATGTGTTCATGGCTGATCATCCACAATCAGTACCCCGTTCCTGCCTTCTCCCCATATCCCTTGACTCCGCTATCTTTAGGAGCTCTATTAAGAGCTCTATCTAACTCTTTACTGAAAGCATCCAGAGAATTGGCCTCTACTGCCTTCTAAGGAAGAGCATTCCATAGATCCACAACTCTCTGGGTGAAAAAGTTTTTCCTGAACTCTGTTCTAAATTGCCTACCCCTTATTCTTAAACTGTGGCCTCTGGTGCTGGACTCCCCCAAATTCGGGAACATGTTTCCTGCCTCTAGTGTGTCCAATCCCTTAATAATCTTGTACGTTTCAATCAGATCCCCTCTCATCCTTCTAAATTCCAGTGTATACAAGCCTAGTCGCTCCAATATTTCAACATGTGACAGTCCCGCCATCCCGGGAATCAACCCCGTGAACCTACACTGCACTCCCTTAAGAGCGAGAAATTCCTTCCTCAAATTTGGAGACCAAAACTGAACACAATACTCCAGGTGTGGTCTCACCAGGGCCTTGTACAACTGCAGAAGGACCTCTTTGCTCCTATACTCAACTCTCCTTGTTATGAAGGCCAACATGCCATTAGCTTTCTTCACTGCCTGCTGTACCTGCATGCTTACTTACAGTGATTGATGTACAAGAACACCTAGATCTCATTGTACTTCCCCTTTTCCTAACTTGACACTATTCAGATAGTAATCTGCCTTCCTGTTCTTGCCACCAAAGTGGATAACCTCACATTTATCCACATTAAACTGCATCTGCCATGCATCTGCCCACTCACCCAACCTGTCCAAGTCACTCTGCATTCTCATAACATCCTCCTGACATTTCACACTGCCACCCAGCTTTGTGTCATCAGCAAATTTGCTAATGTTACTTATATTTATATCTGCAGCCAGAAATCACGGTAGATATTATACTACCCCCCAACAACATGTGCTCTAATTTTGCCCACTAATCTCCTATGTGGGACCTTATCAAAGGCTTTCTGAAAGTCCAGGTACACTGCATCCGCTGGCTATCCCTTGTCCATTTTCAAGGTTACATCCTCAAAAAATTCCAAAAGATTAGTCAATCATGATTTCCTCTTCATAAATCCATGATGACTCATGATGACATCATGATGACCATGATAAATCCATGGTCGTGTTACTGCTATCCAAAATGTGCTGTGATATCATCCTTTACAATTGACCTCACTACATGTTTGTATTATTTCCATTGACTCGATGCCAGTTTCCTTAGTAAATACAGAGGCAAAAAACCCGTTTAAGATCTCCCCCATTTCTTTTGGTTCCATACATAGCTGACCACTCTGATCTTCAAGAGGACCAATTTTATCCCTTACTATCCTTTTGCTCTTAATATACCTGTAGAAGCTCTTTGGATTATCCTTCACCTTGACTGCCAAAGCTACCTCATGTCTTCTTTTAGCCCTCCTGATTCCTTTCTTAAGTTTTTTTTGCACTTTTTATACTCCTCAAGTATCTTATTAGCTCCCTGTTCCTATACATGTCATACATCTCTCTCTTCTTTATCAGAGTTCCAACATCTCTAGAGAACCAAGGTTCCTTATCCTTATTCACTTTGCCTTTAACCCTGACAGGAACATACAAACTCTGCATTCTCAACATTTCTGCTTTGAAGGCCTCCCACTTGCCAACGACATCCTTGCCAGAGAACAACCTGTCCCAATCCATGCTTTTTAGATCCTTTCTCATTTCTTCAAATTTGGCCTTTTCCCAGTTTAGAACCTCAACCCGAGGACCAGATCTATCTTTATCCATGATCAAGTTGAAACTAATGGTGTTGTGATCACTGGAACCAAAGTGTTCACCTACACACACTTCCGTCACCTGCCCTAACTCATTTCCTAATAGGTGATCTAATATTGCATCCTCTCTTGTCAGTACCTCTATATATTGATTTAGAAAACTTTCCTGAACACATTTTACAAACTCTAACCCGTCCAGAACTTTAACAGTATGGGAGTCCCAATCAATACCTGGAGAATTAAAATCCCCTACTATCACAACTTTATGTTTCCTGCAGTTGTCTGCTATCTCTCTGCAGATTTGCTCCTCCAATGCTCGCTGACTATTGGGTGGTCTACAATACAACCCCATTAACATGGTCATACCTTTCCTGTTTCTCAGCTCCACCCATATGGCCTCAGTAGACAAGCCCTCTAATCTGTCCTGCCTGAGCACTGCTGTAACATTTTCCCTGACTAGCAATGCCAGCCCCCACCCTTCATCCCTCTGTCTCTATCAGGTCTGAAACATCGGAACCCTGGAACATTGAGCTGCCAGTCCTGCCCCTCCTGTAGCCAAGTTTTACTAATGGCTACGATGTCATAATTCCATGTGTCAATCCACGCCCTCAGCTCATCAGCCTTCCCCACAATACTACTCGCATTGAAATAGACACCCTCAGAAGATTATTACCACCACACACAACCCTTCTATTTGTGACTTTGCATGAAACATTAACATCATTTATTTTCACCCCCGCTCCACTATCTACTCTGGCACTGTAGTTCCCATCCCCCTGCAAATCTAGTTTAAACCCCCCCCCCCCCACCTTCCCCAATAGCACTAACAAACCTCCCTGTAAGGATATTGGTCCCCCTGTGGTTCAGGTGTAACCTGTCTCTCTTGTACAGGTCCCACCTGCCCCAGAAGAGGTCCCAATGATCTAGAAATCTGAAACCCTGCTCCCTACACCAGTCCCTCAGCCACGTGTTCATCCTCCAGAGCATCCTATTCTTACCCTCACTGGCACGTGGCACAGGTAGCAATCCTGAGATTACCACCTTCAAGGTCTTGCTTTTTAACTTCCTACCAAGCTCTCTGTACTCACTCTTCAGGACCTCCTCACTCTTTCTTCCTAAGTCATTGGTACCGATGTGCACCATGATATCTGGCTGCTCACCCTCCCATTTCAGAATGCTGTGCACACTATCAGTGACATCCCTGACCCTGGCACCTGGGAGGCAACAAACCATCCTGGAGTCTCTGTCGCGACCACCGAACCTCCTGTCTGTACCTCTAACTATCATCCCGTATCACTACTGCTCTCCTCTTCTTCCCCCCCTCCCTTCTGCACTCCAGAACCAGGCTCAGTGCCAGAGATCCCAGGTAAGTCACCTCCCCCCCCCCGACAGTATCCAAATCGGTAAACTTGTTGTTGAGGGGAATGGCCACAGGGGAGCCCTGCGCTGCCTGCCCTTTCCCCTTCCCTCAACTGATGGTAACCCAATTACCTGTGCGCTGTTCCTTTGGTGTAACTGCCTTCCTGAAACAACTATCTATAAACTTCTCATACTCCTGAATGATCTGGAGGTCATCCAGCTCCTGCTCCAGTTCCCTAACGCCGCAGCTGGATGCAGTTCTTGCAGATATCGTTGTCAGGGACACCAGAGGTCTCTCTGACATTCCAACATCCTGCCTGGCATTCTCCCTACTCTAAACAAACAAAACAAAACTTACCAGAACCTACCCTCACCTCTGCCTGTTCACGCCGAAGCCTGTTGAGCCCAAGCCGTTGCACTCTGACTCAGTCCACTCCGACGATGGTTGCATCCGTTTGGCATAGCTTTGCGGGCCGAAGGGCCTGTATTGTGCTGTAGGTTTTCTATGTTTCTACATTTCTAATGTCTAATTCAACTTCCTACCTTATCCTGAACGCCAAACAACTGGAATCAGTTTGACTAGCGTTCCATGTGGGACCCTGTTGAAGGCCTTACTGAAGTCCATTTGGACATATCCTCTGCCTTTTCTTCCATCAACTTTTCTGGTAACAGCCTCAAAAAACTCTGTAAGATTGGTTAGATAAGACTACCATGCACATAGCCATGTTAACTGTCCCTAATCAGACCCTATCTTTTCAAATACTTATATATATGGTCCCTTAGAATTCCTTCTAATAACTTAACCACTTCAGACATCAGGCTCACTGGCCAATTGCTTCCCGGTTTATTCTTAGTACCTCTCTGAAAGAACAGAACAGCATTAGCTATCCTCCAATCCTCTAGCACTTTACTTGTGGCTGAGGACATTTTAAATACCTTTGCTGGAGTGCCTGCAATTACTGCACTAGCTCTTTTAGTTCCATGCATTGATGACCATGCTGATCTTTAAGAGGACTGATTTTTGTCTCTAGCTTTCCTTTTGCTCTTAATAATGCATATCTGTAGAAGTCCTTGGGATTCTCCTTCACCTTGTCTGCTTGAGTAGCCTCATAATTTCTTTTAGCTGTCCTAGTCGATGCAACTAGGCAGAGTTATAGTTTGGTATGGACTAGATGGGCCAAAGGGCCTTTTTCTGTGCTGTAGTGTGCTATGAATCTAGTTATGTGGGAAAGCTTGAGAAGTTGAGGGAATACTTTGTGTCATTAATGTCTGGAACATAAGAGCGGGGGTGTCATGGAGTCATCAAAAGGGAACTAGAGAAACGTTTGAAAAGGAAGGATGCTGTAACTGTGGGGAGAGGGTAGGTGAGTGGGACCAGCTGGATTGTTGAAGTCATTACGGGCTTGATGGGAATGAATATCTTCCTGCATGCTCTAATTGCTCTGTGATTCTACTTTTACCTGTAAATCACTTGTTTAATCTTGCAGCAACAATCTCTCATTCTAAACCCCAAAATTACTACAAACTCTTCTGTACTTATAAGGAACTTTAAGCAGTTTAGTTCAGGATCTTCAGCTGTTCCAATGAACAGAAATCCAATTTTGGAAAGTTATTCTCAAAGTTTAAATTTCCTTTTCTCTGTAATGTGAGAGTCACATATTGATGATAATTGACTAGCAAACCATATGGAAGTTGAAAAATAGTTTTATGGAACAAATTGTGATGTGGAATTCATAGACTGCAACAGAATTAGAGTTAACTTTTGCAATGGAATTGTGGTCCTACTAGAAAGTAGAAGGTTGCAGAGAGAAACTGGGCCTTCATAGATAACCGTTTCAAAGAGCTTTGCAAGTGCAGTCGGCATACAGACTTCCCAAGTGCTGTAATATGTCTTGATTTTCTTTTTAAGAAATGCAAAAGAAGGAAGGAGAGAGTCATAAGAACAGAAAATCTGAGTATTTTTAAATGGTAAGAAATTGGAAAGTGCTGATTTCAAAGGCTGACAACTATGAGGTAATGTGAAGGTACAATAGGGATTTAGGAAAGGAGATGGAATATTGATCTTAATTGTATATGACTTTGAGCATAAGGGTAGAAATGTCTGTCTAATAAACAAAGTTCACAGTAAATTATTATCATATATGTCACGATATTCTGCCCTGAGACTTATTTTCTTAGGGCATATTCAATAAATCTAATAACCGTAATAGAATCAGTGAAAGACTTGCACCAACAGAGCGAACAACCAGTGTGAAAATACAAAAAATCAGAAAACATAAATACTACTGCTGCTACAAATAATAATAAGCATTGAACAATTAGGGCTACACAGTAGCATCTAGTAGATCTTCAACAAGCCACAACCCTAAACACCACTAGGATAGTCAGAAATTGAGAAATGAGTGTGTTTGTCTGTGACCGTACCTCAGATTTTACCAGCTTGAGCTGAGAAAAAAAATTATAAATGAAGACATTATCACTACAGAAGAAAAAATTAACTAATGGAAGAGCATGGCCCTTCATAGAAGACATCCCCACAATCTGAGCAGAGTAGATGTCATCAAGGAAGTGTCAAGTGACTGGCTTAGAATTGGAGACCTCTTCCCAGAAACAGGGGTTCCTTGTGGCAATACAAAATCAGGTAGTTAACACAACAAAATATCAAAAATACATAATAAAAGCAAACAAATTCAAGGTGATAAATGTAGAAAATGCAGGGGAAAACCAGAAACCATCCAACACATTGCAGGATCCTGTAGCAGATTAACACAATCTGATTACTTACACAGTCAAGTGGCAAACATCATTCATCACAATCTTGTTTTAAAATACAAATATAAAAGAAATCACACCTTACTATGAATACAAGCCTGATCCAGTTTCAGAGTCAGAAAACTACAAATTATATTATGACCTATTATTTATTACAGATGAGACATTCCATAATAACCATCTGGATATAATAATACAGGGTAAACAAGAAAGAACAACTTACTCTATAGATACAGTCAACCCTCCTTACCCGCGATGGATTGGTTCTGGGACCCCTCACGGATGCAGATGCTCAAAAAAATGCAGATGCTCAAGTCCCTTATTCAATCTGTCTCAATGGGGTGGACCTTAGGACCCAACAGAACCCCAGACCTTATTTAACCTGTCTCAATGCAGTGGACATTAGGACTTGGTAGTCGAGCTATGAATCTGCAGTGCTTCTGATCACGATTGAAAATAAAGTGGAAATAATAAAGCGATTGGAAAGAGGTGAAATGCCATCAGTCACTGGAAAAGTGTTAGGCTACAGTCGGTCAACGATCGGAACAATTTTAAAGGATAAAGTGAGAAAGGCCCTGCCCCGATGAAAGCTACAATTATTACTGAGCAATGCAGTGGTTTAATTATTGGGTTTTGGGGTTTTGGATATTTGATCCTACATATCATCCGGGCACCGATGGAGAGTGCACTAGGAAGTGGTCTGTCACTGGATCGAACTCTGGAACTTCCTGAGCCCAGCACTGAAACATACGTTCTTAAGTGTTTTATATGCATAGAAAGGTAAAATATATACTATATACCAAGACAAACGTTTGACTAACTGACACTAAATAATACTGGATGTACCTGTTCCGACTTACATAGTAAGAGAGCTTCCAATTTTTTTTCGATTCCGATCCATGGTAACCTGCGCACATCCTCCAGTATACTTTAAATCATCTCTAGATTACTTATAATACCTAATACAATGTAAATACTATATAAAATAGTTGTTATCCTGCACTGTTTAGGGAATAATGACAAGAAAAAAAAGTCTGTACATGCTCGAACATCAAGTGCTGGAAGAGCACTTCCGGGTTTTCTTGATTCACGGTTGGTTGAATTCGCGCGTGTGGAACTCGTGGATAAGGAGGGCTGACTGTATAGGTTCCAAACACACTTACAGAAATCAGTAAGTGAAAAGCACCACAAATATGCTGAATTAAAAGAAGAAATTGAAAGATTGTGGAACATGAACAGGGTATACATTGCCCCAATAGTAACACCTACAACTCACATCATCCCAAAGTCACTACGCCACTAAACAATTATGGCTACACAGTAATATCTGTGTAAATCTCCAGAAAGCCACAATACTAAACACCACTAGAATAGTCAGAAAGTTCCTAGAAATTGACAAATGAGCATGCTTGGCTATGCCTGTACCTCAAGTTTTACCAGCTTGAGCTGAGAAAAAAATAATAATAGAAATCTTTCATGTTGCTATACTGACTATCTAAAGGCATTTTACTCTGTCCCATACTCACGGTTAATAGACGTTCTTAATATATATAAACTACAGCCCATACTTGTGAAATTCCTGCAACATCTGACGACGCATTGGTATACTATAATCACCCTAATAACAACCAAAAAAGAACAGCCAATGTTAAAAAAATAAACCAAAGTATTTTCCACGTGACTCTCTAAGCCCACTATGGTTTCGACTAGCTTTAAACCTGCTCTCTAACTTACTGAATCAGACCAAAATTGGGTATGAGGAAATGAGCTATACCTTAACGCATCTTTTATACATGGATAATTTGAAATTATATGCTTCTTCATCAGTTAAGCTCAAGCAATTAGTTCAAATAGTAGAACTAATTTCAAAATATATAAACATGAACTTGGGACTAAATAAATGCAGAACATTAAACATAAAAGAAAGATGCAATAGAATACAAAACAGAGCAACAGGATACAATCCAACAAATGTATGAATATGAAACATAAAAATATCTGGAATTTCAACAAGAAAAGAAAATGGATCACAACGTGATAAAGGAAAAACTTTTGACAGAATTTACTTCAAGGCTGATGAAAATCTGCCAAATAAAGCACAACGGTAAAAATATAACTAAGACAATAAACACTTTCGGTATACCGATATTAATGTAATCTTTTGGCATAATGTCTTGATCCAATCTGAGAAAATTTGTAAAGAAACATAAGAACTGAAATGACAAATTTCAGAAAACATTATGTATATTTGAATGTGCTTAGATCAACATTACCTAGGACCAAAGGGAGAAGAAGAAGAATAACAGACATTAAAAATCTGCACAACAGTCAGATAAAACTTCTAAGGATATAGATTCACCAGCGAAAGCAGGAATTGAGCATATGCAATTCAGATAAGAAGTATATGCCACTAGACTTAAATAAGGACACAACCCAAAAAAGTGAAGACATCACAATTAAAGAAAAAGTTATCCAATGGAAGGGCATGACCCTTCATGGAGGACATCCCCCATGATCTGAGCAGACTAGATGAGAGCATGAAGTTTCAAACACCTGGCTCAGAGTTGGAGACCTCTTCCCAGAAACAGAAGGGTTCCTTGTGACAATACAGGACCAGGTGCTTAAAACAAGAAGTTATCAAAAATACATAATAAAAGACTAGCAAAATCGAGATAATAAATGTAGAAAATGCAGAATCAATTCAACACATTACAGGATCCTATAGCAGTTTAACTCAATCTGGTTACTTACACAGACACAATCAGGTGGCAAATATCATTCACCAAAATCTTGCTTTAAAATACAAACTCATAAAAGAAACCACACCTTACTATGAGTACAAGCCTGATCCAGCTTTAGAGTCAGAACACCACAAGTTATATTACAACCGATCAGTTATTAAAGATAAGACAATCCATAATAGCCATTGAGATATAATAATACAGGATAAACTTTCTTAACAGATACGGCCATTCCATATACACACTGCTTACAGAAATCAATAAGTGAAAAACACCAGAAATACACTGAATTAAAAAAGGGAATTGAAAGACTTTGGAACGTGAACAGTGTATACATTGTCCTGATTGTAATATCTACAACTGGTTTCATCCCAAGGTCACTACACAATAGCATTGAACAATGTTTATGTAAATCTCCAGAAAGCCACAATACTAAACACCACTAGAATCATCAGAAATCCTAGAAATCCTAGAAATTGAGAAATGACTATGCTTGTCTATGTCTCTCAGGTTTTACCAGCTTGTGCTGAGAAAAAATAAATATAATGTAAGTGCACAAATAAGCAATAAATATCAGGAACATTAAATGAAGAGTCCTTGAAAGTGGGAACAATTCAATGACTTTGAGTGAAGTTATACACTGTGGTTTAGGAGCCTGATGATTGCTGTTTCCTGAACCTGGTGGTGTGAGTCTGTACCTTCTGTACCTTTTTCACTGAAAAGAGTGTATGGCCTGGGTGGTGGGCATTCCTGATAATAGATGCTGCTTTCCTGAGACAACACTCCATTGTCTGTGTCTCCATTGTCAGACACCATAAGTCTGTGGTGGCCAGTGCTATCATGTTTGCTGTTGTGTACTGTGGCAGCAGGCTGAGGGTAGCGGACACCAACAGAATCAACAAACTCATTCGTAAGGCCAGTGATGTTGTGGGGGTGGAACTGGACTCTCTGACGGTGGTGTCAGAAAAGGGGATGCTGTCCAAGTTGCATGCCATCTTGGACAATGTCTCACATCCACTCCATAATGTACTGGTTAGGCACAAGAGTACATTCAGCCAGAGACTCATTCCACCGAGATGCAACACTGAGCGTCATAGGACGTCATTCCTGCCTGTGGCCATCAAACTTAACAACTCCTCCCTCGGAGTGTCAGACACCCTGAGCCAATGGGCTGGTCCTGCACTTATTTCCACTTGTCATAATTTGCTTATTATTATTATTATTTAATTACTTGGTTTTATATTGCTATATTTCTACACTATTCTTGGTTGGTGCGAATGTAATGAAACCCAGTTTCCCTCGGGATCAATAAAGTATGTCTGTCTGTCTGTCATTGTAGATGTGCTCAATTGTGGGAAGGATTTACCTGTGCTGGACTGGGCCATATCCACCATCTTTGATAGGACTTTCTGTTAAGGGGCATTGGAGTTTCCATACCAGGTTATGATGCAGCCGATCAACATACTGCAATCTACACATCCACTACACATCTATAGAAGTTTGTCAAAGTTTTAGGTGCCAAGCCAAATCATTGCTCCTAAGGGAGGAGAGGTGCTGCTGTGCTTTCTGCATAATTGTACTTATGTACTGGGCCCAGGGCAGGTCTTCTGAAATAACACTGAGGAATTTAAACTTGTTGACCTTCTCCAGCTCTGATCCCCTGATGAGGTCAGGCTAATGGTTCTCAGGTTTTCTCCTCCTGAAGTAATAATCAGCTCCTTGGTCTTGCTGACACTGAGTAAGAGGTTGCTGTTGTGGCACCACTCAGCCAGATTTTCAATCTCCCTCCTAAATGCTGATTTGTCACCACCTTTGATACACCCAACGACAGTGGTATCATTAGCAAACTTTAAGTATGGCATTGGAGATGTGCTTAGCCACACAATCATAAGTGTAAAGTGACTAAGCACACAGCCTTGTGGTGCATCTGTGCTGATGGGGATTGTGGAGGAGATGTTGTTGCCAATCTGAACTGACTGGGGTCTGCAAGTGAGGGAATTGCAGATCCAATTGCACAAAGAAGTACTGAGGCCAAGGTCTTGAAGCTTATTGATTAGTTGTGAGGGAATGGTGGCCCTGAATGCCAAGCTGGGGTTGGGAAAGAGGTTCCTGATTATGAATGGCATCTGCTGTTGACCTGTTGCACCGGAAGGCAAATTGGAGTGGATCCAAGTTGTTTCTCAGGCAGGAGTTGATATGTTTCATGACCTATCTCTCAAAAGACTTCATCACTGTGGATATAAAGGCACCGGTATCGTTGAAGCCTGCCTGAAGCTAGTGGGTACTTCAGACTGCTGAAGAGAGACATTAAAACTCTCAGTGAACACTCCAGCAAGTTGATCAGTACAGGTTTTTAGCACTTGGCCAAGTACCGCATGTGGTCCAGATGCTTTCCGTGGGTTCACTCTCCTGAAGGATGCTCACTTGTTGGCCTCAGGGACTGAAATCACAGGATCATCTGGGGCTGTGGGAGATTGTGATTGTTCCTTCATCTGGAACCAAAGCCTTATTTTCACCTCTGTTGCTTGATTTCACTTTATAAGAGATGATAGTGTTCAAGCCCTGCCACAGTTTTCATTGATACAAGTTTCATCCAGAGTTGAGGTATATCCTGTAGATTGTACCTGGACCTCTTGTAACTTTCTTGGTTGCCAACCCTGAATGTCTTTGACCTGCCCCTCAGCAGATTGTGGATCTCATGGTTCATCCAGGGCTTCTTGTTGGGGAAGACCCTGAATGATTTTGTGGGACACACTCATCTACAACTATTTTTATAAAGTCTGTGTTCAACCATGGTGTATTCATTCAGATCTACTGCTGAGTCCTTGATCACAGCCTCTTCTACCAACTCAAAGCAATCCTGTAGCCACTTCTCCGTTCCTGCAACCACTTCTCTGCTGTCCTAATCTCTGGAGATTTGCTCCTTAGCCTTTGCCTGTGTGCAGGTAAGAGAAGGACAGCCAAGTGACCAGATTTCCCAAAATGCAGTCTGGGCATGGAACAGTAGGCATGCCCTATCAGAGAATGGTGAGACCACGTTAGAGTACTGTTTAGGTAGCCTTCCCCAAGCAAAGATAAAACTTTCCACGGAGGAGTGCGGCCAAGGATCCATCTGTCTGGTTACTGAACAGCAGACAAATTATATGAGGTGAGATGAAGAAGACCATTCCTCTACTTGAGTTTTGAAGAATGAGAGGGGATCGCATGGAGTTGTACAGAATCTTAAAGGGCTTGTCAGAGTGCATAAAGGACAGATGGTAAGCAAGAAGTTTAATGTGACAGGAAGCAGGTTTATAGGGTATCTGAAGAGAATGGTTGATGTCTGGAATGTGCTGCCGGAGGAGGTAGATGCAATCACTTTGAGACATTTAGATGGTAAGGCATAGAGAGATAGTCCTATTGCGGGTAGATAGGATTGGTGTAGAAGGGCAAAAGCTCAACATGGATGTTGTGCAGGACCTGTTTCTGTGATTCTAACCCTGGCTGAATGGTTTGAGAATTAGTGTTGAGAATCTCAGGATGGGCCATTGAAATAGACCTGCACCAAAGGAAAATGAGTGTTTATTCATCACTGCTTGAATGGGTGGTGGAAGAAGGAGCCTTTGCTAACCCTAACCTGCAAGTCTATTAATCAAGAATTGGAACTGGTTTCTTTTTCGAGCAGGCGAATTTACTCAAACTTTGAAGTATAGTCAGAAAAAACCCAAAACTTCTTTTTTTATATCTATCTATCTATCTATCTATGAGAGAGGGAGAGAGAGAGATGTATTGTACACAGAGAGATAATCAAACTGAAGCATTAACAGTTTCTCTCCATATGGTTGCTGTCTGAACTTCTTTTGTTGTTGTTTTGAATCTGCTTTATGTGTTGCCAACATTTCCCTGTAGTGAGAAGTTTAATATTGCATGTGGTATTGTAACTGTGATCATATTAAAGTTCTATTTACGCTCATTACTACCTCCTGGTTTTCATATTTTGTATTAACTGTCATAAAGCACAGATGTATTTGTTTTGAAACTGTAATCGCTGAGATGCTGTCAATTCTGTCCAAATCCTTTTAACGTAGCAGCAACACCAAACCCACAGCTGCTGCTACTTTTACTGAAACACACTGCCCATAATAAGCAGGACATGAACACCTCTTGTTTATTTTCTAGCTCATGCCTGCAGCTTGCATTCAACCTTCTAAAGAGTTAACCGTACATCCTATTTTGATACATCAGCAAATTGTGACAACTCTCCCTCTCAGTCTTTGGCAGTATCATTGATTAAACACTGAATAGTCACCCTTTTCCTAATCAATGATTTTGTCTTGGGCTGTCAGCAGGTAGTGTCATATCAGTTTTTATTTCTTCACTCCGTCTGTCTCCATTTACAGTCCCTTGGTTTTGTTATTTTACCCAAAGCTGATGTTCTTCCTACCATTTTTGCTGAACAGTGCATTCAGTCTGCTGTAAGTTAGCCATTTTGCAGTGTGGTTGCCATGGTGATAAAATTGGTGGCATTAAATTATTCCTCAAATTGCATTTGATAGCTGTTGATGCTGGTATGATTCACATTTAATAAGCAATATCTCCCCAGGGTAGCGAAAAATGGAAACAGTTTGGAATACTTTGGTGAAGTTGATTATTATTTGATAATGTTCTGAGCTTCTGGAATAGCAATAAGTGTTTATGGAGCTGCTGCTGGCCATTAATTCATTTTATGGAATCTGGGAATTGTTGGAAAGGCCAGCGTTCATTACTGCTGTTGTGAAGACAGTGATGTCCTGTGTTGGTTCTGTTGTTCCCTTTATGTGTTAGATCTCATCAATGCATTGGGTAGAATTGGGTTTGGGCATATGGATCATGTTTTGGGTGTAGTTGCCGATGTTCAAAGTGTAAATTCGAAGCATTTGGTTGACCCTCTATTTGATCTCTGCAAAAGTATTTTTAATGGGCTGCGAGCTTTTTACTGACACAGAATTTGCCCCATTCCCTAAGCTCCCTATGCACTAATTCCCTAAGCTCCTTTGCACCTGGATTCAGTCATTGCTTGGTAGTTCTTGCCCCGCTCCTTCCCCTCTTGATACTTGCTATCTCTCCTCTTTATGTCAACGTGAAGGGAATAGATCTGAAGTAGTAACTATTTCCTTCCACGGATGCTCCGTGACCTCTCGGAGTTCATCCAGTGGCTCCTTTCTTGACTCTTACAGTGTTGTTGGTTAGGGAGTTCTTGGATTTAAACTCTTGTGATGATAAACTGCATTACTGTTCCATGTATGGATGGTGCATAACTTGGATTTAAATGTGCAGCTTTTGGCTTTCCAATGCTAGTCTTACCCTGTGAGGCAACCAAGGTCCAGGGTTTGGGAGCTTCTGTTGCATTGATGTAGTCCGGAGGTGGTGTTGAAGTTGTCTGGATGGATAACTGATGGTACACACAGCTTTCATTGTAGAATGGTCATGTAGAGATGGAATACTTCTGGTAGTGAACAAGTTGCCAGTCAAGTGGGCTGATTCACCCTGCTTGGTTTTACAGATGCACTCATCTAGACAAGTCAATAGTATTTGTCATCCTCCTGATGACCTGTGACAGTGGGTGGGAGGGTCTGGAAATGTCAGGTGGTAAGTGACACACGCTGGATACCCAATCTCAAGATCAATAGAAGATTGTTAAAGATGTTGCCTGGGAATTTTGCAGCACAGACTGCATATCACTTACCATTTATCAACCCAATCAACCAGTCTGCTTCACTTGCTGAGGAGTTATGAGTGGAACTAAACATGCACAAGAATATCCACCCCACATTTATGAAATAAAAATAGAAGGGGAATAAACCTGCTGGAATGTTGATTATCTGAATTATTTCAACCCTGTGGCTGTGAAGTGTCTCCTCGGAAGATGAGGGATTGTTTTTCTACACTGAAGTGAAGTGGTGTAGGAGGTTAAGGGGACAAGCTCCGTAATGATCAAATGTTGCCTTGATGTCAAGGGCAATTGCTCTGACCTCATCGCTGAATTTCACCTCTTTGTTGGCGTTTGGATTATATATGTGATAAGGTCCTGGTGAAACCCAAAATGAACATCGGTTTTTGGGTTGCTGATAGTTAAATGCTATTTCACATTGCCTTTAACCGACCTTCCATTATTTTGTTGCTGAATCAAGTGGAGAATGTTGATGGCAATTAGTGATTAGATTTGCTCTACTATTTACAGACACCTATACCTAGGTGATAGAACATAGAACAGCACAGTAATATTGTTGTGTGCTACGTTACTGTGCCAACTGTTTAACC
This sequence comes from Hypanus sabinus, assembly GCF_030144855.1. Classification (NCBI taxonomy): domain Eukaryota; kingdom Metazoa; phylum Chordata; class Chondrichthyes; order Myliobatiformes; family Dasyatidae; genus Hypanus; species Hypanus sabinus. Next base: position 59,791,019 of record NC_082724.1, on the reverse strand, counting down.
TACTCTAAGGTCAATCTAACACTTCCCTCCTACATGGCCCTCTGTTTTCTATCATCCAAGTGTCTATCTAAAAATTTCTTAAATATCCTTACTGTATTTGCCTCCTCCACCAGCCCTGGCAGGGTGTTCAACTACTCTGTGTAAAAATTCACACCTCTGACATCCCTTGTATAACTTAATCCTCTAATCACCTTAAAATTATGCCCTTTTGTATTGGCTATTTCCACCCTGGGGAAAAAATCTGGTTGTCCACTTGATCTATGCTTCTTATCATCTTAAACACCTCTATAAATTCACTTCTCGTCCTCCTTCACTTGAAAGAGAAAAGCCCTAGATCGTTCAGCCTATCCTCATCAGACATGCTTTCTCATCCAGGCAGCATCCAGGTAAGTCTCTTTTATACCCTCTCTAAAACTCTCACACAAAGGGGCAACCAGAACTGACAAAATATTCCATGTGTGGTCTAGCCATAAACTAATAAGAACAGAAGAATACAGGGATCTGAAGCAGTAGGCTATTTGGAGGTCATGGTATATGCCTTGCCACAGTGCCACCTTCCTACACCATGGCATGTTGCTTTATTTTCTTCAAAAATATCTTGATCAATATATTGATCTTTGCCCTAAATGTCTTGAGTAATAGAGCTCTCACTGCCATCTTGGGGAGAAAATTCATCATGCTCTCGGTGATATAATTTCTTTTCATCTCTATCCTGAATGGGTGACCCCAGATTTTGAGAATTTGAGCCTGTTTTGACCCAAGGGTAAGAATAGCTCTGTCAAATCCTAAAATAATTCTTTATTTTCTAATCAGATTACATTTAATTCTCCCAAACACTAGAGAATTTAGCCCAGTCTGCTGCATTTGACTAGCTCTGACGCAGGTATATCATTCTTAGAGCAGGGAGACCAGACCCAGAACATAGAACATCGAAGAGTTCAGCACAGGAACAGGCTCTTTGGCCCACAATGTTGCATTGGACCAGCCAAAAAACAAAACAAAAACACATGAACACTAATCCCTTCTACCTGCACAATGTCATTACCCTTCCATCTTCCTTACATCCATGTGCCTATTTAAACAACTCTTATAAGCCTGTACCAACAGAGCCAGGCTGTTCGTGACCATCTGAATAAAAAACGTACCTCTCACATCCATCTTGAACCTACATCCTCTCACCCTCAATGCATACCCTCTGGTATTAGACATTTAAACCCTGGGAAACAGATACACTGTCTACTCGATCTACGCCTCTCAGAATCTTATAAATCTCTATCAGATCTCCCCATAGCTTCTGCTACTCCAGAGAAAACAACCCAAGTTTATCTAGTCTGTCCTAATAGCACATGCCCTCCAAACCAGGCAGCAACCTGGTAAACCTCTAATACACCTTTTCCAGAGCCTCAACAGCCTTCCTATAATGGGGCAATCAGAACTGTATGCAATACTCTAGATATGGCCTAACTAGAATTTTATAAAGTTGCAACATAATCTGCTCACTTTTGAACTCAAAATTTGTTCACAATATTTCAGACGTGGTTTCACCAGGTCCCTATATACTTCTGCCTGTGATGAACTGGGCTGTACATCATCAAAACTCTGGACCTCAAAGCATGCCACGTTCCCTCAAGTACTGGAGATCAGCTCTAATTGATGGACTGTAGAGGGGCCTGCCGGGTGTCCCAAAAGGAGATGCCTTTGAATGAATCTGTCATTCATATCCAACAGTGTGGCCAACGATAGGATTACCAAGCCACCCCTGGTGGTGAACATTTCACTCGGTGGTATATGGACTGACGGTGAGAATAGGTGTTGGTTTCACTCCTCGTCTTCGACGATGCCATCAGACTTCGCTGAGTTTGGACTCAATGCTAGGGAATCCCAGGCCCAATCCCTCACATCATTAGGCCACTGTTACATTACCAAATGCCCAATATTGGAACTTTAGAAAGTAGCTTATTTTGTTGACAGAATAGAATTCCATAGCAGTGAATGTTTGAGATTGGCTGTTTCTAAAATTCCAGGGAGTTTAGGATACTGACTTCGGTGGGATTTGAACTTGTATCTGTGGGTCATTAGTCCAACAATATATCCACTAGGTTCTGTTCTTGCTCAGGTTTTGATTTGGTATCCCACTTCATGAAATCTAGTCTGATAATGCAGGGCAGAATTTATTGAGCAGTGGTCTATCACAGATTGTTTTCAGATGCGATGTAATCTATTCCCTCAGGTGTGTTTGAAAGACACCAGTAGAAATCAGCAGGGAGCTGTTGTGCTCAATATTTACCCCTCAAGCAGACAATCTCATCATCCTATTACAGTGGCTGGGATGTTAGTCTGTGGAAAGTGCTTTCTGCTTCTTCTACACAACGGGGTGGTACGATAGTGTAGAAGTTAGCATAACACTATTCCAGCACCAGTGACTGGTTCAATTCTTGCCTGTCTCTAAGGAGTTTGTGCTTTCTCCCCATCACTGTGTAGATTTCCTCCGAGTGCTCTATTTTCCTCCACTGTCTAAAGGTGAAAGGGTGTAATTGAGTAAGGGTGTGGGCTGATTGTGCTGGAATCTCTACTGTACTGTGCTGTATCTCTAAATAAGACTAAACAGCTGGTAAATCCTGACAGTTCAATGTCCTAGTAAGTTGCAGGAGGCGAGCAGCTGGCTGACAGGCAGGAGAAATGGAAATGTGAATAGGCAGTTAACACGGAGCACCCCTGTGGTCATTCCCCCCAAAAATAAGAATACTGCTTTGGATACTGTTGTGGGGATGACCTTCCAGGGGAATGCCACAGAGACCAGGTTACTGGCACTGAGTATAGGTCTGTGCGCAGAAGGGAAATAGTCAGGGGAACAGACAGGAGATTCTGTGGATGTGAATGGGACACCCAGATGGCAAGTTGCCTCTCAGATGCCAGGGTCAGGGACATCTCAGACCACATCCACAGCATTTCGGAGAGGGATGGAGAACAGCCATATGTCTAGGTACATATAGGTACCAATGACAGAGGAAGGAAAAGCAAAGAGTCCTGAAAAGAGAATTTTACAGAGTTAGGCAGAAAGCTGAGAAACAAGACCACCTAGGTAGTAATTTCTGGATTGCTGACTGTGCCATGCACCAGTGAGGTCAGAAACAGGATGATTTGGCAGATAAATGCATGTTTGAGAAGCTGGTGCAGGGGAAGCGCTTCAGGTTCTTGAATCATTGGGATTTCTTCTGATTTCTTTGCACCTGAACCCAAGGGGAACCAGTATTCTTAACTGCCTATTCACATTTCCATTTCTCCTGTCCATTTCCGACACCTTCCTCCTCTTTCTTGATCTTTCTGTCTCCATCTCAGGAGACAGTTTATCTACTGATATCTACTATAAGCCTACAGACTCTCACAGCTACCTGGACTATTCCTCTTCCCACCCTTGTCTCTTGCAAAAATGCTATCCCCTTCTCACAATTCCTCCGTCTCCACCGCATCTGCTCTCAGGATGAGGCTTTTCATTCCAGGACGAAGGGGATGTCTTTTTGTTAAACAAAGGGGCTTCCCTTCTTCCACCATCAACTCTGCTCTCAAACGCATCTCTCCCATTTCCCGTACATCTGCCCTCACCCCATCCGCCTGCCACCCCACTTGGGATGGGGTTCCCCTTGTCCTCACCTACCACCCCACCAGCCTCCAGGTCCAACGTATAATTCTCCGTAACTTCTGCCACTTCCAACGGGATCCCACTACCAAGCACATCTTTCCCTCCCCACTCTTTCTGCTTTCTGCAGGGATCGCTTCCTACACAACTCCCTTGTCCACTCGTCCCCCGCATCCCTTCCCACCGATCTCCCTCCTGGCACTTATCCTTGTAAATGGAAGAAGTGCTACACCTGCCCTTACACTTGCTCCCTCACCACCATTCAGGGCCCTAGACAGTCCTTCCAGGTGAGGCGACACTTCACCTGTGAGTCGGCTGGTGTGGTATACTGCGTCTGGTGCTCCCGGTGTGGCCTTTGGTGAGACCCGACGCAGACTGGGAGACTGTTTCACTGAACACCTACGCTTGGTCCACCAGAGAAAGCAGGATCTCCCAGTGGTCACACATTTTAATTCCACGTCCCATTCCCATTCTGATATGTCTATCCATGGCCTCCTCTACTGTCAACATGAATCCACACTCAGGTTGGAGGAACAACACCTTATATACCGGCTGGGTAGCCTCCAACCTGATAGCATGAACATTGATTTCTCTAACTGTTAATGCCCTTCCTCCCCTTCTTACCCCTTCCCTGACATATTTAGTTGTTTGCCTGTTCTCCATCTCCCTCTGGTGCTTCCTTCCCCTCCCCCTTTCTTTCTCCTGAGGCCTCCTGTCCCATGAGCCTTTCCCTTCTCCAGCTCTGTATCACTTTCGCCAATCACCTTTCCAGCTCTTAGCTTCATCCCACCCCCTCCACTCTTCTCCTATCATTTCACATTTCCCCCTCCCCCCCACTACTTTCAAATCTCTTACTACCTTTCCTTTCAGTTAGTCCTGACAAAGGGTCTTAGCTGGAAACGTCAACAGTGCTTCTCAGTGATTCCTGGGATGGCAGGGCTGTCTTACGCAGAGAGATTGGAGAGATTGGGCTTGTACACGCTGGAATTGAGGAGATTGAGAGGGGATCTGATTGAAACGTTTAAGATAATTAAAGGATTTGATAGGATTGAGGCAGGAAATATGTTCCAGATGTTGGGAGAGTCCAGTACCAGAGGGCATGGATTGAGAATAAGAGGTCAGTTATTTAAAACAGAGTTGAGGAAGAGCTTCTTCTCCCAGAGAGTTGTTGAGGTGTGGAATGCACTGCCTCGGAAGACGGTGGAGGCCAATTCTCTGGATGCTTTCAAGAAGGAGCTGGATAGATATCTGATGGATAGGGGAATCAAGGGATATGGGGACAAGGCAGGGACTGGGTATTGATAGTGAATGATCAGCCATGATCTCAGAATGGCGGTGCAGACTCGAGGGGCCGAATGGTCTACTTCTGCACCTATTGTCTATTGTCTTATAGATGCTGCCTGGCCTACTGTGTTCCACCAGCATTTTGTGTATCAGGAAGGGCAGGCAGATGATAGGACGTATTGCAGCCAGCAGGGTGGGTATCAGTGCATTAGGGATGCAAAATGAAGAATGGTAGCAAATGCAATACTCAAGGTGTTGTATCTCAATGCACAGAGTATAAGAAATAAGTTGGATGATCTTGTTGCATTATTACAGATTGTCAGGTATGATGTTGTGACCATAACTGAATCATGGCTGAAGGATGGTTGTAGTTGGGAGTTGAATGTCTAAGGTTACACATTGTATCAGAGGGATAGGAAGGTAGGCAGAGGGGGTCTCTTGGCTCTGCTGGTAAAGAATGACATCACACCGGGAGAAAGATGTGACATAGGATCAGAAGGTGCTGAATCCTTGTGGGCTGAGTTAAGAAACTGCAAGTGTAAAAGGACCCTAATTGGCCGTTATATACAGACCTCCCAACAGCAGCTGGGATGTGGACCACAGATTACAATAGGAAATAGAAAAGGCAGATCAAAAGGGGAGTGTTATGATAATCATGGGAGACTTTGACATGCTGGTCAATTGGGAAAATCAGGTTGGTAATGGATCTCAAGAGGGTGAGTTTGTTGAATGCTTACAAGATGGTTTTTTAGAGGTGTTTGTCATTGAGCCTACTAGAGGATCAGCTATACTGGATTGGGTGTTATGTAATGAACCGGAGGCAATTAGGGAGCTTAAGGTAAAATAGTAGGCAGTGATCATAATATGATTGAGTTCAACTTGAAATTTGATAGGGAGAAAGCAAAGTCTGACGTAGCAGTATTTCAGTGGAGTAAAGGAAATTACAGTGGTATGAGGAGTGGGCCAAAGTAAATTGGAGGGAGCTGCTGGGAGGGATGACAGCAGAGCAGTAATGGTGTGAGTTTCTGGGAAAAATGAGGAAGGTGCAGGATAGGTTTATTCCAAAAATGAAGAAATACTCAAATGGTAAAATAGTACAACCGTGGCTGACAAGGGAAATCAAAGTTATTGCAAAAGCAAAAGAAAGGGCATACAACAAAGCAAAAATTAGTGGTAAGACAGAGGATTAGGAAGGTTTTAAAATGCTACAGAGAGCAACTAGAAGAATCATTTGGAGGGAAAAGATGAAATACGAAAGCAAGCTAGCAAAGAATATCAAAGTAGAAGTAAAAGCTTTTTCATGTATGTAAAAAATAAAAGAGAAATGAGAGTGGATATAGGACTGTTAGAAAATGAGGCCGGAGAAATAATAACGTGGAACGTGAAAATGGCAGATGAACTAAATGAGTATTTTTCATCAGTCCTCACTGTGGAAGAGACTAGTAGTGTGCCAAGTGTAGAAAGGTATGAGAGAAGAGAAGTGAGTGCAGTTACTGTTACAAGGGAGAAGCTCAAAAGGCTGAAAGACCTAAGGGTACATAAGTCACACGGGCCAGATGAACTGCACCCTGGGGTTCTGAAAGAGGTAGCGATAGAGATTGTAGAGGCATTAGTAATGATCCTTCAATATTGATTGGACTCTGGCATGGTGCTAGAGGACTGGATAATTGTAAATGTCACTCCACTCTTTAAGAAAGGAGGAAGGCAGCAGAAAGGAAACTATAGACCAGTTAGCCTGACCTCAGTGGTTGGGAAGATGTTGGTGTCAATTGTTAAGGATGAGGTGATGGAGTACTTGGTGGCTCAGGACAAGACAGTACAAAGTCATAATGGTTTTCTTCAGGAGAAATCCTGCCCGATGAACATGTTGGAATCCTTGAGGTGATTACAAGTAGGATAGATAAAGGTACATCACATCTTTGCTAGTGTTCAGATGTCTGTATATAACTCCCATCATGGTATTTTTACCCTTGCAGTTTCTTAGAACCCACAATGATTCTGCACCTTCCAATTCCATGTCCCCTCTTTCTAATGATTTGATTTCATTTTTTGCCAATAAAGCCACATCAACCCCTGTGTCTCCCTGCATGTGCTTTCGATATATGTGTATTCTTGGACTTGAAGCTCCTTATAATCCAGGCATCATCCTGGTAAATAGACAATAGACAATAGGTGCAGAAGTAGACCATTCGGCCCTTTGAGCCTGCACCGCCGTTCTGAGATCATGGCTGATCATCTACTATCAATACCCGGTTCCTGCCTTGTCCCCATATCCCTTGATTCCCCTATCCATAAGATACCTATCTAGCACCTTCTTGAAAGCATCCAGAGAATTGGCTTCCACTGCCTTCCGAGGCAGTGCATTCCAGACCCCCACAACTCTCTGGGAGAAGATGTTTTTCCTTAACTCTGTCCTAAATGACCTACCCCTTATTCTCAAACCATGCCCTCTGGTACTGGACTCTCCCAGCATCTGGAACATATTTCCTGCCTCTATCTTGTCCAATCCCTTCATAATCTTATATGTTGCAATCAGATCCCCTCTCAATCTCCTTAATTCCAGCGTGTACAAGCCCAGTCTCTCTAACCTCTCTGCGTAAGACAGTCCTGACATCCCAGGAATTAACCTTGTGAATCTACGCTGCACTTCCTCTACAGCCAGGATGTCCTTCCTTAACCCTGGAGACCAAAACTGTACACAATACTCCAGGTGTGGTCTCACCAGGGCCCTGTACAAATGCAAGAAGATTTCCTTGCTCTTGTACTCAATTCCCTTTGTAATAAAGGCCAACATTCCATTAGCCTTCTTCACTGCCTGCTGCACTTGCTCATTCACCTTCAGTGACTGTTGAACAAGGACTCCTAGATCTCTTTGTATTTCTCCCTTACCTAACTTTACACCTTTCAGATAATAATCTGCCTTCCTGTTCTTACTCCCAAAGTGGATAACCTCACACTTATTCACATTAAACATCATCTGCCAAGTATCTGCCCACTCACCCAGCCTATCCAAGTCACCCTGAATTCTCCTAACATCCTCATCACATGTCACACTGCCACCCAGCTTATTATCATCAGCAAACTTGCTGATGTTATTCTCAATGCCTTCATCTAAATCATTGATGTAAATCGTAAACAGCTGTGGTCCCAATACCGAGCCCTGCGGCACCCCACTAGTCACCACCTGCCAATCCGAGAAACACCCATTCACCACTACCCTTTGCTTTCTATCTGCCAACCAGTTTTCTATCCATGTCAATGTTTTCCCCGCAATGCCATGAGCTTTGATTTTACCCACCAATCTCCTATGTGGGACCTTATCAAATGCCTTCTGAAAATCGAGGTACACTACATCCACTGGATCTCCCTTGTCTAACTTCCTGGTTACATCCTCGAAAAACTCCAATAGATTAGTCAAGCATGATTTGCTCTTGGTAAATCCATGCTGGCTCGGCCCAATCCTATCACTGCTATCTAGATATGCCACTATTTCAACTTTAATAATGGACTCTAGCATCTTCCCCACTACTGGTGTTAGGCTGACAGGTCGATATTTCTCTGTTTTCTCCCTCCCTCTTTTCTTAAAAAGTGGGATAACATTAGCCATTCTCCAATCCTCAGGAACTGATCCTGAAACTAAGGAACATTGGAAAATGATTACCAATGCATCCGCAATTTCCAGGGCCACTTCCTTTAGTACCCTAGGATGCAGACCATCTGGACCTGGGGATTTGTCAGCCTTCAGTTTCATCAGTCTACTCATCACTGTTTCCTTCCTAATGTCAATCTGTTTCATTTCCTCTGTTACCCTATGTCCTTGGCCCATCCATACATCTGGGAGCTTGCTTGTGTCTTCCTTAGTGAAGACAGATCTAAAGTACTTATTAAATTCTTCTGCCATTTCTCTGTTTCCCATAACAATTTCACCCAATTCATTCTTCAAGGGTCCAACATTGTTCTTAACTATCTTCTTTCTCTTCACATACCTAAAAAAGCTTTTGCTATCCTCCTTTATATTCCAGGCTAGCTTGTGTTCGTACCTCAAATCTCCTCTGTAACCTCTCTGAAGTTTCAACATCTTTCTATAATGGGGTGGCCAGAACTGAACATAATTCTCCAAGTGTGGTCTAACCAGAGTTTTATAGAGCTACTTCATGGGTCTTGAATTCAATCCCCCAACTAATGAAAGTAAACACACCATCTACTTTCTTAACCATCCTGTCTACTTGCACTGCAACTTTGAAGGATCTAAGTTTATGAACAACACTCCCTCTGAAAACTGCGAAGCGCTTACAATTTTTTTGTAATATGCAAATGATGAATATTTAGAGTGAAAATTGTAATCTCACATACTTTTTATTAATTGAAGGGTATAATGAAATGCAGTGCAACAAAAGAAAATCTTTCATGTTTCGTAAAACTTTTTCTCGTGTCTTTATTGCAAATCTATTATCATAAACACTGTTCAGATTAATTTTGCATCCAGATGAAAGATATGTCTTAATCTTCAATTAGATCATCCACATGTTCCACTTCTAGTCTGTTTCTGAATTTACATTTGATTAAACTCATAAGACTTTTGTAGTCATCACTAGGTACCTTGTAACTCTGGAGAGCCCTTTCTTCCTTTTGACTAGATGTTCCACATCTCTTGTCAACCAAGGTTCCTTCACTCTACCAGCCTTTCCCTGCTTCAGTGGGACAAACCGTTCAAGAACTCCATGCCTGTGCTCCCTAAGCACCTGCACATTCTGTTGTGCATTTCCCTGAGAAGATCCATTCCCAGTTTAGGCTCTTGAGTTCTTGCCTAATGGCATCATGAATCCCACTTCCCCAATTAAACACTTTATTGCACTCTCTGCTTCTATCCTGTCCAAGGCTATGGTAAAGGTCAGGGGCTTGTGGTCCCTTATCCTGCTTGGACTTCACTAACATATTTCCAGCCCTACCTTCTTTTCCTTCTTCTAAACTCAGACTTCTTGAGTCTCTTATTTATCTGTCATGTGATTCTCATTTCCCTTACTCTTCATAAGCTAAAGAGTCTGCTTCCAGCCCAACACTGAGTGGACACCCAGTTGTATCTATCAGTGGTGTCTCTTGCCGTTTGCTCCCATGCTGTTGGACTACTCCCAGGATATAACATTGCCTAATATTGGGAAAAACAAAGGCAATATGCTTGTAAACTGCTGCAAACTACCTTCTGCTTGCATCTAGTTCCATTCTCCTTTTTAATTGTTCATGTTCAAGCAGACAACTGGGGACTTTGTCTGCTGTTCAGTTGGGACAAATTCAAACCCCCAGCATAGATATTCCAAATGAGAATCCTCACCCTTCAGGTTGTCCATCCCTTTCATCAGCTTCCTTTTTCTCTAAAAGCTTTCAACTTTTTTAATGTGAAAAAGATGGGAGCTTTAGGAATACATAATGGAATTTTGTGAGTAGATAACTCTTTGATGTTATCTTCTGTGCCTGGTGAATAAGCAGTGATTATCCACTTCTGAACCTACTATCAATAACTTAATCAATGTGGTTTTTGGAAAGGACAATAAGTGGTCTAAATGTCTGTCCTGGGCATTTCTGAAAGGCAATTTGTTTTGTTGATGTGTATCCCAGGTCATCTGAAGTTCACTTACCAAATGAAAGAATAATTTATAGATATTGTAAAACTGAGTGTATGTGGTATTGTTCTGGTGTGTTGTTTGAAAGGTTCTGGAGGGTAGAGACTAGAAAATGTCAGTGATCACTGTCGAAATGTGTTTAATTTTGGAGCATCAGAGGCCTGCTTAATGATAATATTGTCCTGTATTACATTTATTAGTAAAAGGTGAATCCTAAATAAAGAGAAATGAGGGGAACATAGTGTCTTTTGCACTTAAAGTAAATTAGTGTTGTTGCTTGCCATCCTGTTAGCCAGGGCCACATATGTTTGGTCCTGATGAAGGGTCTCAGCCCAAAACATTAACTTTACTCTTTTCAATAGATGCTGCCTGGCCTGCTGAATTCCTCGAACATTTTGTGTTTGTTGCTCGGATTTCCAATATCTGCAGATTTTCTTGTGTTTTGTATGTTTAGTGAAGACCAATTATCTACATACTCTTTGGAGGAAATGCAAGACGTTTGATTATAGTCATAGAACACTGCAGCCGTGAAGCAGGCCATTTGGCCCATCTAGTTCTTGTCAAACCATTATTCTGCTTAATCCCATCAACCTACACCTGGTCATCGCCCTCCATATCCCTCCCATCCATGTGCTTATCCAAGTTGATCTTAAATGTTACACACTATGAGCTGCCAACTTGTTACAAAGAGACTAACTGATAAATTTTCAGATGGCATTTGGTAAAGAATCACATGAATCGTTTGAACTAATAAATGGATAGCAATGATTTAGATTTAGTACTTAAGTTGGGGAGAAAAGGAAGAAAAGAACACTGTTCTTTTTACTTACCAGAGAGAATTTATATTGTAATCTCTAAAGGCCATTTTTGGGCTAATGCTTATAATATTATGCATAAATGACTTGGAATTGGGTCCAGAGAGAACCCTCGTGAATTATGCAAATTCAGCAATGGAGTAATTGGTGAGATTAATAGGAACAGAGTTCAGGAAGATGAGGATGCTGCTGAAATTCACAGACATGCAGCGGGTGGGATAAAGTGTAAATTGATGCACTTTGGCAGAGGAGGAGTGGGGAGGGTGTGCAGAACATGGGAGGTTATTTTAGAAACAAATTTGCAGCCACACAAAGGGGGCCTGCTGCAAATAAACAAAGTACAGGGGGATCTCAGCAGATCAGTCAGTATCTTTGGAAGAATGCAGCCAGTCAATGTTATGGGTCAGAACCTTGCATCTGGAAAGAGACCCTGCTTCTCTTTAAAGTAGAGACCAAGGAGGTCTAAAGGGTATTGAAACTTGAGATGGTTTGATAGAACAAGTGAGCAGAAATTGTTTCATGGAACACAAAACATAGAAGATCTGCAGCACATTACAGGCCCTCGCCCCACAATGTTGTGCCGGCCATGTAACCTACTCGAGAAGCTGCCTAGAGTTTCCCTACCACATAGCCCCCTATTTTCCTAACCTCCATGTACCTATCTAAGAGTCCATTAAAAGACCCTATTGTATCCACCTCTACCACCTTTGCTGGCAGTGTGCCCACCACTCTCTGTGTGGAAAAACTTACCTCTGATATCTCCCTTGTACCTACTACCAAGCGCCTTAAAACTATGCCCCCTCATATGGTGCATTGGCCTTCATTAATCCTGGAATTGAATTTAGGAGCCAAAAGATATAAAAGATAGAGCTGTGTAAGACAATGAGAGGCATTGATTGTGTGGATAGTCAGAGGCTTTTTTCCAGGGCTGAAATGGTTGCCACAAGAGGACACAGGTCTAAGGTGCTGGGGTGTAGGTACAGAGGAGATGTCAGCGGTAAGTTTTTTTACACAGAGAATGGTGAGTGCATGGAATGGGTTGCCGGTGATGATGGTGGAGGTGGAAATGATAGGGTCTTTTAAGAGACTGTTGGATAGGTACATGGAGCTTAGAAGAAGAGGGCTATGGGTAAGCCTAGTAATTTCTAAGGTAGGGACATGTTCGGCACAACTTTGTGGGCCGAAGGGCCTGTATTGTGCTGTAGGTTTTCTATGTTTCATGTCAGCCATTACAGCCCTAGGAAAAAGCCTCTGACTATCCACACGATCAATGCCTCTCATCATCCTGTACACCTCTATCAGGTCACCTCTCATCCTCCGTCGCTCCAAGGAGAAAAGGCTGAGTTCACTCAACCTGTTCTAATAAGGCATGCTCCCCAATCCAGGCAACATCCTTGTAAATCTCCTCTGTACCCTTTCTATAGTTTCCACAACCTTCCTGTAGTGAAGTGACCAGAATTGAGCACAGTACTCCAAGTGGGGTCTGACCAGGGTCCTATATAGCTGTAACATTACCTTAAACTCGATCCCACGGTTGATGAAGGCCTGTGCACCATATGCCTTCTTAACCACAGAGTCAACCTGGGTAGCATCTTTGAGTGTCCTAGATCCCCAAGATCCCCAAGATCTGGCTGATCCTCCACACTACCAAGGCTCTTACCATTAATAGTATTTTCTGTCATCATATTTGACCTATTGAAATTAACCACTTCACAATTATGTGGGTTGAACTCCATCTGCCACTTCTCAGCCCAGTTCTGCATCCTATCGACATTGCAGTGTAACCTCTGACAACCCTCCACACTATCCACAATGCCCCTAACTTTTGTATTATCAGCAAATTTACTAACCCATCCCTCCACTTCCTCATCCAGGTCATTTATTAAAATCATGAAGAGGAGGGGTCCCAGAACAGTTCTCTGTGGAACACCACTGGTCACCGACCTCCATGCTGAATACAAACCATCTACAGCCACCCTTTGCCTTCTGTGTTCAAGCCAGCACTGGATCCACAAAGCAAGGTCTCCTTGGATCCCATGTATAATTACCTTCTGAATGAGCCTTGCACAGGGAATCTTATCAAATGCCTTGCTGAAATCCATATACACTACATCCACTGCTCTACCTTCATTAATGTCAGAGCATCAGTCACCCCGGTCAAAAAGCTACAGATCATTTGATTAGGCATTAAGTGGGATGCCTGGCAGATTGGAACTGGGCAATTGGTTGGATGGGTGATAAATCCAGGGTCTTACTGTACATCATACGCTGGGGTGAAGAGGAGCAGGCTGGGGTGAAGACCTGGTAGCTGGTTGAATAGCACACATGGGGATGTTACAGAATAACAAGGCATGGAAGCAAGCTGTTCAGCCCAGGTCTTCCAATGGTGTTCACCCATTTGCCCAGGATTGGCACATATACGTCTAAACCTTTCCCATTCCTATACTTAACCAAATATATTTTATACTTTATCATCGTACCTATCTCAATCACTTCCCTTGGCAGTTCAATGAATATTTTATTCCATGAAGTAAAATCGTAGTGTGCCCAGCCTCTCCCTGTAACACTGGGCCTCAAATCCTGGCAACATCCTTGCAAACCTTCTCTGTACTCTTTCCAACTTAAAGTTTTTTTTCCCCTCTTGTAACAGGGCAACCATAATTGTACATAATATTCCATAAAATTATGTCCAGCAGAATAAAAGATATTTTGGCATTGCAGTATTTGATTGATCTGGGAGTCAACAATGATTGTTGTCAGGATTGGGTGTCACGGTAGGATTGCGGTTAGCGTGGTGCTGTTATGGCTCGGGGCATCGAAGTTCAGAGCTCAATTCATCTGTGAAGAGTCTCTGTACATCCTCCCCATGGAATGCAAGGGTCTTCTCCCGGTGCTCTGGTTTCCTCCCACAGTCCAAAGATGTACTGAATAGGTTTATTGGTCAGTGTAAATTGACCCATGATTAGGTTAGGGTTAGTCAGGGTCACAAACAAGTGAAAACCTGCAGATGCTGGAAATCCGAGCAACACACACAAAATGCTGGAGGAACTCATTTGGTCAGACAGCATCTATGGAAAAGAGTACAGGCGACGTTTCGGCCTGAAGAGTTGATTGTATGGTTTTCCATAGATGCTGTGTGGGTTACTGAGTTCCTCCAGCAGTTTGTGTGTGTTGGTGAGGGTTGCTGGGGTGGCATGGCTCGAAGGGCCAGAAGGGCCTTCTCCATGCTCTGTCACTAAATAAATATATGAAGTACATGGGCAGTGATGTCAACCTGTGAGCCACAGGGATGGAGGTACCATCAAGTTAGGTGCATAAACTGAATCCCTTCAGCAAGTTCTTGCTTCATTTTCTGAAGTGACACAAAACTACCAAGATATTACTGCATTCCACAATGAGGAAAGTCAGATCTGAATTTTTTTTTCACTGAATAAAATAGCGTTATGTTGTTGAAATCAGGGGCCAGTATATGAAAATAAGAACTTTGAAAAGACTACTAAGCTTGAACGTGCGTGAGGAGGACTGGGTTTCATGGTTAGGTAGCACAGCTTGAATGTAGGCTGCAATATTACAGCCCAGCACAGTTTCAGAATCCGAATCAGGTTCATTATCACTGACCCATGTCACGAAATCTGCTGTCTTGTAGCAGCAGTAGACAGCAATACATAAAAAATATACTATATCAAAGTATATTTTCAAAGCTCAAATAAATTTATCATCAAAGTACATAAATGTCACCATATACTACCTTGAGATTGATTTTTCTTTGCAGCCATTCACAGTAGAATAAAGAAATACCATAGGATCAATGAAAATCTGCTCACAAAGACTGACAAACTGCTAATGTGCAAAAGAGGATAGACTGTGCAAATATTAAAAAAAGTAAATGAATAATACTGAGAACAAGAGCTGTAGAGCCTTGAAAGTGAGTCCACAGGTTGTGAAATCACACACAAAATGTTGGAGGAACTCAGCAGGCCAGGCAGCATCTAGGAAGAGTATTGTCAATGTTTCAGGCTGAAACCCTTCAGCAGGACTGGAGAAAAAAGCTGAGTAGATTTAAAAGGTGACGGGGAGGTGAGAGAGAAACACAAGATGATGGGTGAATTCTGGAGTGGAAGGATGAAGTAAAGAGCTGGGAGGTTGAATGGTGAAAGAGACAGAAGGCCATGGAAAAAAGAAAAAGGGGGAGGAGCATTGGAGGGAGTCAATGCGTCAAGGAGAGAAGAGAGAGGGAAAAGGGGATGGGAAATGGGGAGTGAGGGGCCATTACTGGCAGATCAAGAAATTGATGTTCATGCCACCAGGTTGGAGGCTACCCAGATAGAATATAAGGTGTTGTTCCTCCAACCTGAGTGTGGCGTCATCACAACAGTGGAGGAAGCCTTGGATAGACATATGGGAATGGGAAGTGGAATTAAAATGGGTGGCCTTTTTTCTGGCAGATGGAGCATAGGTGCTTGATGAAGCAGTCTCCCAATCTACATTAGGTTTTACCGATATACAGCAGGCTGCACCGGGAGCACCAGACACAGTATATGACCCCAAAAGACTCACAGGTGAAATGTTGCCTTACCTGGAAGGGCTGTTAGGGCCCTGAATGGTAGTGAGGGAGGAGCTGTAGGGACAGGTGTAGCACTTGTTCTGCTTGCAAGGATAATTGCCAGGAGGGAGATCAGTGGGTAGGGATGAATGGACAAGGAGGTTGTATAGGGAGTGAATCCTGTGGAAAGCACAAAGTTGGGTGAGGGAAAGATATACTTAGTGGTGGGATTGCATTGGAGATGGCAGAAATTTCAGAGAATTAGTGCTGGAAGCAGAAGCTGGTGGGGTGGTGACAACACCACTGAATCAAAGGTGAATCAGCATATAGGAGGGAGATTAAAAATCTGTTTGAATGGTACCACATCAATAACCTCTCAAAGTCAGCAAGACCAAACAGCTGATCAATGTCCGTTTGGAGGAAGAAACCCGAGGTCCAAAGGCCAGTCCTCATTAGCAGATGGGAGGTGCAGAAGTTCAGTAACTTTAAACTCCCTGGTGTTAACAGGGATATCGAGGAGTGGATAGGGAAACAGATCCTGGAAAGGTGTAATAATAACAGAGGTGTCGTGATGGAAGATTTTAATTTCCCAAATATCAATTGGCATCTCCCTAGAGCAAAGGGTTTAGATGGGGTGGAGTTTGTTAGGTGTGTGCAGGAAGGTTTCTTGACTCAATATGTAAATAAGCCTACAGGAAGAGAGACTGTACTTGATTTGGTATTCGGAAATTAACCTGGTCAGGTGTCAGATCTCTCAGTGGGAGAGCATTTTGGAGATAGTGATCATAATTCTATCTCCTTTACAATAGCATTGGAGAGAAATAGGAACAGACAAGTTAGAAAAGCATTTAATTGGAGTAAGGGGAATTATGATGCTTTCAGGCAGGAAATTGGAAGCTTGAATTGGAAACAGATGCTCTCAGGGAAAAGTACGGAAGAAATGTGGCAAATCTTCAGGGGATATTTCCGTGGAGTTCTGCATAGGTACATTCCAATGAGACAGGGAAGTTATGGTAGGGTATAGGAACCATGGTGTACAAAAGCTGTAGTAAATCTAGTCAAGAAGAAAAGAAAAGCTTACAAAAGGTTCAGAGACCTAGGTAACGCTAGAGATCTAGAAGATTATAAGGCTAATAGGAAGGAGATTAAGAAGGAAATTAGGAGAGCCATAAGGGGCCATGAGAAGGCTTTGGCGGGCAGGATTAAGGAAAACCCCAAGGCATTCTGCAAGTATGTGAAGAACAAGAGGTTAAGACGTGAAAGAATAGGACCTATCAAGTGTGACCGTTGGAAAGGGTGTATGGAACCGAAGGAAATAGCAGAGGTGCTTAATGAATACTTTACTTCAGTATTCACTATGGAAAAGGATCTTGGTGATTGTAGTGATGACTTGCAACAGACTTAAAAGCTTGAGCAGGTAGATATTAAGAAAGAGGATGTGCTGGAACTTTTGGAAAGCATCAAGTTGGATAAGTCACAGGGATGGGATGAGATGAACCCCAGGCTGCTGTGTTATTGATGCAAGGGAGGAGATTACTGAGCCTCTGGCGATGATCTTTGCATCATCAATGGGGACGGGAGAGGTTCCGGAGGATTGGAGGGTTGTGGGTGTTGTTTCTTTATTCAAGAAAGGAAGCAGAGATAGCCCAGGAAGTTATAGAGCACAGAGTCTTACCTCAGTGGTTGGTAAGTTGATGGAGAAGATCCTGAGAGAAGGATTTATGAACATTTTGAGACGTATAATATGACTAGGGATAGTCAGCATGGCTTTGTCAAGGGCATGATTGAATTTTTGAGGATGTGACTAAGCACGTTGATGAAGGAAGAGTATGTAGTGTATATAGTGTAGATGTAGTGTATATGGATTTCAGCAAGGCATTTGACAAGGTACCCCATGAGCAAGTAAGGAGGCATGGGATCCAAGGGGACGTTGCTTCGCGGATCCAGAACTGGCTTGCCCACAGAAGGCAAACAGTGGTTGTAGAAGGGTTTTATTCTGCATGGATGTCGGTCACCAGTGGTGTGCCTCGGGGATCTGTTCTGGGACCCTTCGTGATTTTTATAAATGACCTGGATGAGGAAGTGGAGGGGTGGGTTGATAAGTTTGCTGAGGACATAAAGGTTGGAGGTGTTGTGGATAGTGTGGAGGGCTGTCCGAGGTGACAGAGGGGACATTGATAGGATGCAAAACTTGGCTGAGAAGTGGCAGATGGAGTTCAACCTAGATAAGTGTGAAGTGGTTCATTTAGGTAGATCAAATATGATGGCAGAATATAGTATTAATGGTAAAACTCTTGGCTGTGGAGGATTAGAAGGATCTTGAGGACTGAGTCCATAGGATGCTCAAAGCAGCTCCGCAGGTTGACTCTGTGGTTAAGAAGGCGTATGGTGTATTGGCCTGCATCAACCATGGAATTGAATTTAGGAGCTGACATAATATTGCAGCTATATAGAACCCTGATCAGACCCCACTTGGAGTACTGTGCTCAGTTCTGGTTGCCTCACTACATGAAGGATGTGGAAGCTATAGAAAGGGTGCAGAGGAGATTTATAAGGATGTTGCCTGGATTAGGGAACATGCCTTGTGAGAATTGGTTGATTGAACTCAGCCTTCTCTCCTTGGAGCAACGGATGATGAGAGGTGACCTGATAGAGGTGTATAAATGATGAGAGACATAGATCGTTTGGATAGTCAGAGGCTTTTTCCCAGGGCTGAAATGGGTGCCACAAAGGGACACAGGTTTAAGGTGCTATGGAGTGGGTACAGAGGAGATGTCAGGGGTAAGTTTTTTACTCAGAGAGTGGTGAGTGCGTGGAATGGGCTGCTGGCAACGGTGGTGGAGGTGGATACGATAGGGTCTTTTAAGACTCTTTTGGATAGGTACATGGAGCTTAGAAAAATAGAGGGTTATAGGTAAGCCTAGTAATTTCTAAGGTAGGGACATGTTCGGCACTACTTTGTGAGCTGAAGGTCCTGTATTGTGCTCTAGGTTTTCTATCTTTCTGTGTTACTATCATATCAAAGGATTGTCCTGGGACTAGTACCTAAGTTCTGTTACAAAGATGGCATGGCAGTGCTTATACTTTCTTAGAAGTTTGCACGGATTCGACATGTCAACTAAAAACTTGGACAAACTTCTACAGGTGCACAGTAAAGAGTATCCTGATTAGTTGCATCATGGCTAAAAAACACCTGCAAAAAGTGGTGTTTACGATTCAGTCCTTCACAGGCAATGTTGTCCCCACCATTGGACACATCTGCAAGGAGTGGTGCCAGAAGAAAGCAGGACCCATCAACAAGGACTCTCCACCACCCTCCCCCCCCCCACACACACATCCGGACCATGCTCCTCCCTTGCTGCTGCTATTGGGAGGGAGGTACAGGAGCCTCATTTCCACATTCCCACATTCAGGAACAGTTATTACCCTTCAACTATCAGGCTCCTGTACAGGCATGGATAATTTCACTGACCTGAACCCTGAATTGGTGCCACAACCTACGGAACACAGTTAATCTTCTTTTGTGCAGTGGTTGTTTGTTAATCTTTGTGTGGTTTTCATTGATTTTATGGAAATTTGTTTTGCTGTGAATACCTGCAAGAAAATGAATGTATGGTGACTGATAATAAATTAAATTTACTTTGAATATAAAACCTTTGGCATATATATTTAATAGACCGCTACATTGAGTACCTTCTCTTCATCCATATTCTTACTTCCCATTCCCATTCTGACATGTCAATCCATAGCCTCCTATAATGCCACGATGAGGCCACTCCAGGTTGGAGGAGAAACTACTCAAATTCCATCTGGGCAGCCTCCAACCTGTTGGTATGAACATTGATTTCTCTAACTTTGTTAGGTTCTTTCTCTCCCCTTCTCCCTTTTTCCATTCACCATTCTGGCTCCCCTCTTATCCCTTGTCTTCACCTGATTATCACCACCTTCTCCTCCTCCTTCCCTTTCTCCTATTTTCCATGCTCCAATCAGATTAATTCTTCTGCAGCCTTTATCTCTTACACCTACCAACCCAGTTTTTCATTTCATTCCCCCAATGCCACCCACCCACCTTCCCTACCACTCGCCAATTTGTACTTCTTTCCTCCTCTCACCTTCTTATCTGGCTTCTTCTCTGTCCCTTTCCAGTTCTGATCAAAGATCTCGGTCTGAACTGCTTATTGCCCTGCAGTGATGGTGCCTGATCTGCTGAGTTCCTCCAGCACTTTGTGTGTTGCTGAACAAAATAAATATACTTACCAATTCCCTGGAAAAGCTTTTATGCTGATATCTTGTTCAGATATGACTTGTAATGAGATGTGAGTTATAAAATGTACAAATTGCCTATACCTAGGAAAA
The DNA here is from genome assembly GCF_030144855.1 of Hypanus sabinus. Classification (NCBI taxonomy): domain Eukaryota; kingdom Metazoa; phylum Chordata; class Chondrichthyes; order Myliobatiformes; family Dasyatidae; genus Hypanus; species Hypanus sabinus. The sequence continues at coordinate 59,770,766 of NC_082724.1, read as the reverse complement.
AAGCAAAGCTGGGAATTAAAAAAATTAATTGCAGTGAACATGAGAAATGTGAAAATGCTTGACCAGTGTTTGTTGGCTTCCCTTGAGCATGTCATAGACAGCACAGAGATTGGCCCCCATTCTGACCATCAACTACCATCTATGGTAGTTCCATTTACCTGCTCTGGCTCCGTAGCTTTCTGTGCCTTGGTCATAGTGTTCAGCCAGATACTTGTTAAATGTTTTGAGCCTTTGCCTGCACTGCACTTTCAGGAAGTACTTTTTAGATGTCAGCCACCCACTGGGTGAAGGAATGACTCCTCCTATCTTCTTTCATCCTTACTCCTCACCGTAAGTGAGGAGCATTTGGTGACTGTACTTGCTGAAGTTTAGAAGAATGAGGGGGGGATCTGCTTGAAACCTACTAAATATTAAAATGCCTTGATGGAGTAGATTTGGAGAGGATGTTTCCTATAGTAGTGGAGTCTAGGACCAGAAGGCACAGCCTCAGAATAGAAGGACGTTCCTATAAAACAAGGCCAAGTCGTTGGGTATATTTAAAGTGAAAATTGTTGGGTTCTTGATTAGGAAGGGCGTCAAAGGTAATTGGGGAATGGTAGGAGAATGGGGTTGAGAGGGGTAATAAATCAGCTGTGATCAAATGGTGAAGCAGACTCGATGGGCCAAGTGGACTAATTCTGCTCCAATGATCAGAACTTGCATACTTTGGCTTTAGGTATTTTCTTAATATAGAAAATTATTATTACCAAATCTATGTATGCCTCTCATAGTTTTGTGTACTTCTTGTCAGGTCTCCTCTGCTTCAAGGAAAATAAACTCAACCTAACCAGTGTCTCCTTTACAACTGAAATGTTCCTCCTGGTCAACCTCTCAGCACTCACTTCATCTTTGGCTAACCAAAGTTTTACAAAATTGTGCCACTGCCTCCATGCTGTTATATTCTATTCTCTGGCTAATTAGGCCAGCTTTGTTTTTCCTTCTTCACCTTAACTACTTGTGCTGCCACGTTTAGGGATTTGTGAATGTACTCCAATGCCATCCTGTTCCTCAGTACTCTGTACCTTCTTGAAATCACTTCCAGTGCATCCTTTTGAAATTCATTTGTCATTGTCGTGTACAACTTTGCGGCTGATCATTATTGTTCTGTAACCTAGGACTCTCCTCCTCATAGTAAACGCCATCAAGTTGCATGCCATTTGTGAACATACTAATTATGCTTGTTACATTGATATTCAAGTGATTTATGTATATGATAAAGGGCAGGAGCCGCAGCACTGATTTGCATGGAGCACCACTGGTTCCAGTCTTTGAATCACAAAGGGAATCTTCCACTATCATCTTCCCTCAGTCTCCTATTATCAAGCTAACTTTTGATCTAATTTGCCAAATTGCCTTCGGTTCCATAGTCTCTAATCTTTTGGACCAGTTTTTCATTTAGAACCTTGCTTAAAGGCCTTACTGAAGTTCATGTTGACTCCATCAACTGCATTATCTTCATCAATATATTTTGCTGTTTCTTCAAACCATTCCCTTTTTATCCCCACTTCTATTGTGTCTGCAGCATCTGTGCCATTTTAGTCATCCTCCTCAACTTCTTTTAATAGGCTGAGGCTAAATTCACTCACATTCCATTGCATTCTCCAACGTCTGGTAACTGCTCCCTTATCTGACTCTTTTTCCTCTCATTTCCTGGTCCACCGGCCCCTTTTCACCCTCTCTCTTTCAGCCCCTCCCCCGCTCCCCATTTGTCGATCCTCTCACTGGTCCCCCTCCCTTTATTCCATGGTCCACTGACCCCTCCCAAGAGATTCCATTATCTTAGCATCTTTGTCACTTCCAGCTTCTGACACTGTTCTTCCTGTCTCTGCCTATCACCCTCCGTACCTGGATCCTGCTGTCACCTGCCAGCTCTTTCACCACTCCTCCTTCCACCTCTTTATTCTGGCTATCCCCCTTCTGTGTTTCAGTCCAGATTAAGGGTCTCAATCTGGAACATCAACTGTCTATTTCCCTCCATGGATGTTGCCTGACCTGCTGAGTTCCTCCAGTGTTTTGTGTGTTGCTCCAGATTCCAGCACTTGTATTCTCTTGTGTCTCTGCTAGTTGTTGATTGCCCAGTGCTGGGGTAAAGGCTGTGCTCATTCACTCTATCTATGCCCCTCATGATTTTGAACATCTCCATAAAATCATCCCTCATTCTCCTATGCTCCAATAAATAAATTCCCAACCTGCTCAACCCCTTGTTATATACAGGTTTCCCCTGCTATTTGAAGGTAGAACTTTCCTATGAAATGGTTCATAAGCTGGAATGTCATAAAGTGAAGAAGCAATTACCATTTATTTATATGGGAAAAATTTGTGAACGTTCACAGACCCAAAAAATAACTTAACAAATCATTGGCATGTGTTATGTGTTTGGCAATAACACATAAAACCTAAAATAACAGTAACATATAGTAAAAGCAGGAATGATCTGATAAATACACAGCCTATATAAAGTAGGCATACTTTTCTGCAACTACTGTAGCACTGTCCACAGCAGCGAAAATCTCGCGCAAGCGCTCTCAGCAGAAAGACTCGGCGCAAGTGCTCTCGGCAGTAGCACTCTTTCCAGTAACCTTTAAGCTATGAAGCTGCCAAATCATACCAAATAACACATAACACATAAAAATACACAGCCTATATAAAGTAGAAATAATGTACGTCCAGTGGAGTTTCGCTTACCGGAATTGGGAAGACAGTGAGCACTTAGGCTGAGTCGTCGGAGGTTGGGGTGGTGGGAGGTAGAGGAGACTGGAGTGTCATCTCATCATCGTCTTTCTCCATCAGGGCAGGCAGGTCATCTTCTTCTATGTCTGCCTGCCTCGATGTCGAAGATCGAGGTTTGTTGTCTGCTGTGGCTGATGTGGAAGGCTTGAAAAACAACAGTATGCTTGACTGCTTAGCTTTGCACATTTTTTTATCATACAGTTCTTTGTAAGCACTCAAACCATCCTGCAAATATGCCCTAAACCTATGTACCCTTTCAAAATTAAAGTCATACTTTTCTGCAATCATTGGAGCATTGTCAATCGCAGCGAAAATCTCAGGCAGTTGCTTCGCATTCAGTTCCTGGACGACTTCACTTTTGAACCGTTCGCTACTGCCTTTGGCTTCAATTGTTATCCTTTCCTCTTCATCAGCTCTTCATCTGTCAGTTCTTTGTCATGAGATGCCAAAACCTCTTCACCATCACCTTCATCAAGTTCCACAAACCCTTTGCCAAACTCGCTATGTCCTTACTTCGTTCACCACAATTGAAACACTTTATTATGTCTAGGTTTACACTAAGTGTAACACCCTTACGTGCTCTTTTAGGCTTTTCCGATACCTTAGAACCTTAAAAATGCAAAAGCTGACCCCTACCCAAATAAAGTTCTATTTGCCATTCTTTGACCCACTTACCCAGCTGAAGAATATCTCTTTGTAAATCCTGATAGCCATCTTCACGCTAAGTGATACCACCTGTTTTAGTGTCATCTGCAAAATTACTAGCCATGCTTTGTACATTCTTATTCAAAAAATTGACTTAAGGTAATGAATAGCAATGGACCGAGTACCAATACCACTAATCACTGAATGTAGTCTCAAAGACAATGTTCCACCATCACCTTTTGCTTCCATCCATTAAGCCAATGATGTATCCAATTAGCTAGCTCACTGTGGGTCCCATGAAACTAACTTCTCATAGCAGCTAATCATGCAAAGCTTTAAAGGTCTTACTGAAGTCCCTGAAGTCTACTGCCTTGCCCTCTTCTACTTTCTTGGTTACTTCTTTAGAAAACTCAACTTTGTGAGATGTGATCTCACATGCACGAAGTCGTTCTGACTATCACTAGTCACGCCTGTCTTTCTGAATGCTTGTGTATGTTATACCTCAGCAACTTGCCTAGCACAGATGTTGGGCTTATTAGTCCATGGTTGGCAGGTTTTACTTTACAGTTCTTCTTAAATAAAGGCACAGCATGAGCCACACTCCACTCTTCCAGCAACTCACCAGTTGCTAAAGATACAAAGCATATATCACAGCTAGAATTCTGCAATATTTTCTCAAGCTTCCCACAGTGTTCTGGATACATGTTAAAGTTCAAAATTCAAAGTCTATTTATAATCGACGTACATATACTTATGTTATTATACACTACCTTGAGATTCATTTCTGGGGGAAAGTACAATAGAATTTTACAAAAAAATACAGCACAGTATATTATCTCTAGTTACCAAATGACATAATACTGAGCTAGTACAAAGCTAAGTACTCTTATTTCTGTTTCCCAAATATCTTCCTATTTTAACTATATACAGTACTGTGCAAAAGTCTTAGGCACCTTGGCTATATATAAATGTGCCAAAGTCTTTTGTACTGCATATATATATAAATTTGGAAAGGCAAGGACTGATTTGGGATTTGTGCTTTTTAGCAAGTGTAACCTTAACAGGGTGATAATACCTCAGAAACCTTAGGTACACCTAATGCTGCTCCTGGTATCTTTCTCTACACTCCTTGTTGAATCCCGGCTTATCCGCTGATGTGAATATGTTTGTGATAGAATTATCGATTGTGGTGAATAACATTTCTGATGATCCACAGTCTACATTTGAGCTGCCAGATCTGTTCTTCATCTGTCCCATTTAGCACCATGTTGTGCCTTGCAGCATAATGGGGCATGCCCTTGGTATGAAGAACAGGACTTTTGTGTTTACAAGGTCACCACTTCTACCTATGTTATCCAGTGATGTATGAATCTGCTGCAGGTAAGTTGGAGAGGACAAGGCTGTCGGTCTATCTCCTTGGTTTGTTCCCTCACCACTGGCCTGGCAGCAGTGTTCTTCAGACTTGGCCGGCTCTGTCTGCGGTGGCTCCAAGTCATTCATGAAGTTGCCAACCAGAAAACATTCTGTACTGTTTCAATTTTGTGGCAAATAATACAAATGTATGTAAAAGGATTTGGTTTCACAATAGTGAAGGGGATATAGGTAGATGAAGAAATATGAGAGACAATTTGAGTTGAGAATAAACATTTAGATAGTGTTGTCTTAACATTTAGAGGGCAGTGGACAAACCCTGTCCTGCTGTAGAGATGGTTGACAGCTTCACGTTCCTTGGCAGCCATATCATCAACAACCTCTCCTGGTCCCTCTACACTGATGGGATAATCAAGAAGGTTCATCATTATAACTAATGTCTCAGACATCTAAGAAGATTTGGCTTGGCGACAAGAATTATCTCAAACTTCTGCAGATACAATATCCTGAAGAGCTACATCTTAGCCTGGTACAGCAGCTGCTACGCTCTGCTCGACAGAACCCCTGGAGAATGGTAAACACTGCCCAGTCCCTCACACATTCAGCATTTTCTTCATGGTGCCTTGCACCAGGAAGGCTAACAGTATTGTCAAGGATACCTGACACCCTGGTCATTTTGTTTTCCCTCTTCTACCTTCTGGGAGAAGGTACAGGCCTTTGACAGGCCAGGTGACCAGACTCAAGAACAGCTTCTTTCCCATCTCTTTCGCATCCCATTCCTGAAGACGCTGCTATGCTTATGGATTCTTAACTCTTCCTCTTTTGTTTATTCTGCTATTGTCACCTTTCTGTGCTCTTCAGTTTGCACTACTCCACTATTCTGCTGTCTTGTGCCGTTTGCAGTATTTATTATTACTATGTACACTGTTTACTCTGTAAGCTTCACATGAGCTAGGAGTTCATTGCACCCTGATGTATTTGACAATAAAATAATCTGAATCTGAACCTGAGCCTCTGTTCCTGTGGGCTTGGTGTGCCTCTACTGAGAGTGTGTGCACTTCTGAAGATAAATAGGAACTCTTTTAATGGATTTCAAAGTGAAAATGGAAATTAATAATACTGCAATTCTTACATGTGCTGCTTCAGTTGAGTTGCTGTCTGGTGGAGTTTGATCATCTGCCCTAACTTGTGTGATTACCAGGTATCTGTAATGTTAGGATCAGGTTCTTCACAGAGTGTGATTCTCAACTTCAAAGTGTCAAATTTAATAGCTTTTCGAGTGAAGAACTGAGATTCTTACATTGTTAGATAATAAGATTTGCCTAATTAAATTCTTTGCTATTACAACTTTCTGTGTTTTTCCTCTGCTTAGAATTCAGTACTGGGCAGGGAGGATTGAACAAGAACTGGACCGAGTAGTCCAACAGGTCAGCGGGATTCAACAGCTTAAAACGGTATGTGCTCTATATTTATCATCTGTGTTGGTTGGCATGACGTTCTCAAAACTTAACAGTGACTCACTTCTAAGTGCTTAATTCACTAAAGAGTTCTTTGGGATGTTCCAAGCTTGTCTTATCAAAGTGCCTATGCTTTTTGTAGTTTAATTTCAGGCGCTGTTAGCTAATTTACAGGGCAGGTACTGTGTATTGGCTGCGTGTATATCAGGGCTTGCATTTTTCCTGCAACTACCAACGTGCCAAATAACACAAGAAAAAAAGCTTGCATTTTCAAATCATTTTCACAACTTCAGGGCATGATCTGCATAGCACTTTGAACTGTACTCATTGCTATAGCATAGGAAATATACAGTACTCAACACGGCAGCCAATATGGAGAAACAACAGCTCAGACAGCATCTAGAGTAGCCAAGCAACCAGCACACGTTAAAGATGTGTTGACTGAATGCTGTTTGGACCACCCATTTCCTTTCTTGGTATATTGTGGCACATCAAGGATCTTGAGCTGGGTGGGCTGCCAGGTGCAGTAATGGTTACTCCTCAAGAATATTCATGTATTGAAGTTGTGAGAAACACTTTAGTGATACAAGTCTGTCCTGCTTTTTACATATGTACAAAGTACTGCGTATGTTAACTGTAGATTGTCTGGGTGATACAAGGGATAGGCATGCATGCTGACAGATTAGCACATGAATTGGTACAATTACTGGTGTGTCTGGTTAGCTGACCAAGTTTGACATTGTCTTTGTAACATTATCCTCTACCTCAGATTTTTTGTTGTCAAGTCCCTGATCCATGCTTTTATCTCAGAATATTGCTGGCCATTCTGCCCTCGTTTATCAGGAAGTCACTTGAATTCTGCTACCTAAACACCACTAAAAGTATCCGGGTGATTGTTAGTTCCTTGCCCCCTTGATTTACATTGCCCACCAGAGCTGTTAAGCAGCTGACCAACAGGGGTCAAAGATATATGTTTAATTTTTAAAAAAAAGTTTATTTAGAGATACAGCCTTTTTTGGCCCAACAAACCCACTCTGCTCATTACACCATGTGACAAGTTAACCCATTATTTCGTCTGTCTTTGGAATGCTGAAGGAAACCGGGGCACCCAGACAAAACCCACACAGTCAGGGGATGAATGTATGTACAAGCAAACAGCAGCAGGAAGCGAGCCCATGTCCCTGTCCCTGGTGCTGTAATAGAGTTATGCTAATCGATCTGCTACTGAGCCCAAGAATGGAGAGAGGTTTAGGGAGGGAATACCAGAACATAGGTTCTGGGCAGCTGAACACATGGCGACTCATAGCAGAGCGACTCGTGAGACTGGAGGGATGCAGTTATTTCTGTGATTTGTTAGGTTGCTGGATGAATACAGAAGGAAAAAGCGGCAAAGCTGGATGGTGGGCTCTCTGTGTCCTTAGCCTGCCGTGTGTGTCTATGTTGGCATCAAATACTTGTCTTTTCTGTAGTCCTATTCTCACCTACCAGAGGAAACAATTTGCTGCCTTTATCCTATCTGTCCCTTTTACAATTTTATATGATTCTGTAAGATCACCTCTCATTCTTTGAATTCAGCAAGTACAGTCCCAGGCGACTCAATCTCTCCTCATAGTCTAACTCCATCATCTCCAGGTTCAACAGTGGACTTCCTCTTCTCCATCTCCAAAGCCAGTATATCCTTCCTCACGTAAGGAGACCAGAGCATACATAGTGTTCCAGGTGTGGCCTCACCAGTACTCTGCATGGATGCAGCATAACCGCCGCTCACACCCACTGCTCTTAAATTCAGTAATACCTCTAGCAACGAAGGTCAATATTGCATTTGCCTTCTTGAAAATGTATTCCATCTGCATGCCAACCTTTTGTGATTTATATACCAGCACTCCCCAAGTCCTTCAGGACAACAGTAAGCTGAAATCTTTCACCATTTAAATAATAATTCTGATCTTCAGTCTTGCCTTCCTATTTAGATCACCTCACATTTGCAAATGTTGTACCCTATCTGCCAGACCCTTGCCCACTCACTTAACCTATCTATATCTCTCTGCATCCTCTGCACAATTTGCTTTTCTACTCAATTTAGTGTCATCAACAAACTTACACTCAATCTCTTCCTCCAAATCAATAATCAATATCATGAACAGTTGCGAACCTAGTAATGACCCCAGTGGCACACTGCTCAACACTGATTGCCAAACAGAGTAACACCATTTTTTCCATTTTTCTATTAATTAACCAATACTCTATCCATGCTAATACATCACCCTTAACTCGATGCATTCGTATCTTATGGTCAAATCTTTTAAGTGGCACCGTATTGAACACCTTCTGGAAATCCAAGTAAAAATTGTCCATCTGTTCCCCTCTATCTACTGTGCTTTTTTCAAAGAACTCCAGTAAGTTTGTCAAACAGGACCTGTCCTTCATGTATCCATGCCTGATGGAGCCACCTCTATCTAGATGTCTCACCATTTCTTCATTAGTGATTAAGCAATGTCTTCACATTTGCTGGGACCTATTCAGACTCCAGAGAATTTTGATAATATATCCTAAGCACCTATATTATAAGTTCAGCCATTTCTTTCTTAACACTGGGGTGCATCCCATCAGGATCAGGGGATTTGCCTACCTTTATTTCCACTAATTTGCCAAGCTGTACCTATTGAGGTGCTCACCTCTCATTGCACCCATAACGTCTGTTAGATATGTCCTTCACTGTGAAGAATGATACAAAATAGTTGTTCAAAGCCTTGGCCATTGCCATGTTGCCTGATATTAATTTCCTTTTCTCATCTTCCAATTGATCTGTGTTTACTTCAGCCACCATTAATGCTTTATATAATTATAGAAATTTTTACTATCTGTTTTTACATCTTGTGCTAATTTATTTTCATAATCTAACTTTCCTTTCCTTATTGCTTGCTTAGTGATTCCTTGCTGCTTTTTAAAGGTTTCCCAATTTGCCTCCACTCTTGGTGATGTATTCATGGGCTTTTAGTTTTATGCCTTTATGTTTCCTTAGTTATCCAAGGCCGACTCTCCCCACCCTTACTGTTCTTGCTTTTAACCAGAATGTCTACATCTAAGTGCATAAAGGGAAACCCCAAAGAGTTTCTGTTGGGAGAAAGGAAACAAGTATGTCACAAATGCCTGTCATTCTGAGTTTAAGGGAAATTTTCCCACCTCCTCTCTCCTCTCCAACCCTGTTGCAAGGATGAGAGGTTGAGCTGCTGAGCAGACACTTATCGACTTGGTAAGAACAATGTGACAGATGCAGAGCTGCGGGAGGCAGGAGATGCTGTGGTTCACAACTACACCAAGTGAGAACTACTTAAACTAATTAATTAGATCATCTGTCAGTCTTCCATTTCCCTGGATCATGTTGGAGTGCTGGATCCAGATCTCTGCTCGTCTGGGTGTCAGTGAGAAGGTTAACGTATCTGTCATGACGAGCCAGAGCAGGCCAGCCTTCCAGCTGTTTGCAATCCGATTCCCGTAGAGGCACAGGACAGCAAACGAGTCTCCTCTTAGGAACACGGGAACAAGCTGACAGGTTGTGAATTAAGCGAAATGTTAATGCTGACATGTGGTTGTGTTTTATAAAGGATCGATTTATGAGCAGAGGAAGTATTTTATAAAGGATCGGGTTATGAGCAGTGGAAATGTTTTATAAAGGATCGGGTTATGAGCAGTGGAAATGTTTTATAAAGGATCGGGTTATGAGCAGTGGTTGGTAGCCAGGCACTAATGCCAAGACCTTTGTTAGTGTTCTTTCTGCAGTAACTGGGGAATAACAAACTGACAGTGTATTTAGCGTTACCACCTCTCTGTGTTCTCATGGTTGGGGGAAACCTTCCAGGCATTTTTGTTTTCATTGTACATGGTGGGGATCTGGACATCACCAACAAGGCCTGCATTTATTGCCCATGTCTGTTTGTCATTGAAATGGACAAATAGAAACAGAAGATGGGATAATACACACCAGTCCTCATCGAGGGATCAGCAGTGGGAAGGGTGGGCAAGTTTCAATTTCCTAGGTGTCAACATCTCTGAAGATCAATCCTGGATCCAACATACTGATTCAGTTGTGAAAAAGGCATGCCAGCAGCTGTATCTCATTTGGAGTTTGAGGAGATTTCATATATCATCAAAGACTCTAGAAAATTTATTTAGATGTACTGTAAAGAGCATTTGGTCTAATCATATTACTGTCTGGTATGAAGGTGCCAGTGAACAGTATTGGAAAAATGGTTGCAGACTTAGCCAGCTCAGCTCCATCGTGGATACCATCAACATGATCAAAAGGACCTTAAGGACCTTTTAAGGACCTTTGCCACGCAGAACATGCTCAGTTCTCACTTCTGTCATTAGGGAAGAGGTATAGGGGTCTGAAGACACCCACTCAACTTTTAGTTATTTCCTCTCCACCATCAGATACCTGAATGGTCCATGAAGACCACCTCACTAGTTTTGCTCCCTTTTTGCCCTACTTATTTACATATATTTCTTATTGTAACTTGTAGTATTCCTTTCTCTATTGTATTGAAACAACGAGTAACAAGTGTTTTGTTATCCTTTACACCTATCTACTAGAGATGACATTAAACTAACTTGAATCTTGTACTGCTGAAGCAAAGCAACAAATTGTGTGGCATATGTCAGTGATTGGTACTAATTCTGATCTGTGCAGCCAATTCAATGGCACTCAGATGCTGACTGATTTTACTGTTAACTGTCAAGTTCATATTACAGTGCATCTAATTAAAAGGATCTTCTTCACACAATGCAGACCTATATTTTAACATGACTACGTCTGACTGTACCAGTCCCTTCAGTTGTTGTTACAGAGAGTTATGATTCAAGAATCAGATTTATTTATCACATGTACATTTGCTGGGGGTGTGCAAGTGTTGCCACACGTTCAGATGCTGACGTAGCATGCTCGCTATGCTTAGCAGAACAACACAGAACACAGCAAGCACGAAAACAACAACAGCAAAACAAGCCCTGATCCACCTCCTACACACACATCCACGCATCTACATTCACAGTCCTCCAGCCTCCAGCGGACCTGAACTTGCAAACATTGGGCTTTCAGCAGATGCACTGAGATTTGCAGCCACAGGACTCTGGCCATCCAGTCGACTTTTGATCTTCGAGTGATAACGTATCATAGAATCAGGCCCTTCTGCCCATGACAACCATCAGGCACCCATCTGTGCTAACTTTTCTTTTTGTATTCTCATCAATTGTTCAAAACATATTTACAACCTCACTAAGGGAATTGAAAAAGAACAATTAATCGGTCAGCCAGCCTCCTGTTAGCATGTGCGAGGAACCTGGAGCACCTATGAAAAATCCATGTACTCAGGAAGAAGTAAATACCACACCTAAATTTCCTAAGTCAGTGGTGGAGGCAGATACACTAGTGAAATTTAAGAGACTACTAGACAGGTATATGGAGGAATTTAAGATGGGGGTGGTTATATGGGAGGTAGTGTTTAAGGGTCGGCACAACATTGTGGGCCGAAGGGTCAGTACTTTGCTGTATTGTTCCATATGTTCTAATTTGGGCAGTAGAATGGCTCCTAATACAAGTCCCTGATCTGTTCATTCCTCCCCACTGATCTCCCTCCTGGTACTTATCCTTGCAAGTAGAACAAGTGCTACACCTGCCCCTCCACCTTCTCCCTCACTATCATTAAGGGCCCTAAACTATCCTTCCAGGTGAGGCGACTCTTCAACTGTGAGTCTGTTGGGGTCATATATAGTGTGGCCTCCTGTACATCGGTGAGATCTGACATAGATTGGGAGATCGCTTTGCCGAGCGTCTATGCTCCGTGCCAGTGGGATCTCCCAGTGGCCACCCATTTTAATTCCACTTCCCATTCCCATTCCGATATGTCCATCCATGGCCTCCTGCACTGTCATGATCAGGCCACACTTGGGTTGGTGGAACACCTTATATTCCATTTGGGTAGCCTCTAACCTGATGGCACGAGATGGCTTGAATATCAATTTCTCAAACTTCCAGTAATGCCTCCCCCCACTTCACCATTTCCCATCCCCTTTTCCCTCTCTCCCTTTATCTCCTTGCTCACCTATCGCCTCCCTCTGGTGCTCCTACCCCATTTTCTTTCTTCCATGGCCTTCTGTCTCTCACCATTCCCAGCTCTTTACTTCATCCCTCCCCCTCCAGATTTCACCTGTCACCTGATGTTTCTCTCTCCACACCCCCCACCCTTTAAACCTACTCCTCAGCATTTTATCTCCAGTCCTGCCAAAGAGTTTCGGTCCGAAACGTCAACTGTACTCTTTTCCTAAATATGTTGCTTGGATTTCCAGCATCTGCAATTTTCTATTGATTGCAATCAGAAATAGCCTTTTTTTTATTCACATGGACATGATGGGTCATATGCCTCCCTTTTTCCATCAGCTTTTGTGCTTCTGTGGTTTGGGGTGAAGCTTGTGGTGGGAGAAGCAAAGTGAAGGATAATAATCAATTTCAACAATCTGTCTGTAGTAGGTGGATTTATCCATGGCCATCTTGGTAGGAATGACCACCTCAGAGTCCATGTGGAGTCCTCCCCTTCAGGATGTAGCACCGGCAGTGTGCGGAATGGGAGCTCCATCCATTCTGTTCCAGGACAGCCGTGAGGCACATTGGGGTATCAACAGTTACAAAATGTTATTGAACACATCCCTTGTTCTACCATGGCAGAAGGAGTCATCCGAAGAGTGTGGGGAATCTGCATCTGGAGAAGCTGTGGATAATCATGAGGAGCTAACCTGATAAAGATAAACCATGAAGTTATGTTGCATCTGGAAATAAACTTTGATTAAGCCACATTTGGACTCTGGTGTGTAGCTCTGGTTGCCCCATTACAGGAAGTATGTGGAAGGTTTGGAGAGAGTGCAGAGGAGGTTCACCACGATGAATTAGAGAGTAAGTTGGATTGTTTTCTCTGGTGTGTCAGAGGCTGAGAAGCAATGTGAAAGAAGTTAATAATATTCTGAGAGGCACAGATAGAGTAAATAGCTAGACTTTTTCTGGGGTGCAATCACAAGGTTAGCTTTAAGGTTCACAGAGATGTACAAGGCAAGTATTTTTCACAATCTGGTAGGTGCCTGAAAGCACTGCCAGAAGACGTGGGAGAGGAGGATACGATAGACGTGCTTAAGAGGCATTTAGACAGGTACATGAACTTGTCAGTCCTGATGAAGGGTCTTGGCCCGAAACGTCAACTGTACTTCTTCCTATAGATGCTGCCTGGTCTGCTGCATTCCACCAACATTTTGTGTGTGTTGCTTGAATTTCCAGCATCTGCAGATTTTCTTGTGTCAGCATTGGGGTATTTGAATTTGAGTGAAGTTATCCCTCTGGTTCAAGAGCCTGATGGTTAAGGAGAAATAATTGTTCCTGAACTTGGTGGTGTGGGACCCGAGGCTCCTGTACCTCCTTCCTGATGGCAGCAGTGAAAAGAGAGCATGACCTGGATGGTGGGGGTCCTTGATGATGGATATTCCTGTCTTGTGATAGTGCTCCTTGTAGATGTGCTTAATGACTTAATGGCTTTACCCTAATGGACTGGCCTGTACCCACTACATTTTGTGGGCTTTTCTGTTCGTGATGCAACTGGTCAGTATACTCTCCACCATGCTCTATAGAAGTTTGTCAAAGTTTTAGATGGCATGCAAAGTTTTCACAAACTTCTAAGAAGGTAGAAGTACTGATGTGCCTTCTTTGTAATAGCACTTCAATCTGGGACCCAGGACAGATCCTCTAAAATGATAACACCAAGGAATTTAAAGTTGCTGACTCTGTCCACCTCTGATCCCATAATGAGGAATGGCTCATGGATCTCTGGTTTTGTCTTCCTGACATCAATAATCATCTCTTTGGTGTTGCTGATATTGAGTGAGTGGTGGTTGTTGTGGCACCACTCAGCGAGATTTTCAATTCTCCTATATGCTGATTCATCACCTCCTTCAATTTGTCCCATGACAGTGCCCATTAGGAAGAGGGTACGGGACTCCTTAACATTGGGTTCAGGAATAGTTATTACCCTTTGACCATCAGGCTCTTGAACCAGTGGGGATAACTTCAATCAACCATTGAACTGTTCCCACAGTCTATGGACTCACTTTCAAGCGCTCTTCACCTCAAGTTCTCAATATTTATTGCTTGTTTATTTATTATTTCTTTTTTCTTTTATGTTTGCACACTGTGTTGCCTTTTGCACATTGGTTGTTGTCCGTCCTGTTGGGTGCAGTCTTTCATTGATGCGTTTGTTTCATGGATTTACTGCATAAGCCTGCCAGAAAATTTAATTTCAGAGTTCTATATGGTGACATATATATACTTCGGTAATAAATTTTCTTTGCAATTTGAAGTTTAAAGGACATAGATATAAGATGAGATGTAAAGGGGACTGGAAAGGCAGGTTTTTCATGTAGAGGGTTGTAGGAGTGTGGAATGAGTTGTCAGAGGATGTGGTAGAGGCGGGTACAATTAAAACATGGATGGGCCATACATCTGTTTCTGTGTGGTATGACATCATAACTTTGAATTCCTCTCTGGGTAATTGATGCTTGCAAACTGACAGCAGTTGTTGTGCATTCTGTCTCTGGTCACTTGTGTTAAATGGGAGTTCTCCAGGATAATTTTGGTCCAGGGTTCATTGGAGCTTTCATCCTAAACATTGGCAATCCGGCTGAATTTTGGAAATTAGTAAAGGTATTATAGCATGACTGTCAGAGAATTTCAAAGTAATCAAGCAAAATCAACATGATTTCATGAAGGGGAAAATCATGTTTGATGAATTTGTTGGAATTCATTGAATAAGTAACCTCTTGTCAATAAAGGGAACTGGTGGAAATGGTGACGTGCATCAAAGCTTATTCTGAAAAGTAAATCCTCATGGTGTGGAAGGTAGTGCTGTCGTGAATAATGCTGGCTATCAGGAAACAGAGAGAGTCATTGGCAGCCACGGGGATTAGTTCTACAGCCTCAACTCTTTACTGTTTACACAAAGCCACTAACTAGGTGCTTGGGTGCTAAACTTGTTGATGATAGGTAGGAAATTAAGCTTAAAGGAAATATAACAAGGCTGCAAAGAGATGAGACACATTAAATTAGCAGACAACTACTTGTCAAAGAGGAAAATGGGAAATTGCTTATTTTAGCAGGGAAGAGGATAAAATAATTAATTGAAATGATGAGGGATCGTACAGCTCTGAGATGCAGTGGGATTTGGACTTCCTAGTGAATGACTGGAGAAAGATACTGCAAGTAACTAGGAAAGGTAACAGAGAGTTCCTATTTCTTGCTGGGGGATGAATACTAAAGTAGAGGGCAGTGGAATACTGTATATACTATTGGTCTGTTAATCTAAAAATGTTAATGTGCATGTAGATTAAATCGTAGAAAGTATATCAATTAATTAATAGCAAGAAATAACAGTTTATCGTATGAGGTCAGACTAGGCTTGCATCCACAGGAATTTAGAAGAGTGAGAGTTAGCTTGATTGAAATGTATAAGATCCTAAAGCGTCTTGACAAGATTCAAGACTCAAGTTTATTGAACACGTGTACATTGAAACAGAGTGAAATACGTCATTTATGCAAACAACCAACATGAGATGTTTGAGGAAGGCATGTTGGATGTGGAACGATTCTTCCTCTGGTCAGTCAATCCTCAAGTAGGAATCACAATTTAAAAGTAAGAAATCTGGAGATATAGGAAAATATTCTCTGAGGGTGGGGAGAGTTTAGAAACTGACATTGAGATCTCGAGGGTCACTGATGAAAGGAAAGCTGGTTAAATGAAAGGAAACAAATTATTAATGGAAGATCGTCTTACAAAGAGAGAAGTAATAGTGGAGTTAGTGGCCACTTTATTAGGTACAGGAACGTAACCATATAATCATATAACAATTACAGCACAGAAACAAGCCATCTTGGCCCTTCTAGTCTGTGCCGAACGTTTGCTCTCACCTAGACCCACTGGTCCGCACTCAGCCTGTAACCCTCCATTCCTTTCCTGTCCATATACCTATCCAGTATTACTTTAAATGACAATACCGAACCCGCCTCTACCACTTCTACTGGAAGCTCGTTCCACACAGCTGCCACTCTGAGTAAAGAAGTTCCCCCTTGTGTTACCCTTAAACTTTTGCCCCCAAACTCTCAACTCACGTCCTCTTGTTTGAATCTCCCCTACTCTCAATGGAAAAAGCCTATCCATGTCAACTCTATCTATCCCCCTCATAATTTTAATTACCTCTATCAATACCTTCTACGCTCCAAAGAATAAAGACCTAACTTGTTCAATCTTTCCCTGTAACTTAGGTGCTGAAACCCAGGAAACATTCTAGTAAATCTTCTCTGTACTCTCCCTATTCTGTTGACATCTTTCCTATAATTCGGTGACCAGAACTGTACACAATACTCCAAATTCGGCCTTACCAATGCCTTGTACAATTTTAACATTACATCCCAACTCCTATACTCAATGCTCTGATTTATAAAGGCCAACATACCAAAAGCTTTCTTCATTACCCTATCCACATGAGATTCCACCTTCAGGGAACTATGCACCATTATTCCTAGATCACTGTTCAATGATTCTTCAATGCCCTACCATTTACCATGTATGTCCTATTTTGGATTATTCCTACCAAAATGTAGCACCTCACACTTATCAGCATTAAACTCCATCTGCCATCTTTCAGCCCACTCTTCTAACTGGCCTAAATTTCTCTGCAAGCTTTGAAAACCTACTTCATTATCCACAACACCACCTACCTTAGTATCATCTGCATACTTACTAATCCAATTTACCACCCCATCATCCAGATCATTAATGTATATGACAAACAAATAATAATAATAATAAACAATTTATTATGTACTTAATAAATTGTCCACAGGATTGTGGTCTTCTGTTGCTGTAGTCCATTCACTTCAGGTTCAACGTGTTGTGTAAACAGATGTTTCTCTGCACACCACTGTTATAAGTTACTGTTGCCTTCTTGTCGGCTTGAACAAGTCTGGCCATTCTCCTCTGACAAGGCATTTTTGCCCGTAGAACTGTCACTCACTGGATTTTTTTTTTTTGCTTATTGCACCGTTCTCTGTAAACTGTTGTGTGTGAAAATCCCAGGCGATCAGCAGTTTCTGAGATACTCAAACCACCCCATCTGGCATCAACAGTCAAAGTCACTTAGATCACATTTTTTCCCCATTCTGATGTTTGGTTTGAACAACAGCAACCACTGCATGCTTTTTTGTATTGATTTGCTGCCACATGATTAGTTGAATAGATGTTTACATTAACAAAATTGGATATTATATTACCAACTTCTTGGGTAAACAGAGCAAAACTTTCTAATCTGCAGCTGACATCCAACTTGGAAGAGTAGTGAACATGGGGAAAACATAATTCCAGGTGGTGTATATAGCTTTTTCAGAATGTGCAGAGAAGTGGAAGATGAACTTTAGTTCAGAGAAAAGGAGACCTAGAGAGTCAATTCTCAAAGGGACACTTGAACACTCAGCTCTGGGAACATGTGCCTAGTGCACTGGAAGTAAGATGGGAGGTTGAGAAAGTGGTGAAAAGTCATATGGGATCCTGGAGTTTGTAAAGGAAGATATAGAATACACAATGAACTTCTATAAAATGTTGTTGACAGGATTCAGGGCTGCAAAGTGGCAGATGGAATTCAATCCAGAGAAGTGTGAAGATAGAAATTCAAATCAAATACGGAGTTAATGTCAGGATTATTATAGTGTGTAGGAACAGAGGATCTTGGCGTCCACATCCATAACTTTCTCACGTTTAAGGCATATGGTGTGTTGGCCTTCATTAGTCAGGGGACTGAAGAAATAAAATGGACGATCTTGAAATTCAGCTAAAGATGTATGACGTTGTGGCAATCTCTGAAACTTGGATAAAGGATGACTGCCATTGGGAGCTGAATGTCCAAGCTTATACAGTATATTGGAAAGTTAGGTTAGTAGGCAGAGGTGGTGGTGTGGCCCTGTGTATAAGAAGTAATTTTAAATCATTAGAAAGGGATGACATAGGATCAGAAGGTGTATAGTCTCTATGGGTTGAGTTAAGAAGTGGCAAGGGTAAAAGGACCCTAATGGCAGTTGTATACAGGCCTCCAAACAGCAGCCAGGATGTGGATTACAAATTACAGCAGGAGATAAAAAAGGCATGTCAGAAGGTCAATGTCATGATAATTGTTGGGGATTTTAACATGAAAGTGGATTGGAGAAACCAGGCCAGTACTGGACCTCAAGAGAGAGAGTTTGTAGAACACCTAGGGGATGACTTTTTAGAACAGCTTTGTTGTTAAGCCCATTAGGGGTTCGGCTATGTTGGATTGGGTATTTTGCAATGATCTGGAGGTAATAAGAGAGCTTCAGGTTAAGGAACCCTTAGGGAACAGTGATCACAATATGATTGAGTTCACTTTGAAACTCGAGGAGAAACTGAATTCCAATGTGTCGGTATTTCAGTGGAATAAAGGAAATTACAATGGCATGAGAGGGGATCTGTCCAACGTTGACTGGAAAGGGACACTAGCAGGAAGGACAGCCAAGCAGCAATGGCTGGAGGTTCTGCAAAGAAATGAGGAAAGTGCTAGACAGATATATTCCAAATAAGAAGAAATTTTCGAATGGAAGAAGGACACTACCGTGGCTGACAAGTGAAGTCAGAGCCAAGGTAAAAGCAAAAAAGAGGGCATACAAGGAAGCCAAAACTAGTGGGGAGATAGAGGATTGGGAATCTTTAAAACCTTGCAAAAGGAAACTAAGATGGTCATTATGAAGGAAAAGATGAATTATGAAAGGAAACTGGTGAGTAATATCAAAGAAGATACTAAAAGCTTTTTAAGTATATAAAGGGTGAAAGAGAGTTGAGGGTAGATATAGGATGAATGGAAAATGATGCTGGAGATATTGTAATGAGAGATGCAGAAATGGCAGAGGAACTGAATGCATATTTTGCATCAGTTTTCACAGTGGAAGACATTTGCAGTACACTAGACATTCAAAAGAGTCAGGGAAGGGAAATATGTGTCGTGAAAATTATGACTGAGAAGGTGCTCAGGAAGCTTAATGGTCTGAGGGTGGATAAATCTCCTGGACCTGATGGAATGCACCCTCGGGTTCTGAAGGAAGTAGCTGTAGAGATTGTGGAGGAATTAACAGTGATCTTTCAAGAATCGATAGATTCTGGCATTGCTGGAAAATTGCAAATGTTACTTCATTTAAGAAGAGTGGGAGGCAGCAGAAAGGAAACTAGAGAGACCTGTTATCCTGACTTCAGTGGTTGGGAAGTTGTTGGAATCAGTTGTTAGAGATGAGATTACAGAGTACCTGGAGGCACATGACAAGATAGACCAAAGCCAGCATGGTTTCCTGAAAGGAAAATCTTGCCTGACATTGGCTGATCGGCAGAAAACAGACAGCAAGAATAAAGGGATCCTATTCTGGCTGGCCGCCAAGTTACTAGTGGAGTTCTACAGGGGTCGGTGTTGGGACCACTGCTTTTTATGATGTATGTCAATGATTTGGACTATGGGATTAATGGATTTGTGGCTAAATTTACTGACGATATAAAGATAGGTGGAGAAGTGGGTAGTGTTGAGGAAACAGAGAGCCTGCAGAGAGACTTACATAGTTTAGGGAAATGGGCAAAGAAGTGGCAAATGAAATACAATGTTGGAAAGTGTATGGTCATGCACTTTGGTGGAAGAAATAAATGGGCAGACTATTATTTAGATGGGGAGAGAATTCAAAATGCAGAAATGCCAAGGGACTTGGAAGCCTTTGTGCAAGATACCCTAAAGGTTGACCTCCAGGTTGAGCCGGTTGTGAAGAAGGCGAATGCAATGTTGGCATTCATTTCTAGAGGTAGAGAATATAAGCGTAGGGATGTGATGATGAGGCTGTATAAAGGACTGATGAGACCACACGGAGTATTGTGTGCAGTTTTGGGCTCCTTATTTTAGAAAGGATATACTGACATTGGAGAGGGTACAGAGAAGGTTCAAGAGAATGATTCCAGGAATGAAAAGGTTACCTTTCATATGAGGAACATCTGGCAGCTCTTGGGCTGTATTCCCTGGAGTTCAGGAGAATGAGGGGGAATCTCATAGAAACATTCTGAATGTTAAAAGGCCTGAACGGATTAGATATGGTAAAGTTATTTCCCAAGGGAGGGGAGTCTAGGACAAAAGGGCATGACTTCAGAATTGAAGGATGTCCATTTAGAAAAGAGATGCGGAGAAATTACTTTAGTCAGGGGGTGGTAAATCTGTGGAATTTGTGCCACGAACAGCTGTGGAGGCCAAGTCATTGGGTGCATTTAAGGCAGAGATGGATAGGTTCTTGATTAGCCAGGGCATCAAAGGGTATGGGGAGAAGGCCGGGGAGTGGAGATGACTGGAAGAATTGGATCAGCCCATGATTAAATGGCGGAGCAGACTCGATAGGCTGAATGGCCTACCTCTGCTCCTTTATCTTATGGTCTTATGTTTGAGCTCAAACGTCAGGAGTTAATGTTGCAGGTCTATAAAACCCAGGTAAGAACACACTTGGAATATTATGTTCAGTTCTGATTATGTTGTTGTGTGGAAGCTTTAGAGAGGGTGCAAAGGGAATTTACCAGGATGATGTCTGCACTAGAAAGCTTGTCCAATGAGAATAGGTTGAGTGAACTCGGGTTTTCTCTTTGGAGAGAAGAAGGATGAGAATTGACTTGACAGAGGTGTAAATGAGGATAAAACTACATAAATTGAGTAGATAGCCAGAGAATTTTTCCCCGGGTGAGAATGGCTAATATGAAGGAGCATAATTTAAAGGTGATTGGAAGAATGTACAGCTAAGTATTTTACACAGAGACTGGTGAGTGATCGGCACGCTCTGCCGGGGGTGGTGCTAGAGGTAGATACATTTGGTGCATTTAAGAAACTCTTAGATGATAGAGACATGGAGGGAAGGGTTACAGTGATCTTGGAATACATAGGCTGTAAGGTTAGCACATCTTCATGGGTTAAAAGGTCTGTGCTGTATTGTTCAATGTTCTGTAACAGTGGTTCAGTATCTACTAAAATATCACCCATTCTGATCTCCATACCTTCAGAATGATGGGAAGGGTTTAGAAAGAGTGCAGAAGAAATTTTTAATTTTTAAAGGCTGTCAATTTTTTTAAAGCTTTCCAATCCTCTAACTTCCAAAGAATTTTTGGTTGATTGAATCAGAATCAGGTTTAATATCACTGGCATATGTTATGAAATTTGTTAACTTTATGGCAGCAGTACAATGAAGTACATGATAAATAAACATGGAGGGAAAAACTGAATTGCACTAAGTAGTTAAATTAAAATAAGTAGTGTAAAAAAAAACCAGAAATCAAAAAGTAGTGAAGAGGTGTTTATGGGCTCAATGTTGACTTAGACATTGGATGGCAGAGAGGAAAAGCTGTTCCTGAATTGTTGAGTCTGTGCCTTTAGGCTTCTGTACCTCCTTCCTGACAGTTACAGTGAGAAAAGGGCATGTCCTGGGGGTCCTTAATGGTGGACACCACCTTTCTAAGGCATTGTTCCTTGAAGGTATCTTGGATTCTATGGAGGTTCGTATCCACGATGGAGTTGACTAATTTTCCATAACTTTCTGTAATTTACTTTGATCTTTTGCAGAAGCCCCCTGCCCCCAACCCCATACCAGATGGTGATGCAGCCAGTCAGAATGTTCTCCATGGTATATTTGTAGATATTCTCTAGTGTTTTAGTTGACAAACCCAGTCTCCTCAAACTCCTGATGAAATATAGCCGCTGTCTTGCCTTCTTTATAGCCACATCAATATGTTGCATCTACGTTAGTTCTTTGGAACTTGAAATTGCTCACTCCCTCCACTTCTGATCCCTCCATGAGGCATGCTTTGTTTTCACTCATCTTGGCCTTTCTGAAGTCCAGAATTAGCTCTTTGGTCTTGCTGATGTTGAGTGCAAACTTGTTGTTGTTTCACCACTCAGCTAACTGATATATCTCACTCCTGTACACCCTTTTATCACCACCTGAAATTCTGCCCCCTCTTATTATATGCCCTTTCTTTGGCTTTTATATTGGCTTTGACTTCTCTTGTCAGTTACAGTTGCATCATCCTACATTTCAAATACTTCTCCTTTGGGATGTATCTGTTCTGTGCCTTTTAAATTGTTCCCAGAAACCCCAGCCATTACTACTTCACTACTTTACTTTGCTATTACTTTACATCTCTGCTAGTGTTCCCTGCCAATCAATTTTGGCCAGCTCTCATGACCAGCAATCAATTTTGGCTCTCTCATGCCTCTGTAATTCTCTTTACTCGACAGAAATATACATCTGACTTTAGCGTCTCCTTTACAAAATGCAGGGTGAATTTTGTAAACCCTTAGTGTTCCTTTACCTTAAGCTCTCTAATCAGTTCATTGCATTCACCTAATCCAGAATAGCAGATCCCCTTGTGGACTCAACTGCAAACTGCTCTGAAAATCCACCTCATAGGCATTCTACAAGCTCCCCCTCTTGGGATCCAGCACCAATCTGATTTTTCCAATCTACCTGCATATTGAAATCCCCCATGTCTATAATTAACATTGCATTTTTGACAAGCCTTTTCTAACTTCTGTTGTGATTTGTAGATCACATCTTTGCTACAATTCGGAGGTCAGAAGGTAATTCCCATTTTGGTCTTTTTACCCTTACACTTTCTTTGCGCAGTGATTCTGATCCCATGTCACATCTTTCTATGAATTTGATTTCATTTTTTACTATTGGACCCACCCCACCCCCTCTGCCTACTTGTCTTCCTTTCGATACTGTGACTATCCTTGGATGTTAGCTCCCAGCTTCTTCCAGCCTCGATTCAGTGATGGCCACAACATCATATGTGCCAGTCTGTAACTGTGCTGCAAGTTCATCTACCGTATTCCATAGTCTGTGTGCATTCAAATATAACACCTTCAGTCCAATGTTCATCATCCTTTTTGATTTTGTCCTCCTTTTACATTGCAACTCATCCCATTGACTGCAGTTTTGTCCTATCATTTGCCTTTTCCTGCTGGCATTTTCTGTGTCAGCTCGTAAACCAGCCACCCATCCTCAGCCGTATCTCTCCAGTTCCCACCCGTGCCAAATTAGTTTAAGCCCTCCTGAGCAGCTCTAGTAAGCCTGCCTGCAAGAAAAGGTTCGATCATATAGTGTCTGTGCTTGGGTGTTAGGGAACTATTTGGATAGCAATGTCACTGTGTGCTGGGGTATGGTCCCTCCACAATCTTTGCATGTTGAGCTAAGGTTCTCCAGTGAATACCAGGCAGTGCATGAAACAACTCTCTGTGCCTGTGTGGTGTTTAAGTCAGACTCAGTATGTTGATGTGCTTGTGCAGTGGTTTGATCACATGATGAACATACATTAGCTAATGCTTCATTTCACAGAGTCCAATACACCGTGATGGATGAAAGGTTTGATCACTGTTTTAGTGTGATGAACAGTACTTCATTCAGACTACATCTGCCTCAGTACATGGGCATACGTTGTGACAGAATGTGACTGTCACTAAGAGATGTGTTAGAATTTGATCAGACTGCCTGGGTCTCTGTGTCAGTCAGGTAGTGTCTATGTTCAATCAGATTCTGTGGTTTGCAAATAGTCTCTGTCTTGTGTATTTGGGACGGTTCTGTCAATGTGTTTGTCACTGTGTCTCACGCATTTCTTGGATCAGACTGTCTTTCACTGTGACTTGGGGTTTGTATTAAATAGGCCATGCCCATTTCTGTGTGCTTATAACTGTTGGTGTTATGCAGGTTGGTATCCTCATATCTCAATTCTGTTCTATCCCCCTTGGTTCAGTCCCTTCCAACCTACATCCCCTTACTGTTCATCACACTAAAACAGTGATCAAACCTTTCATCCATCACGGTGTATTGGACTCTGTGAAATGAAGCATTAGCTAATGTATGTTCATCATGTGATCAAACCACTGCACAAGCACATCAACATACTGAGTCTGACTTAAACACCACACAGGCACCACACAGGCACTGCCTGGTATTCACTGGAGAACCTTAGCTCAACATGCAAAGATTGTGGAGGGACCATACCCCAGCACACAGTGACATTGCCATCCTGGGATGGCAGGGCTGTCTTACGCAGAGAGATTGGAGAGATTGGGCTTGTACACGCTGGAATTGAGGAGATTGAGAGGGGATCTGATTGAAACGTTTAAGATAATTAAAGGATTTGATAGGATTGAGGCAGGAAATATGTTCCAGATGTTGGGAGAGTCCAGTACCAGAGGGCATGGATTGAGAATAAGAGGTCAGTTATTTAAAACAGAGTTGAGGAAGAGCTTCTTCTCCCAGAGAGTTGTGGAGGTGTGGAATGCACTGCCTCGGAAGACGGTGGAGGCCAATTCTCTGGATGCTTTCAAGAAGGAGCTGGATAGATATCTGATGGATAGGGGAATCAAGGGATATGGGGACAAGGCAGGGACTGGGTATTGATAGTGAATGATCAGCCATGATCTCAGAATGGCGGTGCAGACTCGAGGGGCTGAATGGTCTACTTCTGCACCTATTGTCTATTGTCTAATGCCCTCGATCTCCTCAGTAACTTTCAGTTCCCTGGCCATGAGCATCTCATCTTCACCATGGATGTTCTGTGCCTATACACTTCTATCCTCTATCAGGAAGACCACAAAACCCACTACTTCTTTCTTGACAGAAGCAGCAACCAACCCCCCTCCTCCATCTGGCAGAACCGGTCCGCTCCCTGAACAATTCTTCCTTTGGCTCTTCACACTGTCTTCAAACCCGTGGGGCAGCCATGGGCACTTGCTTGGGCCCGAGCTATGCCTGACTCTTCATCGGCTATGTAGAACAGTCTATGTTTGAAGCTTTCCCAGTTGTACTTTTCCTCTGCTACATTGATGGCTTTATTGGCACTGTTTCATGCACCTATGCTGAGCTCATCAATTTCATTAATTTTGCATCCAACTTCTAACCTGCCCTTAGATTCACTTGGCCACCTCTGACACGCGCCTCTCCTTTCATGATCTCTCTGTCTCCATCTTCGGAGACAAATTGTCAGTCGACATCTCTAATGAACCCAGTATTTCCCATAGTTCTCTCAACAATCCCTTTTCCCACCTTATACCCTGTAAAAATGCTACTCCCTTTTCTCAGTTTCTTCGCCTCTGCTGCATCTGTTCTCAGGGTGTGGTTTTCCATTCCAGGACATCAGAGATGTCCTCCTTCTTTAAAGAATGGGGTTATCTCCCTCTATTAGTGATGCTGCCCTCACCCATATCTCCTCCATTTTCCAAACATCTGCCCTCACCTCATTGTAATAATAATCGAATGCCGCTTGTCCTTACCTACATCAGCCTCCATGTCCAACACATTATCCTCCGCAACTTCTGCCATCTACAAAGGGATCCTACTATTAAACACACTTTACCCTCCCCCCCCAACGTGCTTTCCACAGTGATTGCACCCTCCATGATTCCCTTATCCATTTGACCCTTCCCACAAATCTCCCTCCTGGCACTTATCTCTGCAAGTGGCCTAATTGTCATGTATATCTGTCTGGACATGCCCCTCTACTGACTGCTCCTGTGGCTCCTCCCACAGACCCCTGGATAAAGGCAATTGGAGGCACTGCTCCTCCCTCAGTCATCCGGCATGGACATGCTCCGCTTTACTGCTAATAAAAGCCTTTCAGTATTTACTCTACTTCCAGTCTTTTGGAGTTATTGATAGTGCGTCAATTTTATTGGCAGTAATTTTAAAGCAGGAGAGCATTTTGAGACCCGACAAATTGGACTTCGGCCTGCAAACACCTGAGGCCGGCAATGCTTTCGAACTCTGGCTAGCCTGCTTCGAATCATACCTGGAGGAGATTGAAGTGACCGAGTCCGTCGTGAATTGCAGAGTTCTCCTCTCCAGGGTCAGTCCACAGGTCTATTCGATGACTGGAGACCAGCCGAGTTATGACGGCGCGACGAGTGCCCTCAGAAGACAATACCTGCGGCTGGTGAACACTGTCTACGCAAGCAGGAGAATCAAGCACTGAGTTTGTCTGGGCCCTACAGACACTTGTGCGGGCTTGTGATTGCCGGGGGCTGACGGCCAAACAGCATGCGGAGCTCCTAGTAAGAGAGGTCTTCGTCACAGGGATCAGGTCAGTTTACGTGCACCAGTGGCTGCTGGAAAATGCTGATCTTACCTTACATTCGGTGATTGAGCTGGCTGACACGCTGGAGGCCGCTCTGCACAACTCTGACGTTTTCCAGGCACGTGCTGTCCCGACAGCCTCGTGGGTGCCGCAGACCCCGCAACCTGCCGGTGAATCGACCATGGCTGCTGCCAGTGTTGAGTCCGCGCAACGTTACTTCTGCGGACTCGAGAAGCACCCCCGAAAATGCTGCCCAGCCCGAGAAGCTACCTGCTCCAGCTGCGGAAAGAATGGCCACTTCGCCAAGGCCTGTAAGTCCAAACCACGAGCCGGATCAAGCAGTGCTGCGTATGAGGCATGGGGGCGGCCATTTTGGTCAGCGCCTCCTTGCACCGCCTACGACCCACGGATGCTTACCGAGCACCCCACCGCGCCGGACCAAGACCCTCGACCAAAGCACTCCCCACCAGCTCGCAAGGTCGATGATGGACATCCTGGTGGAGGGGTACATGATGGGGAATAGTTTATACTGGGATTTGATTCGGTTAAGCTGTCTCATTGTGTTGTGAACCATGCTTCCCTCTGTAAGTAGCTTGGCTTGATCTTCTCTTGGGGGTTAGGTCTGACTATCACATTATGGCGAATGGAGATCATACCTTTGTGTTGCCTTGTGTGAGGTCGGAGTGCGATTGCTGGGAAATAGTTCAATGGAACTACCTTCACCGGAAGGGCTGCAGCACATTCAGATGGACTGATAGGTAATGGTCATGCCAGGAAAAGAACAGTGGCTGTTGACATGAGATTCTAACCACTAACCTTGGACATTATCATTGTTGAGACTCCATCAACACGATGAGAAACTCAGCTGGGCCAGCAGCATGAGTACTGTGCCAACATGAAAGTGTTAGAGGTGTGGTATCCTATGATAAGTATTTCACTCTTCCCATCCACGATCGATACAATACAAGTTGAGAGTGTGATAGAAAAGTAAGTGACTGCAGTAGCAACAACTCTCAAGAATATCAGGACCTTGCTGGACAATGTACCACCTTGAATAGATGCCTATCCATCAATCTAAGCGTGCATTCCTTTTGCTATCATTTAGACACAGTCTGATCAACCAATATCCAACACACAGCAGAGACAATCTGATGTAACCAAACCCTAAATCAGCAACAGACAGTTTGATGGAAACTTCCCAAAGACACGTGGCAGATACCATCAACACAATGCACTGCAGTTACTTACCTTACCTACTTCGACAGCACATTCCAACCGCAACCTGCGGTACCACTCTGAACACATGGTCGGAGTGTTCATAAGTGAAGCTGACATACTGTGGACAGTTTTAGGTGTCGAGAGATATGAGGGTACAAATGAGATTCAGAAGAGTACAAAAAAGGATCAGGCCCTACAGTCAATGATCACAATTAAATTTCTTCTGTCTGCACTTGATCCATCTCCCTACATTCCCTATATATTCCTGTGTCCATCGACAACGTCGTAAACTCCAGTGTTATTTCTGCTTTCGTCAACTCCTCCAAACACCTACCAATTTCTGTGTAAAAAAACAACTTGTCATAACACAAGAGATTCTGCAGATGCCAGAAATCTTGAACACACACATAAACTGCTGGAGGAGCTCAGAAGGGTCAAGCAGCATCTATGGGGAAGTAAATCATCATCATTTCAGGCCGAAACCCTTCATGAAGACTGGAAAGGAAGGGAGCAGAAGTCAGAATAAAAGGTAGAGTGAGTACAAGCTGGCAGGTGATAGGTGAAAACACCAGGAAATCTGCAGATGCTGGAAATTCAAACAACACACACAAAATGCTGGTGGAACACAGCAGGCCAGGCAGCATCTATAAGGAGAAGCACTGTCTTTTACTAAGAGATTTGAAATCTCTTAGTATCTGTCCTTTCAGTTAGTCCTGATGAAGGGTCTCAGCTCGAAACATCGACAGTGCTTCTCCTTATAGATGCTGCTTGGTCTGCTGTGTTCCACCAGCATCTTAGGTGATAGGTGAGGCTGGGTGATGGGGAAGGTGGCTGGGTGGGAAAGGGGGCAAGAAGTGAGAAGTAGAGAGGTGATAGGTGAAATAGGTAAAAGGCTGATTGGGGAGTTGCAGCTGTTAAAGAAGTCAGCTCGCATGACTTTCTCCATGTCAGTTAGGCTTGGGCAATAAATGTTGACTTTGACAGAGTTGTACCTAGACCAGAGTCAATAGTTTTAAAAGGAAATCCAAGCTGATTGGCATCAGCCCCTTTCTCCAGAGCATTTTGCAGGTTAGGTTTGTGTTTGTAATGTGCCAGTAAATATTGGCTCTGGAGAGTAGGCAAGAGCTGGTGAGTAATGGTCATCTGCGTGTGGTGTTGATAAACACTGTGTTGGCTGAGAAGTGAGCAAGATGCTAGTGTTTGCCTGGTGAGGTCTGTGAAGAAACTCACTGCTGATAGTGTGTGAGGAAGATGCATTTTATCTTCACCACCCAGGACATGCCCTCTTCTCCTTACTACCATTCAACACATACCCAGTGATTCAGAAACAGCTTCCCTCCCCCCCCTTCTGATGATCCATTACTTCATTATTACGTAATTTATATTATAATTTATAGTAATGTTATGTCTTTGCACGATACTGCTATCACATAGCAACAAATATCATGTATATTCCCTTTGTCAAGAAGAATCAAAGGTGGTGATGAATCAGCATATTGGAGGGAGATTGAAAATCTGAGTGGTGTCATAACAACAGCCTCACACTCAATGTCAGCAAGACCAAGGAGCTGATTATTGACTTCAGGAGGAGGAAACCAGAGGTCCAGGAGTCAGTCCTCACTGGAGGGTCAGAGATGGAGAGGGTCAGCAACTTTAAATTCTTCTGCTTTATTATTTCGGAGGTCCTGTCGTGGGTCCAGCACACGTGCAATTATGAAATAAGCACGGCAGTGGCTCTACTTCCTCAGGAGGGGAAGATTCAGCATAACATCTAAAACTTTGAGAAACTTCTATAGTTATTATAGAGTACATTGACTGGCTGTATCACAGCCTGGTATGGAAACACCAACGTCCTTGAATGGAATGTTATGGTGAGGTTGTATAAGGCATTGGTGAGGCCGAATTTGGAGTATTCTGTGCAGTTTTGATCACTGAATTACAAGAAAGATATTAATAAGGTTGAAAGAGTGCAGAGAAGGTCTACAAGCATGTTGCCAGGACTTGAGAAACTGAGTTACAGAGAAAGGTTGATTAGGTTAGGACTTTATTCCTTGGAGCATAGAAGAATAAGGGGAGATTTGATAGAGGTGTATAAAATTATGATGGGTATAGATAGAGTGGATGCAAACAGGCTTTTTCCACTGAGGCTAGGGGAGAAAAAAACCAGAGGACCTGGGTTAAGGGTGGAGGGGGAAAAGTTTAAAGGGAACATTAGGGGGGGGCTTCTTCACACAGAGGGTGGTGGGAGTGTGGAATGAGCTGCCAGATGAAGTTGTAAATGTGGGCTCACTTTTAACATTTAAGAAAAACTTGGAGAGGAACATGGATGAGAGGTGTGTGGAGGGATATGGTCCAGGTGCAGGTCAGTGGGACTAGACAGAAAAATGGTTCGGCACAGCCAAGAAGGGCCGAAAGGCCTGTTTCTGTGCTGTAATGTTCTATGGTTCTATGGAACATCCTGCAAAAAGTAGCTCAGTCCATCACAGATAAAGTCCTCCCGCCACTGAGCACATCTACATAAAACGTTGTCGCAGGAAAGCAGCATTTGTTATCAGGGACCCCCCCCCCCCCACCTCCCACCTCCCAGGACATGCTCTCTTCTTGCTGTTGCCATCAAGAAAGTGGTACAGGAGCCTTACCACCCACACCACCAGGTTCGGGAACTGTTGTTACCCTCTCAACCATCAGGCTCTAGAACCAGCAGGATTAACTTCTCTCAACTTCACTTGCCCCATCATCGTAATGTTCCCATAACTAATGGACTCACTGTCAAGGATTCTTCATCTAATCTTCTCCATATGTAGTTATTATTATTTAACTCTTTTTTGTATTTGCACAGTTTATTGTCTTTTGCACTCTGGCTGAGCAACCAAGTTGGTGTGGTCTTTCACTGATTCTATTATAGTTATTATTCTATTATGATTTATTGAGTATGCCTGCAAGAAAATAAATCTCAGGGTTGAATATGGTGACATATACGCACTTTGAGAATAAATTGACTTTCAATTTTGAAAGAAGCTAACTTAAGATTTAGAAAGAAAAGCTCAGACAGGGCTTTAGAGAGTTATAGGGGAACCAGAAAGGAGCTGAAGCGGGGCATGAGTAAGCCTTGTTGAGTAGAATTAAGAAACATGTGGTACGTAGCCCGTAACTGGGTCACTTACCAGCAAAGATAGAGAGGTCTGTTGAAGTCTGATGGTACTATTTTTAACAGTATTTATTGATAAAAATACACAAAATAATATCAATGCAAACATACAGATAATATATGTCAGCAATACTAAATCTGAAAGCGTGGGTATAATAATAATCAATAAGAAATAGCTCTATCGTTGTATAGGGGATAATGTATTGTCCGATGGAAATATAAAAGTCACTCAAGTTCATTCAAGCTGCAGCTTTTTGGTTGGAGAGAAAGACGGAGGTTTAACTTGCCCATTCCTTCTATGATGTCAATCCTTCGAGAGTCGTTGGGGGCGGATTTCCTCTTTGTGGTTAGCTAAAGCCGTGCTTCCGTGGTAAAGGCCTACCAATTCCGAGGCAAATGGAAAAGGACGTACGTGGGCTTTTCCACCGGCTTTCGCTATTACGCTGTTACAGGAGTTCTAGCATTTCTTCTGGTGCATCTGAAGGAGCTGTTCCCCAGACCCTCTTTTATCCTGACTCACAGGGTCTCAGATGTCAATCAGGTTGGGATGATGCAATCCCTCCATTAACCCCCCCCCCCCTTGGTTCATTGCCTGGGGGCTTCAATGTATTGTACAGTATTCAATACACAATTCCATCTCCAAGAGACAATAGCCGTTATCAATGGTTCCACCTTTCGGAGGCCAGGACACATTCCAAACTCTTTGTGGATTCTGCATGTCTTTTTCTCATTTCCTGGGTTTCCTGAACTGACTTAATAGTGATCTTGCGATTCTCAAAAAGGAGGGGGCCACGGACGTAACACATGAAGAATAGGAGAATGGCCAGAGTGAGGGTTGACCAATTGGGGACAGCAGAAGAAGCATGTGACTAGAGATAGGGAGTGTCGTTATTGAACATGTTTCGCTATTCACCAGTCAGGGGAGCCTGGACCATTGTGAGGAGATTGTAAAATATGCTGATATGCCTGTCCATACTGATGTTGAGAAAGTGGATGTCCTGGAACTTTTCAAAAACATTAGGATAGATAAATTCCCGGGGCCAGACAGGATATAGCCCTGGTTATTAAGGAAAGCAAGGGAAGAGGTGCCTACACCCTGTAATGGTGTTCGTGTTTCATTGGCCGCAGGAGTAGTACTATGTGATTGGAGGTAGCAAATGTTATTCTTTTGTTCAAGAAAGAGTAGAGGGGAGTCTTATTTAAGTGGTGGGCTAGTTCTTGGAGATGATTCTTAGAGACAGGATTTTTGAGCATTTGGAGAAACATTGTCTGATAAGGGATAGTATGTAAGTATGGCTTTGTGAGGGAAGGTCATGCCTCATGAGCCTGATTGAATTCTTTGAGGATGTGACAAAACACAATGATGAAGGGGGAGAAGTGGATATCGAGTATATGGATCATGTTTGATGTTGTGTAGATGAGTCGTGTTTGATGTCATGTCTATGGAAGGTGCTTGATAAGATTCCACATGGTAGGCTCATTCAGTGAAACATGGCTTATGAATACAGAATTGGCTTGCCTGTTGAGGGTAGAGGGTGGTAGCAGATGGTTCATATTCTGACTGGAGATTGGTGACCAGTGGTATTCTACAGGATCTGCTCTGGGACTCCTACTGTTTGTGATTTTTATGAATGAGTTGGATGAGTAAGTGGGTTAGTAAGTTTGTAGATTATGTGAGCGTTAGTGGCATTGCAGATCGTGTGGACAGTTGTAATTTGCAATGGCTCATTGATGGGGTGCAGAGCTGGAAAAGCGTGAGATGATTCACTTTGGAAGGTTAAATTTGAAAGCAGAGTACAGGGTGGAAGGACAGAGGGATCACTCAAAGTTGCTGTGCAGTTTGATAGAGTGGTTCAGAAGGTGAATGGTGTGTTGTCCTTTGTTAGTTGGAGGACTGAGTTCAAGAGGTGAGAGGTAATGTTACAGCTCTGTAAATCCCAGATTAGACCGCACTTGGAATATTGTGTACAGTTCTAGCTGACTCATTAAAGGAAATATGTTGAAGCTTTCAAGAGGGTGCAGTGGAGATTTACCAAGGTGCTGCCTGGATCGAAGAGCATTTCTTCTACATAGGTTGAGTAAGCTAGAGCTTTCGCCTTTGGAGTGAAAGAGGTTGGCAGGCAACTTGATAGAGGTGTACGGGATGTTAAGAGGCAGAGATCAAGTGGACAGCCAGAGACTTTTTCCCAGCGCAGCTAATACAAGGAGGCATGATTTTAAGGTGATCGGAGTGAAGTATAGGGGGATGTCAGAGGTAGGATTTTTGTACATAGAGTGGTGGATGTGTGGAACACCCTGCCAGGGGAGGTGGCAGAGGTGGATATATTAGGAACATTTAAAAGGCTCTTAGGTAGGCACACGGATGATAGAAAAATAGATTAGGTTAAAAGGTCGGCACAATCTGGTGGGCTGAGGAAGCAATAAAGAGTTAATGTTGGTGTTTAGTTGCCACATTTTGAGCAGACTAAACGTGGGTTTAAGGAACAGTTTGATAGTTTCATGGTCAATGTTAGTGAAATTGGATTTTAAATTCCAGACTTTTTTGTTTAAATCTAAAACTTCCACCCCTCAAGTTAAAACTTGAACTTTGGTCTCTGTCATAATTTTGAAGGTAAGTTAAATAAAGTAACAGCCGCTGAACTGTACGTGTAGTAATTAAGGAGGGGAAGTGATCATTATCTGTGATAGGGCAGAGTCTGCTGGTGAAACAGGCTGCCCATGGTGCCACTGAGAAGCAGTAGTCGAACATGAGTAAGATGCCAGGTATCAGTGCACACCAGCTATGAGGTGCCTGTGTGAGTCAGTAATGGAAGGTAGGCAGTGTGTTACTGTGTCAGTAATGGTGCCCTAATTCACCTGAGGACCGTGCCAGTTGCTTCCTGTAATGCAGAATGTTTCTGTGATTATCGTCATTAGTGCATCTCAAGTGCCAATGATGATAGTGACAGTGTGCAACATGACAGTGATGCAAATGAGTGTCATTAATGGATTATGTGCCTGAAGCACTCACTCCCTCCACCACCTGCGCACCATGTTGCAAGCTGCGTCATGCAAACAATACTCTTCAAATCTGTAAGCTTCACCAGCTGAGGGGAAACACCAGTGTATGCATGGGAGCACTGTTCTCCAGTTCACTCGGCATCTCCAATCCTTCCTCCAGCTGGATCAAAACCAGAATTCTCAACACAGGAGGCACCTTCTGCACTAACATGCACTTCGCAGGAGCTGGCAGATATGAACCAAATCACTTCATTAAATCAAAACATACTGGAGGGATGCACCTCGTAAGTGTGTATACGACAGGAGGAAATATTTTTAGTTGAGAATTTTAATTGGAAGAATTTAATCTACTAATCTCGAGCCAGCTTGTGTTAGACTTTGAACATTACTGATTTTACTTAATTCCCTCAAATTCTTTGCGATGAGATGATGGTCAGGACACATGGGAACCTTAGGTCCCACACCACCGGGTTCAGGAACAATTATTACCCCTCAACCATCAGGCTTGGATAACTTCACTCACCCAACTCTGAAGTGATCCCATAACCTACAGACTCACTTTCAGGGCTCGACACTCTGATTCTCAGTAGTATTTTCTTTCATTTGCAGTTTGTTTTCATTTGCAGATGGGTTGTTTGTCAGTCTTTGTTTATGCATATATTTTCGTAAATTCTATTGCATATCTTTAATTTCCTGTAAATGCCTGCAAGAAACTGAATGTCAAGGTAGTGTATGGTGGCATACTGTATAATAAATTTACTTTGACTTTGAGAAGTGAAATGTTTCATGTGATAGAATCCAAGTGTTCCTCTGGGATGTACTGTCACCTGCCCACTGGTGTAGCCTTCCCTGAAGATCGCACCACTAGACTGCAGGCACATTGTGATGTCTGAGCATAGTCAGCTCACTCACCTGCTGTGGCAACATTATACAGCCATTAAAACCCAGAACATACGGTTTCTCTACATTAACTGAACCTCAGAAAATGTCACAATATTTAATCATCTCTATACAATGAACTTCATGAGTAAAATAACTATCCAAATATATTACTATTCCTATTACACCAAGCATCATACAGCATGTAATTAATATTAATTCACACATTTTATCCACCTTCTCCCATTCACAAGAGAAAATAGTGATGCTTTCCTGGACAGGCAGATTATGACTTTCAACTACTTTTTGACACTAGTGTCAGTTTTCCAGAAAAACGTTCAGTGCTTTCTTTGAAGAATATTCATTTCACACAGGCGCTTTTGAAAGAGCTCAGATATGGAGCAGAAAAGATTGCACAACTTAGCCATCTAGCAGACTCAATGAAAGGAACTTGTTTGTGTTTGAGTAGAAGAGTGTATCTGTATCATTGTGGGAACTGACTGTATCTGCATCAGAATGGTGCAGTACAACCTGCATATAGGATGCCAGGTATAAGATTCATTTGTCAGGTGTACATTGCACCATACAGTAAAATGCATCATTTGCATTAATATCCAACATTCCTGAGGATGAGCTGAGGGCAGCCTGCAAGTGTTGCCACACATCCTGGCACCAACATAGCTTAGGTTTGCTATATGCTATTTGCTATATTTTTTTCTTTGCACAAGAAAGTGCATTTCTGATCTCGTTCTAATCAGAGAACCTATAAAATATGACAACTGCCTTGCTTAATATGTTGTTACTTTTGTCAGGATAATTACTAAAGGGTTTAATAGAAAATCACTGAGGGCAGATGAAACACACCAAGTAACCATAATCAGCTAACTTGCTGGTGCTGTTGAAAAGTAAACACTGGCACATTGTCGCTGTACATTGTCACGTTACAACTTCACCGCACACCATCACAGTGCACTGTCGCCGCACGCTTTCACCGTATACTGTCGCTGTACATTGTCACGTTACAACTTCACCGCACACCATCACAGTGCACTGTCGCCGCACGCTTTCACCGTATACTGTCGCTGTACATTGTCACGTTACAACTTCACCGCACACCATCACAGTGCACTGTCGCCGCACGCTTTCACCGTATACTGTCGCTGTACATTGTCACGTTACAACTTCACCGCACACCATCACAGTGCACTGTCGCCGCACGCTTTCACCGTATACTGTCGCTGTACATTGTCACGTTACAACTTCACCGCACACCATCACAGTGCACTGTCGCCGCACGCTTTCACCGTATACTGTCGCTGTACATTGTCACGTTACAACTTCACCGCACACCATCACAGTGCACTGTCGCCGCACGCTTTCACCGTATACTGTCGCTGTACATTGTCACGTTACAACTTCACCGCACACCATCACAGTGCACTGTCGCCGCACGCTTTCACCGTATACTGTCGCTGTACATTGTCACGTTACAACTTCACCGCACACCATCACAGTGCACTGTCGCCGCACGCTTTCACCGTATACTGTCGCTGTACATTGTCACGTTACAACTTCACCGCACACCATCACAGTGCACTGTCGCCGCACGCTTTCACCGTATACTGTCGCTGTACATTGTCACGTTACAACTTCACCGCACACCATCACAGTGCACTGTCGCCGCACGCTTTCACCGTATACTGTCGCTGTACATTGTCACGTTACAACTTCACCGCACACCATCACAGTGCACTGTCGCCGCACGCTTTCACCGTATACTGTCGCTGTACATTGTCACGTTACAACTTCACCGCACACCATCACAGTGCACTGTCGCCGCACGCTTTCACCGTATACTGTCGCTGTACATTGTCACGTTACAACTTCACCGCACACCATCACAGTGCACTGTCGCCGCACGCTTTCACCGTATACTGTCGCTGTACATTGTCACGTTACAACTTCACCGCACACCATCACAGTGCACTGTCGCCGCACGCTTTCACCGTATACTGTCGCTGTACATTGTCACGTTACAACTTCACCGCACATTACCACAGTGCACTGTCGCCGCACGCTTTCACCGTATACTGTCGCTGTACATTGTCACGTTACAACTTCACCGCACATTATCACAGTGCACTGTCGCCGCACGCTTTCACCGTATACTGTCGCTGTACATTGTCACGTTACAACTTCACCGCACACCATCACAGTGCACTGTCGCCGCACGCTTTCACCGTATTCTGTCGCTGTACATTGTCACGTTACAACTTCACCGCACACCATCACAGTGCACTGTCGCCGCACGCTTTCACCGTATACTGTCGCTGTACATTGTCACGTTACAACTTCACCGCACACCATCACAGTGCACTGTCGCCGCACGCTTTCACCGTATACTGTCGCTGTACATTGTCACGTTACAACTTCACCGCACACCATCACAGTGCACTGTCGCCGCACGCTTTCACCGTATTCTGTCGCTGTACATTGTCACGTTACAACTTCACCGCACACCATCACAGTGCACTGTCGCCGCACGCTTTCACCGTATACTGTCGCTGTACATTGTCACGTTACAACTTCACCGCACACCATCACAGTGCACTGTCGCCGCACGCTTTCACCGTATACTGTCGCTGTACATTGTCACGTTACAACTTCACCGCACACCATCACAGTGCACTGTCGCCGCACGCTTTCACCGTATACTGTCGCTGTACATTGTCACGTTACAACTTCACCGCACACCATCACAGTGCACTGTCGCCGCACGCTTTCACCGTATACTGTCGCTGTACATTGTCACGTTACAACTTCACCGCACACCATCACAGTGCACTGTCGCCGCACGCTTTCACCGTATACTGTCGCTGTACATTGTCACGTTACAACTTCACCGCACACCATCACAGTGCACTGTCGCCGCACGCTTTCACCGTATACTGTCGCTGTACATTGTCACGTTACAACTTCACCGCACACCATCACAGTGCACTGTCGCCGCACGCTTTCACCGTATACTGTCGCTGTACATTGTCACGTTACAACTTCACCGCACACCATCACTGTGCACTGGCACAGTGCTCTTCATTGGTCCTCTACTGCCAGGGTGAGGCCACTTTCAGGATGGAGGAGCAACATCTCATATTTTGTCTTGGTAGCCTCAAACCTGAAGATATGAACATAGATTTCTCAAATTCCTGCAAATTTTTCTTTCTCCCCTTCTCTCTTTTTTCCATTCTCCATTCTGGCTCCTCTGCTACCTTTCCCTTCTCCTCAGCTGCCCATCCCTTCCCTCTGTTGTCCTTCCTTCCTCCCTTCCACCCATGGTCCAAATTGCTTTCCTATTAGATTCCTTCTTCAGCCCTTTACCTCTTCCAATGATTACATCCCACCTTCTTGTGTCATCTTCCCTCCCCCACCTACCTACCTACCTTCCCCACCTTCCCCCTCACCTGGATTAACTTATGACCTACCAGCTTGTACACTTGCCCTCCCCTGGCATCTCACTCTGGCTTCTTCCCCCTCCCTTTCCAGTCTTGGCCTGAAATGTCAGCAGTTTATTCCCCTCCATGGACGCTATCTGACCTGCCGAGTTCCACCAGCATCTTGCGCACTGCACATTACACTCAGCTGCTGCTGGCTTAGTTACATAGTGGCAGAGATTCTGGTGTATGGTTCTCTGAGTGGGCTCTCACAAGGAGAGAGGCTGATGAAGGCCTCTCTTGGCACACTGGCCTTCCTCAGTCAGGGCACCGAGGAGAGAAATGTATGACATTGGTGAGGCTGCACTTGGTGTATTGTATGCAGTTTTGCTCACTCTGCTTATGCCATTAAGCTGGAAAGATGGCAGAAAAGATTTATGATATTGCTAGGATTTGAGGCACTGGGTTATAGGGAGAGACGAGGCAGGCCAGGACCATATTGCTTGAATTGTAGGAGACTGAGAGGTGATCTTATAGAATCATGAGAGGCATAGATCGGGTAAGCACATAGTTTTGGGGAATGGTGAGGGGGTTTCCATATTTAACAGGAACGTGTGGGCCAACTTCACACTGAAAGGGGTTGCCAGAGGAAGTGATTGAGGCAGGTACATAGAACAAAGAACAGTACAGAAAAGTATGGGTCATTCAGCCATGATATTCTGCTGACCTTTTAACATTCTCCAAAATCAATCTAACTTTCTTAGATAGCCTTCACATAGCCTTTAACATAGCCTTCACTTTTCTTTCATCCATGTGCCTAAGAGGTTCTTAACTGCCCCGATACATCTGCCTCTACCACCTTTCTACCTCCATGCACCTAACACTCTCTGACCTCCCCCTATACTTTCCTCCCAACACCTTCAAATTATGGGAAAAAGGCACAAGATGTCCACTCTGTGTCATCTCATACACCTCTTGTCCAGTCACTTCCCATCCTGCTTCTCTCCAAAGAGAAAAGACCTCACTTGCTCAACCTACATGCTCTCTAATCCGGGCAGCATCCTGGTAAATCTTCTCTGCACCCTCTCTAAAGCTTCCTCATCCTTCCTATAATGAGGTGACCAGAACTGAACACAATATTCCACGTGTGGTCAAACCAGGGTTTGTAGAATTGCAGCGTTATGTTGTGGCTCTTAAACTCAATTCCTAACTAATGAAAGCCAACTTCTTAACAACCCTTTCAACTTGCTGGGCAACTTTGAAGGATCTGTGGTCATAGACTCCAAGAGCCCTCTGTTCCTCCATGCTGGAGTGAATTTTGCAATTAAGTCCGTATTCTGCCTTCAAATTTGACCTTCCAAACTTCTCCTTTTCCTGGTTGATAATCAGGCCAAATATAGAACACTATGAAGATAAATAAGAAAGGAATTGGGAAGGGCAGACAGATGGTATGGCAGAAAAATCCAAAGGTCTTTATGCACGTAGACTCAAGGAGTTGTAACAGAATCATATAGACTCATGGAGCTGTATAAACTCATATAGACATATCAAGTAGTATAGACTCATATTGATTCATATCAACTTATGGTGTTGTACACTCACGTAGCCTCATATAGATTCATGGAGTTGTGTTGACTCATATAGATGCATCGAGTTGTACAGACTCATGTAGACTCATGGAGTTGTACAGGCTCATATAGACTTATGGAATTGTATATACTCATATACTCTAATGCAGTTGTACAGACTCATATAGGCTCATATAGACTGATGGAGTTGTATAGACCCATGTAGACTCATGGTGTGGTGTAGACTCATATTGACTCATGGAGTTGTGTAGTCTCATATAAAATTCTGGAGTTGTATAAACTCAAAGAGACTCAAGGAATTATACAGACTCATATTGACTCATGGAGTGGTATAGACTCATATACTCATGCCATTGTATAGACTCATGGAGTTGTACAGACCCAGAGTCATATGGAAGAGCCTGTGGAAAGTGGCCAGTGAAGGAGTGGAGATTTGAGGCTTTGACTTGAGAGGCTGAGGACGAGCTTCACTCCAAGTGAGTTAAGTTCCTTTCAAAGGAGAAAGTTTCAAAAGTTGAGTCAAGTATTGGGTAGGTCATGGTAGCTGAGATGGTTTGTTCATTCTACAGCATTTGGGAAATCAGGGACACTTCCAGTGTCCCTGACGACTATGCGTGCAGGAAGTGTGTCCAACTGCAGCTTCTGGCAGACCGCATTGACTGTTTGGAGCTGCGATTGGATTCATACTGGAGCATCCGTGATGCTGAGAAAGTCGTGAATAGCACGAGTTGGCCACACTGCAGGTAAAGGCTACACAGGCAGAAAGGGAAGGGGTGGCCACTAGACAGTGTAGCAGTAGGCAGGTAGTGCAGGAGTCCCCTGGGGTCATCTCCCTCCTAAACAGATATACTGTTTTGGATACTGTTGGGGGAGATGTCTCATCGGGGGAAGGCAGCAGCAGCCGAGTTCATTGCACCATGGGTGGCTCTGCAGCACAGCAGAGAAGGAAAAGGAGTGTGAGAGCTATAGTGATAGGGGATTCAATTGTAAGGAGAACAGATAGGCGTTTCTGCGGCTGCAAATGAGACTCCAGGATGGTATGTTGCCTCCCTGCTGCAAGGGTCAAGGATGTCTCTGAGCGGCTGCAGGACATTCTG
The DNA here is from genome assembly GCF_030144855.1 of Hypanus sabinus. Classification (NCBI taxonomy): domain Eukaryota; kingdom Metazoa; phylum Chordata; class Chondrichthyes; order Myliobatiformes; family Dasyatidae; genus Hypanus; species Hypanus sabinus. The sequence goes on along the minus strand of NC_082724.1, from coordinate 59,729,928 downwards.
GAATGGGAGGGTGAATAGCCAGTGGTCGTGGTGCACATAGGTACCAATGATATAGGTTAAAAATGGGATGAGGTCCTACAAGGTGAATTTAGGGAGTTAGGAGATAAACTAAAAAGTAGGACCACAAAGATAATAATCTCTGGATTACTACCAGTGCCACGTGCTAGGCAGAGTAGAAATAGGAGGATATTTCAGATGAATACGTGGCTTGAAAAATGGTGCAAGGGGGAAGGATTCAAATTTCTGGGGCATTGGAACCAGTTCTGGGGGAGGTGGGACCGGTATAAACAGGATGGTCTGCACCTGGGCTGGACTGGAACCAATGTCTTAGGGGGAGGGTTTGCTACTGCTGTTCAGGAGGCTTTAAACTAATGTGGCAGGGGGATGGGAACAAGTGCAGAGAGACAGAGGGATGTAAAATGAGGGTAGAAGCAAAAAGTAGTAAGGTGAAAAGTAAAAGTGGCAGGCAGGCAAATCCAGGGCAAAAAGCAAAAAGAGCCACTTTTCAACATAATTGTATAAGGGCTAAGAGTGTTGTAAAAACAAGCCTGAAGGCTTTGTGTGTTAATGCGAGGAGCATTCGTAACAAGGTGGATGAATTGAATGTGCAGATAGTTATTAATGAATATGATATAGTTGGGATCACGGAGACATGGCTCCAGGGTGACCAAGGATGGGAGCTCAACATCCAGGAATATTCAATATTCAGGAGGGATAGACAGGAAAGAAAAGGAGGTGGGGTAGCATTGCTGGTTAGAAAGGAGATTAATGCAATAGAAAGGAAGGACATTAGCCTGGAGGATGTGGAATCGATATGGGTAGAGCTGCATAACACTAAGGGGCAGAAAACACTGGTGGGAGTTGTGTACAGGCCACCTAACAGTAGTAGTGAGGTTGGGGATGGCATTAAATAGGAAATTAGAAATGCGTGCAATAAAGGAACAGTAGTTATAATGGGTGACTTCAATCTACATAGAGATTGGGTGAGCCAAATTGGTAAGGGTGCTGAGGAAGAGGATTTCTTGGATTGTATGCGGGATGGTTTTCTGAACCAACATGTCGAGGAACCAACTAGAAAGCAGGCCATTCTAGATTGGGTATTGAGCAATGAGGAAGGGTTAGTTAGAATCTTGTTGTGCAAGGCCCCTTGGGTAAGAGTGACAATAATATGGTGGAATTCTTCATTAAGATGGAGAGTGACATAGTTAATTCAGAAACGAAGGTTCTGAACTTAAAGAAGGGTAACTTTGAAGGTATGAGATGTGAATTAGCTAAGATAGACTGGCAAATGATACTTAAAGGGTTGACAGTGGATATGCAATGGCAAGCATTTAAAGATCGTATGGATGAACTACAACAATTGTTCATCCCAGTTTGACAAAAGAATAAACCAGGGAAGGTAGTGCACACATGCCTGACAAGGGAAATTAGGGATAGTATCAAGTCCAAAGAAGAAACATATAAATTAGCAAAAAAAAAAGCGGCACACCTGAGGACTGGGAGAAATTCAGAGACCAGCAGAGGAGGACAAAGGGCTTAATTAGGAAAGGGAAAAAAGATTATGAGAGAAAGCTGGCAGGGGACATAAAAACTGACTGTAAAAGCTTTTATAGATATGTGAAAAGAAAAAGATTGGTCAAGAAAAATGTAGGCCCTTTACAGTCAGAAACAGGTGAATTGATCATAGGGAACAAAGACATGGCAGACCAATTGAATAACTACTTTGGTTCTGTCTTCACTAAGGAGGACATAATCTTCCAGAAATAGTAAGGGACCGAGGGTCTAGTGAGATGGAGGAACTGAGAGAAATACATGTTAGTAGGGAAGTGGTGCTAGGTAAATTGAAGGGATTAAAGGCAGATAAATCCCCAGGACCAGATGGTCTGCATCCCAGAGTGCTTAAGGAAGTAGCTCAGGAAATAGTGGATGCATTAGTGATAATTTTTCAAAACTCCTTAGATTCTGGATTAGTTTCTGAGGATTGGAGGGTGGCTAATGTAACCCCACTTTTTAAAAAAGGAGGGAGGGAGAAACCGGGGAATTATAGACTGGTTAGTCTGACATTGGTGGTGGGGAAAATGCTAGAGTTGGTTATCAAAGATGTGATAACAGCTCATTTGGAAAGAGGTGAAATCATCGGACAAAGTCAGCATGGATTTGTGAAAGGAAAATCATGTCTGACGAATCTTATAGAATTTTTTGAAGATGTAATTAGTAGAGTGGATAGGGGAGAGCCAGTGATGTGGAATATTTAGATTTTCAAAAGGCTTTTGACTAGGTCCCACACAGGAGATTAGTGTGCAAGCGTAAAGCACGCAGTATTGGGGGTATGGTATTTATGTGGATAGAGAATTGGTTGGCAGACAGGAAGCAAAGAGTGGGAGTAAACAGGACCTTTTCAGAATGGCAGGCAGTGACTAGTGGGGTACCACAAGGCTCAGTGCTGGGACCCCAGTTGTTTACAATATATATTAATGATTTAGACGAGGGAATTAAATGCAGCATCTCCAAGTTTGCAATGACACAAAGCTGGGCGGCGGTGTTATCTGTGAGGAGGATGCTAAGAGGATGCAGGGTGACTTGGATAGGTTAGGTGAGTGAGCAAATTCATGGCAGATGCAATTTAATGTGGATAAATGTGAGGTTATCCACTTTGGTTGCAAGAACAGGAAAACAGATTATTATCTGAACGGTGGCCGATTAGGAAAAGGGGAGATACAACGAGACCTGGGTGTCATTGTACACCAGTCATTGAAGGTGGGCATGCAGGTACAGCAGGCAGTGAAAAAGGCAAATGGTATGTTGGCATTCATAGCAAAATGATTTGAGTACAGGGCAGGGAGGTTCTACTTCAGTTGTACAAGGCCTTGGTGAGACCGCACCTAGAATATTGTGTGCAGTTTTGGTCCCCTAATCTGAGGAAAGACATTCTTGCCATAGAGGGAATACAGAGAAGGTTCACCAGATTGATTCCTGGGGTGGCAGGACTTTCATATGAAGAAAGACTGAATTGACTAGGCTTATACTCACTGGAATTTAGACGATTGAGGGGGCATCTTACTGAAACGTATAAAATTCTAAAGGGATTGGACAGGCTAGATGCAGGAAGATTGTTTCCGATGTTGGGGAAGTCCAGAACAAGGGGTCACAGTTCAAGGATAAAGGGGAAGCCTTTTAGGACCGAGATGAGGAAAAACTTCTTCACACAGAGAATGGTGAATCTGTGGAATTCTCTGCCACAGGAAACAGTTGAGGACAGTTCATTGGCTATATTTAAGAGGAAGTTAGATATGGCCCTCGTGGCTAAAAGGATCAGGGGGTATGGAGAGAAAGCAGGTAGGGTTCTGAGTTGGATGATCAGCCATGATAATACTGAGTGGCGGTGCAGGCTCGAAGGGCCGAATGGCCTAGTCCTGCACCTATTTTCTATGTTTCTATATAGACTCATGGAGTTATATAGACTCATTTAGACTCATGGAATTGTACAGACTCAGACAGTTCTATAGTCTTATATAGACTCATGGAATTGCTTCAACAGTTTTAGACTGATGGTGCTTTACTGACTTTTGCAGGCTCATTGTGTTGTACAAACTCATATAGAACCATGGTATTGTATAGACTCCTATAGACTCATGAAGTAGTACAGACTCATGGAATCATTGAGTTGTATGGACTTATTAAGACTTGTACAGACACATATAGGCTCATGGAGTTGTATAAAGTCATATAGACTAATGCAGTTGTATAGATTTATATAGGTTCATCAAGTTGTACAGACGGATATGTCAGGTTGGGTCGGGTTATGGTAGGACTCAAGTCCAATGCAGACCAATGAATGCTCTTTTACCAGGAGCACAAGGGCAACAGTCTTTCAAAAACAGGAGTCAGGCACGGATCCGGAATGGCAGGTGGAGGTCTTACCCAGGAAAGGCAGTCCGGTGAGGGCAGACGATCCAGAGCACACGGGCAAAAATCAGGTTCCAAAACAGGCAAAATCCAGAAACACAGAGCCCGAAATCAGTTGGCAGCAGTCACAATGGCAGGCTAGAACAACTCAGGTCAGAGCTGGGACAAACTGGCAGAGAATGTGAGTCAAGGCAGGATTTAAATGGACTGGGTAATGAGTGCAAACAGAAACAGGTGGGTGCTAGTGAGGAGATAAGTGGGTAATTGGCGAAAGTCCAAAAAGGAAAGGGGCTGGGTCAAAGCCCACATGGCCTGGTGAAATAAGGCAGAAATTAAAGACTGTCATGGTCCAGAGCTACCAGCAGAGGCCCTTTGACCCAGTGTTCAGGCTGGATCCTTAACAGGATATAACTCATGGATTTGTACAGATTCAAATAGACTCATGGAGTTGTGTAGACTCATATAGATTCAATGAGTTGTACAGACCAATGTAGTTGTACAGATTCATTGAATTGTATAGACTCGTATAGATTCATGGAGTGGTACAGGCTCATATGGACACATCGAGTTGTATATACTCATATTGACTCATAGAGTTGTATAAACTCATGTAGCCTGATGGAGTTGTCCAGACTCATACATACTCATGGAGTTGAACAGACTCAAATAGACTCATGGAGTTATGTAAACTTATATAGAAAAATGGGGTTGTATAGATTCATATAGATTCATCGAGTTGTACAGACTCATATAGATTTATAGAGTTGTACAGACTCATATAACCTCATATAGACTCATCAAGTTGTACAGGCTGATATAGACTCATGATGTAGTACAGACTCCTATAGACTTGTGGAGTTGTACAGGCCCATATGGTGTTGTATAGACTCATGGAGTTGTACAGACTCAGATAGAGTCTTGGAGTTGTATAGACTCATGGAGTTGTACAGACTTAGAAAGAGTCTTGGGGTTGTATATACTCTTAAAGTCCGATGCAGTTGTACAGACTCATGTAGCCTCATATAGACTCATCGAGTTGTATAGACACATAGAGACTAATGGAGTTTTATAGACTCCTGGAGTTGTACAAACACATATAGACTCATCAAGTTGTATTGACTCATATAAACTCATGGAGCTGTACAGTCACATATGGATTAATGGAGTTGTAAAGTCTTATATAGACTCTTGGAATTGTACAGACTCATGTAGACTCATGGAGTGGTATAGACTCATAAATCTTCATGGAGTTGTACAGACTCATATAGACTGATGGAGATGTATATACTCATATAGACACATCAAGTTGTAAAGACTTATATAGACTCATGATGTAGTACAGACTCGTTTAGACTCATGCAGTTGTACAGACCCATATAGACTCATGTAATTGTACAGACTCATATGGATTCACGGAGTTGTATAGACTCATATAGACTCCTGGAATTGTACACACTCATGTAGGCTCATGGAGTAGTACAGGCGATATAAACTCATGGATTTGAACAGACTCATATAGACTCATGCAGTTGTATAGTCTCATATACAACTCATATACAATATAGTCTCCTGTTGTTGTATCTACAGTTTTAGACTGATGGTAATTTACAGTCTCATGTAGACTCATGGTGTTGTTTAGAATTATAGACGCATGGAATGGCATAGACTCATATAGAATCATGGAGTTGTATAGACTCATATAGACTCGGGGTTGTAGAAACTCATATGTACTCTTGGCGTTGTATGCACTCATAGACTTATTGTATTGTATAGACATATGGAGTTGTACAGACTCAGAAAGACTCATGGTGTTGTGTAGACATATAGACTCATGTAGGCTTATGGAATTGAACAGTCTCATAGAGTTGTAGACACTCATATAGACTGATGGATTTGTACATACTCAGATAGAGTCATGGAGTTGTACAGACTCATATCGACTCATGGAGATGTATAGACTAGTATACACACAGGGAGGTGTACAAACTCATCTTGATTGATGGTATTGTATAGACTTACATAGATGCATAACTCATATAGGCTCATACAGACCCATATAGACTTATGGTGTTGTTGTAGAGACTCATATAGACTCAAGCAGTTGTATAGACTCATATAGCCTCATATAGACTCATGGACTTGCACAGACCCACATGGACACATGGAGTTGAATAGACCCATATAGATGCATGGAGTTGTACAGTCACAAATAGACTCATAGAGTTGTAAAGACTCACATAAGTCATGGAGTTATACAGACTCATATGTACTCTCAGTTAGTATGTCTGTCTGTCTGCCTGTCGTATGCACTCATGTAGACTCATTGTATTGTATAGACCTATGGACCACAGAGTTGTACTGACTCATATCGACTCATGGAATTGTATAGACTCATATAGACTCATGGTGTTTTACAGATGCATATAGGCTCCTGGAGTTGTACAGAATCATATAGACTCATGGAGTTGTACAGAGTCATATAGACCAATGGTATTGTACAGACTGATACAGATTCATGGTGTTGTATAGACTCATGCAGTTGTACAGACTCATATAGACTCATGGACTTGTACAGACTCATATGGACACATAAAGTGTAATGGACTCATATAGAGTCCTGGAGTTGTACAGACTCATATAGGCTAATATAGTCACATGGATTTGTACAATCACATATAGACTCATGAAGTTGTAAAGACTCACATAACTCATGGAGTTGTATAGACTCATATAGACTGATGGAGTTGTATAGACTCATATAGACTGATGGAGTTGTACAGACTCATATAGAGTCATAGAATTGCACAGTCATAAAGACTCTGGAGTTGTAGAGTCATATAGACCAATGGTATTGTACAGACTGATATAGACATGCAGTTGTATAAACGCATATAGCTTCATATAGATTCATTGACTTGCACAGACTCATATGGACACATGGAGTTAAATAGAATCATATAGTCTCCTGGAGCTGTTCAGACTCATATAGACTCCTGGAGTTTTACAGAGTCATATAGACTTATGGAGTTGCACAGAGCCATATTGACTCATTGAATGGTAAAGACTCACATGGACTCATGGAGTCGTACAGACTCATAGACTGATATAACTCATGGAGTTGTACAGACTCATATAGAGTGATGCATTTGTGTAGACTCATGAAATTTTATAGGCTCATATAGACTCATGGTGTTGTTAAGACTCATAGACTCATGGAGTTGTACTGATGCAAGTACAGAGTACTAATAGTACAATTGTACTATTGACTCATTGTGTTGTACAGACTCATCTTGACTCATGGAGTTGTACAGATTCATATAGACACATGCATTTGAAAAATTCATATAAATTCATTGCGTTGTACAGGCTCCTTTAGACTCATGGTGTTGTGCAGACTCATTTAGACTCATGATGTTGTGCGGACTCATATTGACTCATGGAGTTGTACAGGCTCATATAGACTCATGGTATTGCACAAACTCATGGAGTTGTATAGACTCATGAAACTGTACAGACTCAGAAATACTCATGGTGTTGTGTAGATATATAGACTCATGGAATTGTATAGACTTATATAGACACATCAAATTGTAGAGACTCATATAAACTCATAGTGTTGTTTAGACTTATAGACTCATGGAATCGTATAGTCTCATGGAGTTTTATAGACTCGTATATACATATGCAGTTGCATAGACATATAGATTCATATAGAATCATGGAGTTGTACAGACTAATATAGACTCACGGCATTGTAATACTCCTATAGACTCATTGACTAATAGAGGCATATGTATAGACTCATAGGTTCATATAGACTCATATAGACTAATGGAGTTGTATTGACTCATATATACACTTATGGTTTTGTACAGACTCGAATAGATTCATGGAGTTGTTTAGACTTATAGACTCATGGAATTTATATAGACTCATTGACTCATGGAGTTGTGCAGACTCATAAACTCATGCAGTTGTATAGACTCATATAGATTCATGGTGTTGTACAGACTCATGGACTCATGGAGTTGTATAGACTCATAGATTAATGGAGTTGTTTCAACCCTTAGACTCTTGGTGTGTTTTACAGTCTCATATAGCCTCTTGGAGTTGTACAGACTCACATAGACTCATGGTGTTGTACACACTTTATATATATAGACTCATGGAGCTGCATCGACTCATATCGACTCACAGTGTTGTATAGGCTCATATAGAATCATGGAGTTGTAAAGACTCATATAGACTGATGGTGTCGTACAGACTCATATAGAGCGATGGTATTTTACAGACTTACGTAGACTCATGGAGTTGTACAGAGACATATAGATCAATGTTATTGTACAGACTCATACAGACTGATGCAGATGTCTAGTCTCATGGTGTTGTACAGCACAGGGACAGTCCTTTCAGCTCTTCTCCCCAACCTGTCCATACCGATGTTGATGTCCCTGTAGGATAAACTATTTGTCCTTAATAGGCCCACTGACTAAATACCCACTGAGAGACCTTTAAAACTTTTTAATTGTGCCTGCCTCTTCCAACTCTTTTGGCAGCTAATTGCAGGTGACCTATATCCATATGAAAAATGTATCCCTCAATACACCATTCTTATCTCAGCATAATCCTCTACCCTCTAATTTTATGTTCCCACCCATCGATTTAATGATTAAAATATGGATCTGGGTGCAGATGGTGCAATTAATCCCAATCAAGAGAAAATCTGTAGATGCTGAAAATGGAAGGCAACGCACACAAAATGCTGGAAGTACTCAGCAGGCTAGGCAGCATTTATAGAGAAGAGTAAACAGCTAAGACCCTTCATCAGAACCAGAAAAGAAGGGGAGAAGTCAGAGGAAGAAAATGGGGGGAAGGTAGGAAGAAGTACAAGGTGGTAGATAATAGTTAAAACAAGGAGAGGTGAAGTAAAGAGCTGGGAGGTTGTTTGGTGAAATACAGGGCTGGAGAAGGGGGAATCTGATAGGAGAGGATAGAAGACCATGGAAGAAAGAGAAGGGGAAGAGCACCAGAGGGTGGTGATGGGCAGGTAGGAGAAAAGGTGAGAGAGGGAAACGGGAATGGGGAATGGTGAAGAAGAGGAGGGGGAAGGGCAATTCCAGGAAGTTCAAGAAATTGATGTTCATGCCATGAGGTCGGAGGCTATCCAAATGAAATATAAGGTGTTGCTCCTCCAACCTGAGTGTGGCCTTATTGCAGCAGTAGAGGTGTCCATGAAGGGACATGTTAGAATGGTATGTAGAATTGAAATGGATGGCCATCAGCGTGATCCCACTTTTTGTGGTGGACAGACTGAAGGTGCTCGGTGAATCTGTGTTGAGTCTCACCATATGCAGGAAACCACATTGGGAGTAACGGATATAGTAGATGACCCCAACAGATTCGCAGGCGAAGTGTTGCCTCACCTGGAAGGACTATTTGGGGCTTTGAATGGTAGTGAGGGAGGAGGATTAGGTGCAGGTTTAGCGTTTATTCTGCCTGCAAGGATATGTACCAGGAGGGAGATCAGTAGGGAGGGACAAGTGGACAAGGGCGTCACATGGGGAGCAATTCCTACGGGAAGTGAAAAGTTGAAGGTAGGAAAAGATGCACTTGGTTGTGGGATCCCGTTTGAGATGGCAGAAATCCTGGAGAGTTATGTGCTGGATGTGGAGGCTGGTGGGGTGGTAGGTGAGGACACCAGGAACCCCGCAGCAACAGGATGGGGTTGAGGGCAGATGTGCACAAAATGGAAGAGATGCAAGTGAGCGCAGCGTTGATGGTGGAGGAAGGGAAGCATTTTCTTTGAAGAAGGAGGACATCTCAGTTGTGCTGGAATGAAAAGCCTCATCCTGTGAGCACATGTGGCGGAGATGGAGAAATTAAGAGAAGGGGTGGCGTTTTAACGAGTGACAGGGTGGGACAAGGTATAGTTCAGGTAAGAGAGAGAGGTGTTGGAAATGAACTAGGTAAATTCAAGAGTAGGGTGGAAGATGGAGGCAAAGCTGATGAAATTGAGTTCTGCATGGGTGCAGGAAGCAGTACCAATGCAGTTGTCGATGTAGTATAGGAAAACTTGGGGAGCAATACAGGTGTAGGCTTGAAACATGGACTGTTCCTCGTAGCTGACAGAAAGGCAGGCATAGCTAGGACCCATGTGAATGCCCATGGCTACACCTTTTGTCTGAAGGAAGTAGGAGACAATAGACAATAGATGCAGAGGTTGACCATTCGGCCCTTCGAGCCTGCACCGCCATTCTGAGATAATGGCTGATCATCTACTATCAATACCCGGTTCCTGCCTTGTCCCCATATCCCTTGATTCCCCTATCCATAAGATACCTATCTAGCTCCTTCTTGAAAGCATCCAGAGAATTGGCCTCCACTGCCTTCTGAGGCAGTGCATTCCAGACCCCCACAACTCTCTGGGAGAAGAAGTTTTTCCTTAACTCTGTCCTAAATGACCTACGCCTTATTCTCAGACCATGCCCTCTGGTACTGGACTCTCCCAGCATCTGGAACGTATTTCTTGCCTCTATCTTGTCCAATCCCTTAATAATCTTATATGTTGCAATCTCAATCTCCTTAATTCCAGCGTGTACAAGCCCAGTCTCTCTAACCTCTCTGCGTAAGACAGTCCTGACATCCCAGGAATTAACCTTGTGCATCTACGCTGCACTTTCTCTACAGTCAGGATGTCCTTCCTTAACCCTGGAGACCAAAACTGTACGCAATACTCCAGGTGTGGTCTCACCAGGGCCCTGTACAAATGCAAGAGGATTACCTTGCTCTTGTACTCAATTCCCTTTGTAATGAAGGCCAACATTCCATTAGCCTTCTTCACTGCCTGCTGCACTTGCTCATTCACCTTCAGTGACTGATGAACAAGGACTCCTAGATCTCTTTGTATTTCTCCCTTACCTAACTTTACACCGTTCAGATAATAATCTGCCTTCCTGTTCTTACTCCCAAAGTGGATAACCTCACACTTATTCACATTAAACGTCATCTGCCAAGTATCTGCCCACTCACCCAGCCTATCCAAGTCACCCTGAATTCTCCTAACATCCTCATCACATGTCACACTGCCACCCAGCTTAGTATCATCAGCAAACTTGCTGATGTTATTCTCAATGCCTTCATCTAAATCGTTGACGTAAATTGTAAACAGCTGTGGTCCCAATACCGAGCCCTGTGGCACCCCACTAGTCACCACCTGCCATTCCGAGAAACACCCATTCACCACTACCCTTTGCTTTCTATCTGCCAACCAGTTTTCTATCCATGTCAATGTCTTCCCCCCAACGCCATGAGTTTTGATTTTACCCACCAATCTCCTATGTGGGACCTTATCAAATGCCTTCTGAAAATCGAGGTACACTACATCCACTGGATCTCCCTTGTCTAACTTCCTGGTTACATCCTCGAAACACTCCAATAGATTAGTCAAGCATGATTTACCCTTGGTAAATCCATGCTGGCTTGGCCCAATCCTATCACTGCTATCTAGATATGCCACTATTTCATCTTTAATAATGGACTCTAGCATCTTCCCCACTATTGATGTTAGGCTGACAGGTCGATAGTTCTCTGTTTTCTCCCTCCCTCCTTTCTTAAAAAGTGGGATAACATTAGCCATTCTCCAATCCTCAGGAACTGATCCTGAATCTAAGGAACATTGGAAAATGATTACCAATGCATCCACAGTTTCCAGGGCCACCTCCTTTAGTACCCTAGGATGCAGACCATCTGGACCTGGGGATTTGTCAGCCTTCAGTCCCATCAGTCTACTCATCACTGTTTCCTTCCTAATGTCAATCTGTTTCATTTCCTCTGTTACCCTATGTCCTTGGCCCATCCATACATCTGTGAGATTGCTTGTGTCTTCCTTAGTGAAGACAGATCTAAAGTACTTATTAAATTCTTCTGCCATTTCTCTGTTTCCCATAACAATTTCACCCAATTTATTCTTCAAGGGCCCAACATTGTTCTTAACTATCTTCTTTCTCTTCACATACCTAAAAAAGCTTTTGCTATCCTCCTTTATATTCCTGGCTAGCTTCCATTCGTACCTCTTTTTTTCTCCCCATATTGCCTTTTTAGTTAAGTTCTGTTGTTCCTTAAAAATTTCCCAATCATCTGTCCTCCCACTCACCTTAGCTCTGTCATACTTCCTTTTTTTTAATGCTATGCAATCTCTGACTTCCTTTGTCAACCACTGTGGCCCCTTTCCCCCCTTTGAATCCTTCCTTCTCTGGGGGATGAACTGATTTTGCACCTTGTGCATTATTCTCAAGAATACCTGCCATTGCTGTTCCATTGTCTTTTCTGCTAGGATATCCGTCCAGTTAACTTTGGCCAGCTCCCCCCTCAAGGCTCCTTAGTCTCCTTTGTTCAACTGCAACACTGACACCTCCGAGCTGCCCTTATCCTTCTCAAATTGCAGATAAAACCTTATCATATTATGATCACTACCTCCTAATGGCTCCTTTACTGCAAGATCGCTTATCAAATCCTGTTCATTACATAACACTAAATCCAGAATAGCCTTGTCCCTGGTCGGCTCTCATACAAGCTGTTCCAAGAATGCATCCCGTAGGCACTCTACAAATTCCCTATTCTGGGGTCCAGCACCAACCTGATTCTCCCAGTTCACCTGCATGTTGAAATCCCCCATAACTACTGCGACATTACCTTTGCCACATGCCAATGTTAACTCCCTATTCAACTTGCACCCAATTTCCATGCTGCTGTTTGGTGGCCTATAGACAACACCCATTCGGGTCCTTTTGCCCTTACTGTTCCTCAATTCTATCCACACAGACACCACTTTTCCTGATCCTATGTCCCCCCTTGCAAAGGACTGAATCTCATTCCTCACCAACAGGGCCACCCCACCCCCTCTGCCCACATTTCTGTCCCTACGATAGCACGCATACCCTTGTACATTCATTTCCCAGGTCTGATCTCCCTGCAGCCATGTCTGTATTCCCAACATCATCATAGTTACCCATTCGCACCTGAGCTTCAAGCTCATCTGCCTTATTTCTGACACTTCGTGCATTCAGATATAGAATTTTAGCCCATTTCTCCTCTCTCTGTTTGAATCTCTGCCTATTGTGCTTAATCCAGTTCCCTAAACTCCCATCGGGCTATACACCCCTAGAATTTTGTTGTCCTTCCTAAATTTACTTATTCTTTCTGCACATTTAACTCCATATTCTGTCAGACCATCCCTCTATACATGTGTCCTCCTTATCACTTGTTCTGCCTCACCTTTCTCTTCTACACACTGAATATTCTGGAACCGTGTAGTCCCCACCTGTCCTTTATTCTTCATCTCGCTATCCTCTCTCACATTCTGGATCCCCACCCCCTGCAAATTTAGTTTAAACTCCCCCAAGAAGCACTAGCAAACTTCCTTGCAAGAATGTTAGTACTGCTCCAGTTGAGGTGTAAACCGTCCCTTCGGAACAGATCCCACCTTCCCTGGAACAAAGCCCGATTATCTACAAACCTGAAGCCCTCTCTCCTGCACCATCCTCTCAGCCACGTATTAATCTGTATAATCTTTCTGTTCCTTGCCTCACTCGCACGTGGCACAGGTAGCAATCCTGAGATTGTTACCCTGGAGGTCCTGCCCTTCAGCTTCGCACCTAACTCCCTGAACTCCCTACGCAGGACCACCTCACTCATCCTACCCACGTCATTGGTCCCTACATGGACCACAACATCTGGATTCTTGCCCTCCCTCTCGAGAATAACCTGCAGCCGATCTGAGATGTCTCGGACCCCGGCACCAGGGAAGCAACATACCATCCGAGACATCCCATCTTCCCCACAAAATCTCCTATCCGCCCCCCTGACTATAGAATCCCCTATCAGTACCGCTCTCTTCTCTTCCCTCCCCCCCTTCCTAGTCGAGGGTCCAACCTCAGAGCCAGAGACAGGACCACTGCAACTTGTTCCTGGTAGGTCACCCCCACCAACAATATCCAAAACGGTATACTTATTGTTGATGGGAACGGCCACAGGGGTGCACTGCTCTCTCTGTCTGCTCCCCCTGCCTCTCTTGACTGTCACCCATTTGCCTACCTCCTGACTTTTCGGTGTGACTACCTCCCGATAACTCTTATCTATCTCTGCCTCTGGGATAGATCACCTTCTCCTCTGAGGAGCCAAAGGAGAATTTATTGAGGGTGAGAACCAATTCTGCTGGACGGAGGAGAGTGGTGGTGGAAGGGAACCAGTTGGGTCTGTTATCTAATAAGAAGCGGAGAGCTTTAGGACCATCCTGATGGAGGATGGAGGTGTATAGGGACTGGATATCCATATTAAAAATGAGATGATGAGGGCTAGGGAACTTAAAGTCATTGAAAAGATCAAGAGTGTGTGAATTTTCATGGAAGTAGGCAGAAAGGAACAATAAACAGAGACTCCCCATGGAGGATTAAACAGAGTTGAGGTATGCATACACAAGTTCAGTGGAGCAGGAGCAGGCAGAAAGATTGGATCTACCAGGACGGTCCAGTTTATGGATCTTGGATAGCAGGTTACCCCTCGAACAAGCCATTGTATTCCGCACCATCACTGACCTTATCGATTCAGAGGATCTCCCAATCACTGGCACCAACCTCATAGTTCCCTTACCCTGCACCTACTGTTTCTACCTCCTACCCAAGATCCATAAACCTTATTATTGGTCTAATGATGAAACACCAAGAATGGTGGTGGAGCATGGTTAATGAGACTGGAGAGAGGAACATAGTGGTGTTCTCTTGGCTACACTACCTTTGCTGTGTGTGGATGCCATATTTGTGTAGTGGTTAGTGGGACATTACTATACCTCAGGGCATCGGAGTTCAGGGTTCAGTTCCAGTGCTGTCTGTAAGGAGTCTCTATGCACCCTCCCTGTGGAATGTGTAGGTGTTCTCCTGGTCCTCTGGTTTCCTGCCACAGTCTGAAGGCGTACTGTGGTTAAATTAGGGTTAATTGGGAATTGCTGGGCCAGCATGGCTTGCAGGGCTGGAAGGGCGTATTCTGCACTAAATAGATCAACAGGTATTAATGATTTGGACTTCTGTTTCAAAATGAGCCTATGGCACAAAACCTGGGACTGTAGTAAAGGATACTGAGGATAGTGATGGACACCAAATGACATAGATACACCAGTCTGAGGAGATAACATGGCAGATGAAATTTAACACAGGAAGGGCAAGGTGATACTATTTGTTGGAAAGAGCCTGTAAGGGTTACAGTAAGGATATAGGTGCAGGGGCCTGAGACACTCGAGGCTATTTGTACACAAGACTTTGAAGATCAGCTAAATAGTGTGGAGAAAAAGGCATGTGGGATCCTCATGTTTGTTAATAGAAAAGCAGGCAGAATGTTGTCAAGCCTCTATTCATATTTGTTTGGTAACAATTTGCACAGTTGCACAGCGGTCAGCATAATGCAAGCAACTGGGGTTCAGTACACCTGCCGAATTTAAGGAGTTTGTACATTCTCTCCGTGACTCCGTGTGCAGGTTTTCACCGAGTCTCCTCCCACATTCCAAAGGCAAACAGTTTAATTGGTCACATGGGCTCGTTGGGCTGGCAGAGCCTGTTACAATACTGTTTCTCTAAATAAAATAAAATTGCTTTGTGATCAATTCTGAGTGAAGCACTTAGATGAAGGAATGATGGTTTTACGGAGGATTTGGAAAAGATTTACTGCATTAATTCTACGGACGAGGGACTTCAGTTAAGTGGGCAGGTTGGAAATGTTCTCCTTAGAACAGAGATGATTGAGAAGTGATTTAATAGAAGTGTTCTAAAGCATTAAGAATGTCTAGAAAACAAAACAAAACAAAACTATCCTCTGTGACTAGGTACAGTCTTTGAGAGCATCAGTTTAAAACAAATGGCAATGGACATGAGGAGAAATGTTTCCTTACAGTCAGCGGTTACAACTGGGAAAGCAGTGCCTGTGGTCATGGCTCTCAACATGTAGGGCAATGTGTTGGAAAAATGCAGAGCTCTGCAGAAATATTCATTCTCAACTTTGCCCTAGTTTCTGTTTGTTAAGTGACAAACTAATCTTCCCATTTATTTACTGGAGTTTAGAAGAATGATGGGGAATCTCATGTAGAGAGGATGTTTCCAATAGTAGGGAGTCTAGGACCAGAGAGACAGCCTCAGAATAGAAAATTGTCCCTTTATAATAAAGATGAGGAGGAATATCTTTAGCCAGAGGGTGGTGGCATTCATTGCTACAGGTGGCTGTGGAGGCCAAGTTATTGGTGTATTCAAAGTGAAGACTGGTATCTTTATTAATAAGAGCTTCAAAGATTATGGGAAAAAAGATAGGAGAATTAGCTTGAAAGGGATAGTAAATTAACCATTATTAACTGGCAGAGCATATTCAATGGGCTGAATGGTCTAATTCTTTTCCTATCTCTTATGATCTTATGGTTATTCTCTCATTCTTCAATTTGTATTTCCCTCAGTTTCTATATTTGGTTCTGTTGCATGCCCTTTAATTGGCAGACTGCTTTTGTGCCATCCAATACCAAATAGACAGACATTTGCTCCATGTTTGAGAACAATGAAATCATTGTGGTCTTCCCCATAACCTCCATTCTTTTGTCATTCCTGTCACTGATGACAGTGTAAAGATGAACAGGATTATTCAGAGGAGACGGCTGAAGCTGGAATACGGAACAGCCCATGATCTGCTGGAGACACTTGGGACTGAGCAGATAGTAGTTCCCTCAGTGGCCTGAAGGCCTGTGACATTAATAATCTTGTGATTCTGACCCCTTGAATATTTCCAGTTTCATAACCACACCCGTGCTGTAATCTCCTCTCCGAATCCCTTCTCCCCCAAAGAGGAGCTTTAAAACATCTCTTTCATTTGCTCAGCAATTGTAAAATCTCCTTGCATGGCTCATTCACCAATTTTGTCTGAAACACTTCTGTTTTATGATGCTATTTATTGTGAGTAATCATACTTCAAATCTGTTTATTGTCATTATGAAAAATGACAGAAATAGATGAAGTGTGTTGGTTAAGGAAAGGCCGGTTTTACTGGGTTGATATGTAATTGTCCAGAAACTGTCCACTGCTTGCAGGTAGCAGTGCCGTTCTTTCTCTGCGATTCACTGAGATCATGGCTGGCATTCAAGCTCAACAGTATTTCCTGCGGTATACTGTGCATACTTTAAGAACATAAATGCCTAGAAATGTATCCAACCCTGTTCTGAGTAAACCCCATGGCCTTGGAGGTGAATTTCAAAGATTTGTAACACTCTGGGTGAAGAAATTCTCCCACTCTCAACTTAATCCTTGTATTAGCCTTGTGACTCTTGGTTTTTGTCTCCTCAGTCTGTATGAACATCCAACCTGTTGAGTCCTGCGAGAATTTTGTGTCTTCAGTGAGATCTGTCGTTCTTCCAAATTCTAGTGACTGCAGGCCTTCTTCTCCAATTTGTCTCCGTACATTAAACTGCTTTCCCTGGAATTAATTTAGTGAACCAGTCTTCACCTATGTCTTTCTTTGGGCAAGGAAACTCCTATTGTCTGGAGATTAATAAAGGGTAATGAGGGACCGACTTTGGATCGAAAATTGCTTCAGTGGCTGGAAGCAAAGAGTGACTTGAGGGATTTATATTTTGCTTGTTGGACACAGCATAGTCCAAAGTTCCTGCCTTTTTGTCATTATTATAAGGGATTCAGATTAAAATGTCAAGACATGATTGATAATTTTGCCAATACAGCATATTCTGGTTAATTGAGATACATCGGGATTAGTACAGTTTGGCCCAATTAAGCAGCTGCTGCAATTAGCTGAAGTTTCATGGAAATAGTTCAAAAGACAAACTACTGTTTAATTGAGTAATAAATTATGTATTTAAATGACATACAGAACAAACTAGAACAGTAACCATACCACTACAGTACTTAGAATTGCAGTCCCTAAAGTTTATCAGTGGATGCATCCCATAGTGTATGCTGCCGTGTTCTTGTGATTGACTGAAAATGAACAAAGTCAGTGCAAAAAACCAAGTGCAGATAATGCACTGCCTGTGTACAATGTGTTCGATGATCGCATCCTCCAAATCTTCATTTTTATTGTAACATTCAAGATGATCTTCAATACCTTCATATTCTTCGTTGTCCCTAAACTTCTGAAGTAATAGAGTCATTTCATTTTCATTCTCATACATTTCTGGCATCTCCAGGCCTGAATGTTTAAAACCGCAGTAAGCAAAATAGATCCAAATTGTTTTACTAGTTATTTCTCATAAACTATCAGTGACAAAAATCACTGCTTTCTGAACACAAACACGCACAACTGGTGCTATTTAAAAGTCCTTTGCTGTAAGCAAAGTGTAGTGTTTTACAGCCACACAAGTGCACGCGACTGATGCTGGTTAGAAACTTTGGCAACAGCCTCCTGTCCTAATCAGGAGGGATGGACGAGGGGATATACCGCCGAACTAGATATGCAAATACATCATCCCTGATGAAGATGGCAGAGTCTGTCATCTAATGTTAGTTAAAATTCACACCTGTACCCAGCTGGAAGCCCAAGAAGAGCTTATTCGAGACTTAAATTAAACTTATGAAACTATTAATGCCCAAGATGACATAAATATGAATGAACTTCATTAAGTGGAAAAGCTAACAACTAGGAATCAGAGATTACAGATTACTATTGGGGAATTCTGGGGCAATCCTTCTTCTCTGTGGATGGCTATAGTAGGCATCTGAGATGCTAATGTAAAGGATGGGGAATTTTGCAAGCTGCTCATGCCTCATTTCCCACCTGGAAGAGGGGCAGTCTCTGGGCGGATCTGGTTGAGAGCCCCTGTATGCTTCAAAGTTAATGGATGCCTGGAAGAAAATGTTACTGGTATTAATCAGCTGTGTTGCCTGCACTGGGTCAAAAGTCACCTTTCTCTTTGCACACCAAGTATCTCACAGTTCCACTCTGATTTCTCCCTCCCACAGTCCCAAATACTTTCCAGCATTGAGAAACCTAATTTCTCAGAAAGTTCTTTACCAAGCTCCAGTAATTCAAGATATCAGTATGCAACTGTACATTCACACTCTCTTAATGAGATCTGCAGCTTCTGTGCACCAGAGAAATGCTCAGCCTCACCTATTCTCTCTCACTACCTAATCGGCATGAGCTTCTCCACCTCAAACTGTTGTTTTACATGATCCCTGATGGTTCTCCTCTTCCTCTGTCCCCTGGGATTCACTCTTTCCCAAGATATCTCCTGTCTGAACTTGTCAGCCAAACTTTCCACTGTCTAATTTTGGCCATGTTCCCTGCTACTCTTCCCTCCTGTATATCAGGGTTGATCCATTGCCAAAACCACTTAGACCACATAATATCTTGGGAGTATACACAGCAGATAGTGAGTCGCTGTGATTAAGAAACAAAAAGCTGCACATGTTGAAAATCTGAACTAATGTCTGAAATCCTCCAGGCCATATTCTCCTTTTGCTGCTGCCATTGGGAAGGGAGTACAGGAGCCTTAGGTCCCACAGCACCAGATTCAGAAACAGTTTAATTAGTCTTCAACTATCAAGCTCCTGGACCAGCATGCACTCGTCACAGCACTGAACCAATCACTGAACACAACCTATGGACTCAATCAGCTCCATCATGGGCACTGGGCTCCCCAGCATTCAGGATGTCTTCAAGGAGTGATGCCTGAGAAAGGTGGCATCCGTCATTAAGGACCCCCATCACCCAGGACATGCCCTCTTCTCTTTGCTACCATCAGGGAAGAGGTACAGAAACCTGAAGGTACACACTGAGTGACTGAGGAACAGCTTCTTCCCCCCCCACCCCCACCTCCACCATCCGATTTCTGAGTGGACATTGAAACCATGAACACTACCTCGCTACTTATTTAACTTTTGTGTATATTTAGTGTAATTCAGTTTTTATTATTATGATTTGCAAAGTACTGCTGCCGCATAACAACACATTTTACAACATATGCCAGTGATATTAAATCTGATTCAGAATTTCAAGGACTCTACAAGTCATGTTCTCAGGATTACTTATTTATTTATTTGTATTTTATATAATAATAATTATTGTAATTGCTCAGTTTCTCCTCTTTTCTACATTGGTCTTTGTGTGTAGTATTTCATTGGTTCTTTGTTCTACTGTGAATGCCTGCAAGAAAATGACTATCAGGGTAGTATTTAATAATAGGTACGTACTTTGATAATAAATTTACTCTGAAATTGGGTTCTCCCAACAAGGATGAGGTGATGTATTTTCGGGCATCATTACTGGTGAGACATATGGTGAACAAAATGGCAAGTGCATAGGGAGCATATACAGAGACTGTAAGGTGTGTGTTCATAGTTTCCTCACAAACGTGCCACAGGTGGATACAGCAGTGAAGAACACTGCACAACAATGTTGTAGCTGTACAAAACCGCACTCAGACAATTGTATACAGTTGTGTCAGTGCAGTAGCGAAAGTACAGAAGAGATTCAGGATGTTGCCTAGAATGTGAGACTTTAGATACAAGAAGAGATTAGATAGGGTTGGTTTGTTCTCACTGGAGTGTAGGAGACGGAGGGGTGACCTTATTGAGATTTATACAATTAGGAGGGCCATTGATAAGACAGATGGCTTTTTTATCACAGGGAAGATAAATTCAAAGCGAGAGGGCACAGGTTCAAGGTGAAAGAGAAGAAACTTAAAGGAGATGTGAGGAATATGTTTTTCACAGAGGGTGTGTGGATAATATCTGGAATGAACTGCGAGAGGGGTTGGAGGCAGAATAGAATGGGAAGTCTAAAAGTATTTCACATCATCAGCTGATATGAAATATGGATGGGAGACTAATACAAAACCACGTGATGATAGCCATTATTTAGTCATATTTTGCGTCAAATCTTGGCGAGGTCACTGTGATACCTTCCACACTAAAGCTTGTTAGTACAGGTAAAAAAACACACTCCTTTTTATTTAAATAAAGACAATTTAAATTTAGCAGAACTGCTATGAAATAACACTGCGGTTTGTAAATTTCCATCCTTCTGATTTTTTGTTTCAAAGCACACTTCTTTTTCTTTGAGAATGTTTTAAGATTTCCTTTATTTGTCACACGTGCATCAAAACGTACAGGGAAATGCATCCTCTGCATTAGCTCAGATCTCCAAAGGTTGTGCTGAGTAGCCTACCGGTGTTGCCAGGCTTCTGGCACCAGCATGGCATGCCCACAACTCACTGACCCTGATGTGAGAGGAAACCACAGCATCTGGCGGACACACACACGGTCACAGGGAGGAGATGGACATGGACACTGTCACAGAGAGGAGATGGACACACACACGGTCACAGAGAGGAGATGGACATGGACACGGTCACAGAGAGGAGATGGACATGGACACTGTCACAGAGAGGAGATGGACATGGACACTGTCACAGAGAGGAGATGGACACACACACGGTCACAGAGAGGAGAGGGACACACACAGAGTCACAGAGAGGAGATGGACACACACACACCGTCACAGAGAGGAGATGGACACACACACGGTCACAGAGAGGAGATGGACACACACACGGTCACAGGGAGGAGATGGACATGGACACTGTCACAGAGAGGAGATGGACACACACACGGTCACAGAGAGGAGATGGACATGGACACTGTCACAGAGAGGAGATGGACACACACACCGTCACAGAGAGGAGATGGACACACACACCGTCACAGAGAGGAGAGGGACACCCACACCGTCACAGAGAGGAGATGGACACACACACCGTCACAGAGAGGAGAGGGACACCCACACCATCACAGAGAGGAGATGGACACACACAGAGTCACAGAGAGGAGATGGACACACACACACCGTCACAGAGAGGAGATGGACACAGACACACAGTGACAGAGAGGAGATGGACACGGACACACACCGTCACAGAGAGGAGATGGACACGGACACACATCGTGACAGAGAGGAGATGGAGACACACACCGTCACAGAGAGGAGATGGACACACACACAGTCACAGAGAGGAGAGGGACACCTACACCGTCACAGAGAGGAGATGGACACACACACCGTCACAGAGAGGAGATGGACACACACACAGTCACAGCGAGGAGAGGGACACCCACACCGTCACAGAGAGGAGATGGACACACACACCGTCACAGAGAGGAGAGGGACACCCACACCGTCACAGAGAGGAGATGGACACACACACCGTCACAGAGAGGAGAGGGACACCCACACCGTCACAGAGAGGAGATGGACACACACACCGTCACAGAGAGGAGATGGACACACACACTGTCACAGAGAGGAGAGGGACACCCACACCGTCACAGAGACGAGATGGACATGGACACACACACCATCACAGATAGGAGATGGACATCTACACCGTCACAGGGTGAAGATCCTAGAGGACACCCACACCGTTACATGGAGGAGATACAAGATGCAGCTTGACTGCTGTTTTAAATCATGCTGATTTTGAAGATCAGTAGTTTCTGACAAATAAGATGGAATAAGTTAAAATCAGACGTTAGTCATGAGGCAAGGAGCCCGCAGTGTCACTGGGCACACAGTTTCACTAGTGGCACGCTCTCTCACTTTATTCTCCCAAGGTCCAGCAAGTCTCCCCAGACGAATAACCTACCTATCTTTGGGCATTGGAACGTAAAGAGAGTGACAAGTGATTGCTAGGAATGTGCAATCTCCATGTACAGAACCCAAGGTCAGGATGGAAACCGGAGCTGTGAGATGGTGACTGCCATCTGTGTCATTCTAACTACTTCAAGAACCCAGTAGATCCGGCAGCATCAGCAGAGACTAGAGTCATTCAGCTCAGAAACAGGTGCTTTAACTCACTGTCTGGTCTGAACATCCAATGCAAACACTTTTAAAAATTCAATCCAAACACAAAATGCTGGAGAAACTCTATGGGTCAGGCAGTACCTTTAAAGAGGAATCACAGTTTCCATTTCGGGTTGAAACCCTTCAACTGGACTGGAGAGTCAATGCTCTGTTTTGAACTACAGCCCAACGCTCACACTTTGGCTGTTGCTTGGAGGCTGCTGTTTGGTAACAGGCTTAATGAGCCAGGGCTTCTCTCTCTGGGGTGATGGAAGATGAGGGTTGACTTGATAGAGGTGTACAAGATGATAAGAGGCATAGATCAAGTGGACAGCCAGAGCCATTTTCCCAGTGCAGAAATGGTTAATATGAGACGGCATAACTTTCAGGTGTTTGGAGGAGGTTACAGGGCGAATGTCAGAGGTAGGTACTTTACACAGAGAGTGGTGAACGCTCTGCCAGAGTTAGAAACATAAGGAAGCTTTTAGACAGGCACCCAGGTGATAGAAAATAAAAGAGTATGGGAGGGAAGGGTTAGGTTGATCTTAGAGTAGGTTAGCTCAAGTTGGTGGGCAGAAGGACTGTACAGGTTCTGTTCCAGAGCCTCCTGCTTATTCTCCTCACCCCAGGCCTCCTGCACCGAGCTTCTACAGGTGCTGCACAGCTGCAGTACTGCAGTTTTGCAGGCAGTCCTTTCACCCATTTCGCTGCTTCCTTCCGGGACTGAGTTCTGAGCTGTGGTATCTTCTATAATGCTCTGAATTCCCTGTGGTCACCATTTCCACATCTGCTGAGCAGAGAGTTGAGGTAATTGTGGAAGTGAGACTTCTCCTCAGAACAAAGAAATACAAACACAGGTGATGCACCTACAAGTTGTGGCTGAGGCATTGCTGAGGAAATGGACCAGCGCAGGTTGTGACACTCAAATCAGAAGGGTCTAGATTGTAACCAGCTTGCTAGGGCATATTCCTCAGTACCTCTAGTCTCGATTGTGCCTGTATCTCAGTGGTCCCTCTGCCCCTGAGGAGGAGAACCTCTCCCTTCAGCCTTCGTAGTTTCTGATCATGAGAGAACCATTTTTTATCCCATCCTAACAACCTGCGTTGGCTTTTCCAAAAGCAGAAAGCGATCACTGTCATATCTACGTACAAACAGCAAGAATAGTTCACTCATTAACATTGCCGTTGTTAATCAAAGGCCTGACAAAGCAAGGTGCTTTTGCTGCTGTTTGTGGAGTGAGCAATGTAGAGCTGATGGTCACTGTTTTATTTGTAATTGATCAAATTCTGCACGACTGAACTGTGATGAAGTACGCGGTGCCCTTAGCTCTGGCTATAAATATTATACATGCAGTGATGTGCAAAAGATAGCAAAGGCCTGCTTTCATTTTTATTAAAATATTATATAAAAATTATTTTTTATGAAAGGAGAAGCACAATAGTGCAGCAGGATGGGAGGACCTGTTACTATTACTGTACCTCTAACTAAATTAATTAAATGAAAACTTTATAGTCATATTCACTTTATAGTCATATATAACAACGGCACAGTAGCATAGCAGGTTGCAGAATGCTTTGCAGCACCTACAATCAGGGTTCAATTCCCGCTGCTGTCTGAGAGGAGTTTGCATGTTCCCTGTGACTGCGTGGGTGTCCTGGGTGATCTAATTTGTCCCACACTCCCAAGCCATACAGGTTAGGGTTTCTAAGTTACTATGTGGGTGCTGGAAGTGCTGTCCCCAACACATCATCGAACTGTGTTGGTCGTTGACGCACATGACATGTTTTGATATATGTGTAGCAAGTAAAACTAATCTTTTTCTTTAACTCCCTGGTAATGTTTGACTGGGAGCATATCAAGTATCTGTCCATGTACTTCTGCCTGAATATTCCACTGCCCTCTGAGGAAGAGAGTTGCAAAGACCATTTGAGAGAAAGAAGTATCCTCCTCATGTCAAGTTGTGGCATTCATAATTTACAGACCTGCACTATGCGTGTATTATTTCAAGGTGCAGATGACATCCTCAGACTGCTTTGTTCTTTGTTCCGAACACTTCAGGACTTTGTGGAATGGTTTTATGCTGGATTCCTAATCCGAGTTTATTACTCACTTGCTTTTCTTTTCGGGAGGGTATTTCTCACGAGTTTACGTGCTCACTGTAACATTTTCCTTGCTTGAGGTGGTTCTTTGCACAGTGTCCTGGGTTAACTAGGGTCATCATTCCACCAAGAACTCAGCTGAATAAACTGGGCAGATTTCTCTTTCTTCCAGATCCAGGTATTGAACTCTAGCTTTCATGGTGACTTTCAGATTGATGGGCGAATGAAAGAATTAACATTGCCACATAGCTCTTTTCAAAGAAAACACCTCTGGTGTTTTTAAAAGAAAAGTACTTTGGAAGTAATTTCAGAGATCTGCAGGACATATTATTAAGTACAAAGGAAGGAATAAGGTGATTTAGATGTGCTCATCGTCAGAGTTTTCAGTAGTATATCATCAAATTGCACAGTTGTGGTTGCCACAGCAATCAGAATGTTCAATAGAAATTCTGGTAAAGCATTGTGAATTCCAACAACATCCAGAAACATCTCTGTTCAGCCTTTGGATCAGCGGGACAGGGAAATACACCTAAACACAAGAGATTCTGCGGACACTGGAAATCACACAAAATGCTGGAGGAACTCGTGAGGTCAGGCAGGAGAGGAATAAACAGTCAATGTTTCAGGCAGAGACTGTCCATTAGGACTTGAGTCCTGAGGGTCTTGGTCTGAAATGATGACTCTTTATGATGCTGCCTGACATACTAAGTTCCTCCGGCATTTTCTGCCTATTGCTCTGGAAAATACACCTGGTGTTCATGACAATTTCAGATGAGGGTTGTGTGGATCAAACAGTGATCCATTCAGAAATTTAAATGCTGCATCATAGGCATCATCATGAGTACCTCCAGCGCTTTGCATCATTTTAGTTCTCAAATTTTTCTTTGATTAGTGCATGAGAAATGATCAATTGTCTACTTGCTATAATGTTTGGTAAAAACTTTGTATAAATAAAGTCTGTGTGGCCTCAACAAGGTCTTACATGATAGGCTGCTCCCACGGAATCCATGGAGAGCTTGTCGGGTGGGTTCAAAATTGGCTCTGAGATAGGGAGCAGAGGGTGCTGGTTGAAGGTTGTTTCGCAGAGTGGAGGCCGGTGACTAGTGGTGCTGTAGGGGTTGGTGTTGGGACTCTTGTTTGTTACAATGTGCTCTGGCAGAGTCAGAACCTAAGTGTGGAGGAAAGATAGACTCATAGAGACGGTGACCAAAGAATTCCAACATAGTGACGCTAAAAGACGTAACATTCTCAAAACTAGCACCCATGGTTATTGCAAACCAGGCATCCACCTCAGTAGTACAAGTAACACAGAATCCCCGAGTCTATCAAAATAAATTTACAAGTTTATACAGAAAGGACCAGGAGGCTACATTACAAAGAGCAAGTTGCTCAAGAGAAACACAAGCAACTCCAAATGATTAACGACTTTCATTAAACAACAATTAACCAGTTCAGGTATTCTGAAAACCTCAGGTGTTGTCGTAAATCACAGGGGCATTTTGATCAGTTAGAGAAGTAGCCTGAGAAATGGCAAATGGACTTCAAAGCAGTTAAATGTTGGGTGTCCGTTTTGATGAAGACTCTCAGCTCAAAACATTGACAGTTTACTCTTTTCCCTAGATGCTTTCAGGCCTACTGAGTTCCTCCAGCATTCTGTGTGTCTGCAAGTGTTCGGCGATGCGTTTTGGAAAGTAATGTAGGAATTGTACTGTGAATGGTAGGGCACGAGGGAGTGCAACTGAAACAGGGACCTAGGAGTAGAAGCTGATATTTCGTTGAAAGCAACTTTACAGGAGGACAGGACGGTCAGAACGGTGTTTATCATGCTGCCTTTATCAGTCAACACACTGAGTATAGGCATTGGGACCTGGTGTTGCAGCTGTTTGTTGGTGAGTCTGCACTTGGTCACCCTGTTACAGGAACAATGTGGTTAAACTTGAAAGAGTGCAGAAAAGATTTATAAGCCCTTGCCTGGACTAGAGGATCTGTGTTATGGGGAGAGGGTGGCCGGTGTAGGACAAGAGGGTCTGTGTTATGGGGAGAGGGTGGCCAGTGCAAGACAGGAGGGTCTGTGTTATGGGGAGAGGTTGGCCAGTGTAGGACAAGAGGGTCTGTGTTGTGGAGGGAGGTTGGCCAGTGCAGGACAAGAGAGTCTGTGTTATGGAGGGAGGTTGGCCAGTGCAGGACAAGAGGGTCTGTGTTATGGGGAGAGGGTGGCCAGTGTAGGACAAGAGGGTCTGTGTTATGGGGAGAGGGTGGCCAGTGTAGGACTAGAGGGTCTGTGTTATGGAGGGTGGTTGGCTGGTGCAGGACTAGAGGGTCTGTATTATGGGAGAAGGTGGCCAGTGCAGGACAAGAGGGTCTGTGTTATGGAGGGAGGTTGGCCGGTGCAGGACAAGAGGGTCTGTGTTATGGGGAGAGGTTGGCCAGTGTAGGACAAGAGGGTCTGTGTTATGGAAGGAGATTGGCCGGTGTAGGACAAGAGGGTCTGTGTTATGGGGAGAGGGTGGCCAGTGCAAGACAGGAGGGTCTGTGTTATGGGGAGAGGTTGGCCAGTGTAGGACAAGAGGGTCTGTGTTGTGGGGAGAGGTTGGCCAGTGCAGGACAGGAGGGTCTGTGTTATGGAGGGAGGTTGGCCAGTGCAGGACAAGAGGGTCTGTGTTTTGGAGGGAGGTTGGCCAGTGCAGGACAAGAGGGTCTGTGTTATGGGGAGAGGGTGGCCAGTGTAGGACAAGAGGATCTGTGTTATGGGGAGAGGGTGGCCAGTGTAGGACTAGAGGGTCTGTGTTATGGAGGGAGGTTGGCCGGTGCAGGACTAGAGGGTCTGTGTTATGGGGAGAGGTTGGCCAGTGCAGGACAAGAGGGTCTGTGTTATGGGGAGAGGGTGGCCAGTGTAGGACTAGAGGGTCTGTGTTATGGAGGGAGGTTGGCCGGTGCAGGACTAGAGGGTCTGTGTTATGGGGAGAGGGTGGCCAGTGCAAGACAGGAGGGTCTGTGTTATGGGGAGAGGTTGGCCAGTGTAGGACAAGAGGGTCTGTGTTATGGGGAGAGGTTGGCCAGTGTAGGACAAGAGGGTCTGTGTTATGGAGGGAGGTTGGCCAGTGCAGGACAAGAGGGTCTGTGTTATGGGGAGAGGTTGGCCAGTGTAGGACAAGAGGGTCTGTGTTATGGGGAGAGGTTGGCTGGTGTAGGTTTTTATTCCTTGGAATGAGGAGAATGACAGGGAATGCCAGAAATGCTTTAAGTTATAAGAGGCCTTGATGAGGTGGATGGTAACTATCTTCTCCCTGGGGTAGGAAAATCCAAAACTGAGCAGGGGTAGGAGCATAGGTTTAAGGTTAAGGATTTAAAAAGGACCTGAAGGAGAACTTTTCCACACAGAGAGTGGTGAAGAAATCGAGTGAGCTATCAGAGGAAGTGGTTGAGGTAGGTGCAACAGTATCATTTAAGAAACACTTGAGGGGTGGGGCTTTGAGAGAAATGGGCTGAATGTCAACCAGCTAGAACCCTGTGTTCAGCCAATAATCCAACGAAAGAGCCAATGCTGAACAAGTGTGACTGAGAACCAGCTGGTACAGGAGATAAAACTAAATTGTATGTAAGGAGTTTGTATGATCTGCCCATGACTGTGTGTTTTCCTCTGGGTGCTCCGGTTTCCTCCCACAGTCCAATGATGTATGGGACAGGGTTAGAGGGTTATGGGTTTGCTGTGTTGCCACTGGACATGTGGTGACACTTGCAGGCTGCCCCCACTGATTTGATTTGACCCCAACAACACATTTCATTAAATATTTCACTACACATGCCAGATAAAGCTAATCTTTATAATGTTAGTGATTTGGTGTGAGATCATTGTTGTGATGGCCAGTGGCCTGATATTTGAAAATCCAGTAGTGTACAAGACCAGTGCAGGTCAGTAAGCCAAAGGCCAAAGCCCAGCCCAGGGCTCAGGAAGGGGAGAGGGTGAAGGAGTTCTTGGGGACTGTAGGCAGGGGTTCAGTAGTGAGCTGGGGACGGTGTTGGGTGGTAATCAGGAGCAGGCCACTGTCTAGCTTGGTTGAGTGGGTACTTCTTGTATTTATTTACAGATACAGCATGGTAACAGTCTCTTCTAGCCCAACAAGTCCACGCTGCCAAATTATTCCCTTATGACCAATTAACCTACCGATCCTTACGTCTTTGGATTGTGGGAGGAAACTAAAGCACCTGGAGGAAACCCCCACAGTCATGGGGAGAGCGTACAAATCCTGACAGATGGTGGCAGAATTGACCCTGGGTTGCTGGCACTGCCGCTGTGCCACCATGTGGCAGTGATTGTGACCAGCAGGTGGTGGTTCTCTGGTGTGGGGCGAGCGGGGTGTAGTTTAGATGATAGGCAGCAGGTTAGTGAGGGTGGGATAGAAACATAGAAACAGAGAAAAACTACAGCACAATACAGACCCTTCAGCCCACAAAGCTGTGCCAAACATGTCCTTACCTTAGAAATTACCTAGAGTTACCTATAGCCTTCTATTTTTCTGAGCTCCATGTACCTATCCAGGAGTCTCTTAAAAGACCCTATCGTATCCATCTTCACCACAGTCGCGGCAGCCCATTCCATAGAAACAGAGAATGAGGTAAGACTCACTGGTCTATAATTTCCTGGGCTATCTCTACTCCCTTTCCTGAATAAGGGAACAAAATCCACAACCCTCCAATCCTCTGGAACCTGTCCTGTCCCCATTGATGATGCAAAGATCATCGCCAGATGCTCAGCAGTCTCCTCACTTGCGACCTATAGTAGCCTGGGGTACATCTCATCTGGTCCCAGTGACTTATCCAACTTGATGCTTTCCAAAAGCTCCAGCACATCCTCTTTCTTAATATCTACTTGCTCAAGCTTTTCAGTCCAGTATAAGTTATCCCTACAATCGCCAAGATCCTCTTCCGTAGTGAATACTGAAGCAAGGTATTCATTAAGTACCTCTGCTATCTCCTCTGGTTCCATACACACCTTTCCACTGTCACACTTGATTGGTCCTATTCCCTCATGTCTTATCCTCTTGCTCTTCACATACCTATAGAATGCCTTGGGGTTTTTCTTAATCCTGTCCACAAGGTCTTCTCATGGCCCCTTCTGGCTCTCCTAATTTCATTCTTAAGCTCCTTCCTGGTAGCCTTATTATCTTCTAGATTTCTGTCATTACCTAGTTTTTTGAACCTTTCATAAGCTCTTCTTTTCTTCTTGACTAGATTTACAACAGTCTTTGTACACCATGGTTCCTGTACCTTACCATCCTTTCCTTGTCTCATTGGACCATACCTATGCTGAAGACGCAAATATCCCCTGAACATTTGCCACATTTCTTTCGTACGTTTCCCTGAGAACATCTGTTCCCAATTTATCCTTCCAAGTTACTTCCTGATGACCTCATATTTCCTCTTACTCCAATTAAGTGCTTTCCTAACTTGTCTGTTCCTATCCCCCTCCAGTGCTATGGTAACAGAGATAGAATTGTGATTACCATCTCCAAAATGCTCTCCCACTAAGAGATCTGACATGTGACCAGGTTCAAGTACAGCCTCTCCTCTTGAAGGCTTATCTACATATTGTGTCAAGAAACCTTACTGAACACACCTAAGAAACTCCACCCCATCTAAACCCCTCGCTCTAGGGAGATGCCAATCAATATTTGGGAAAATAAACTTTCCCACCACGACAACCCTATTATTATTACACCTTTCCAGAATCTGTCTCCCTATCTGCTCCTCAATGTCCCTTTTACTACTGGGTGGTCTATAAAAAACACCCAGTAGAGTTATTCACCCCTTTCTGTTCCTAACTTACACCCACAGACAATCCCTCTATGACTTACTCCTTTTCTGCAACCATGACACTATCTCTGATCAACAGTACCACGCTCCCACCTCTTTTGCCTCCCTCCCTATCCTTTCTGAAACATCTAAAGCCTGACACTCAAAGTAGCCATTCCTACCCCTGAACCATCCAAGTCTCTGTAATGGCCACAGAATCATTGCTCCAAGTGCTGATCCATGCTCTAAGCTCATCTGCTTTGTTCATAATACTCCTCACATTACCGACAGACAGACAGACATACTTTATTGATCCCGAGGGAAATTGGGTTTCGTTACAGCCGCACCAACCAAGAATAGTGAAAAAATATAGCAATATAAAACCATAAATAATGAAATAATAATGTTAATCATGCCAAGTGGAAGTAAGTCCAGGACCAGCCTATTGGCTCAGGGTGGCTGACACTCCGAGGGAGGAGTTGTAAAGTTTGATGGCCACAGGTAGGAATGACTTCCTATGACACTCAGTGTTACATCTCGGTGGAATGAGTCTGGCTGAACGTACCCCTGTGGCTAACCAGTACATTATGGAGTGGATGGGAGTCATTGTCCAAGATGGCATGCAACTTGGACCGCATCTTCTTTTCAGATACCACCGTCAGAGAGTCTAGCTCCACCCCCACAACATCACTGGCCTTACAAATGAGTTTGTTGATTCTGTGGGTGTCTGCTACCCTCAGCCTGCTGCCCCAGCACACAACAGCAAACTTGATAGCACTGGCCACCACAGACTCGTAGAACATCCTCAGCATTGTCCGGCAGATGTTAAAGGACCTCAGTCTCCTCAGGAAATAGAGACGGCTCTAACCCGTCTTGTAGACAGGCTCTGTGTTCTTTGACCAGTCCAGTTTATTGTCCATTCCTATCCCCAGGTATTTGTAATCATCCACTATGTCCACACTGACCCCTTGGATGGAAACAGGAGTCACCAGTGCCTTAGCCCTCCTCAGGTCCACCACCAGCTCCTTAGTCTTTTTCACATTAAGCTGCAGATGATTCTGCTCGCACCATGTGACAAAGTTTCCCACCGTAGCCCTGTACTCAGCCTCATCTCCCTTGCTGATAATGGACACAGCTCAAACCATTGGTCTGAGCGCGTCCCTTCTCCATCACCTGCCTATCCTCCCTCTCACACTGTCTCCAAGTTTTCTCTATTTGTGAGGCAACCGCTTTTTCTTCTGTTTCTTCAGTTTGGTTTCCACCCCCCAGCAATTCTCGTTTATACTCTCCCCAGTAGCCTTAGCAAACCTCCCCGCCAGGATATTAGTGCCCCTGTGATTCAAACTCAACCCATCCTTTTTGTACAAGTCACACCTGTGTGCCGAAAGACATCCCAATGATCCAGAAATCTGAATCCCTGCCCCCACTCCAATCCCTCAGCCACACAGTTATCCTCCACCTCATTCTATTCCTATACTCACTGTTGTGTGGCAAAGGCAGTAATCTCGAGATCTCTACCTTTGCGGTCCTTCTTCTCAACTTCCTTCCTAACTCCCTGTAGTCTGTTTTCACGACCTTCTCCCTTTTCCTACCTCTGTCATTGGTACCAATATGTACCACGACCTCTGGCTGTTCTTCCCACTTCAGGATATCTTGGACGTGATCAGAAACATCCCAGACCTTGGCACCTGGGAGACAAACTACCTTCTGTGCTTCTTTCCTGCATCCAAGAATCATTTGTCTGACCCCCCAAACTATAGAGTCCCCTATTACTGCTGCGATCCTCTTCCTTTTCCTACCCTTCTGAGACACAGGGCAGGACTCTGTGCCAGAGACATGGCCACCGTTGCTTCCCCCAGATAGGCCGCTCCCCTCATCCAGCAGTACTCAAACAGGAATACTTATTGTTAAGAGGGACAGCCATAGGGGTACTCACCTGCATCAGACTCCTGCCCTTCCCTCTCTTGACTGTTACCCACTTCTCTGTCTCCCGAGGCCCCGGAGTGACTACCTGTCTATAGCTCTTCTCTATCACCTCCTCACTCTCCCTGACCAGACGAAGGTCATTGAGCTGCATCTCCAGTTCCTTAATGCAGTCCCTAAGGAGCTGCAGCTTGATGTACCTGCCTTTTAACGTCCTAGTTAGCTAAATATTAGTGATGGGAAACTTTTAAAGACAAAAAATGTGAGACAGCATTTGGAAAAGTATTGGTTAATAAGTGAAAGCCAGTACCGACTTCATGAATGCAAATTGTGTTTGACTAATGAGTTCTTTGAAGTCTCAGAGGGAGTTGATAAGGTTAGTGTGTTTGATGTGCATATGGACTTTCAAAACGCACTTTGAAAAACTGCTATTTAATAGCCTTGCTAGGAAAATGAAATTGAAAGGTATTAAATACCTTCATCTCACAACAACATGCTCTGAGGTCTTTTACCTCTATAAATAGCAACCTAACTACTCCCCTCCATTACTGGCCGATTTCCGGTAAGATGGCAGCATGATTGATGTGGTTGCCACTTTGGGTTCAATCACAGTGTATCTGTTCATTCTGTCTGTCTTTTTTACAATTGCAAGTCATTGCTGGATACTAAGAACATCGAGTACTATAGGACCATCCCATCAGTGAGTTGCTTGACAGCGATGAAGATGGATTTATTGCGTACCGTTGTTGTGTTGCCGCCTGATTGTGCCATGTTGTGCGTACTGTTGTGCCATGAAAGTGCACAGTGCAAGTGAATAATTTTTATTTGGATCACAAGACCCTGTTGGACATGGGTGATTACGACGTCAGGGGAGGGGAGAGCAGTGTTGCTTCAGTTGTGGCAAGGAGAAGACTCATTCAATGGGTTACCTGAAGGACACTCCAAAGCGGTGTGGGAGAGCCTCTGTAGGGTGTGTTCAAATCAGTACTGGTTTGGGGGCTGGCCCTTCCTGTCAGTGTGGCCCTCCAGTGTTCACTCAATGCTGCCCTCCAGTGTCTGCTCAGTGCTGCTCTCCAGTGTCTGCTCGGTGCTGCTCTCTAGTGTTCACTTGTTGGAAGAACAAGCTGGATCATAAATCTACAGTAATGCCATTCAGGGATTCTGGCTGTATAATTTTTCTGAAATCTTAGCCATATGTGCTATTTGTGCTAGGTGTTGTTGGGAATGTGTTTTGGACCTTGGCCCCAGAGGAACTCTGTTTTGTTTGGCCATATATGGTTGAATGATAATTAAACAAAGTTGATTTGCCTGGCTGAACATACTGAAATACTTCTCCATCGACATCATTCACTTCCTCCAACTCAAAGGGGAGGCCTTCCTTTTTGTTCGAAATGTGGGAACATATCAAGACCCTCAGCCTCAACTCTTTTACTGGTGCATTGATTAGTGTATCCTTGCCTTCTTTTAATATATGGAAGTTGAAATATTGCTACTAATGCCTATTGTGCTTCCACTTTCTCTCAGCCTACTTCATCCTAGACTTTTCCTTTCTTTACGTCTGAATCACCCAATTTAGAGGATGCCAACACACATCATAAACATTTCAACATTTAAGAGCAATTTAGAAGGATAAATGGATGGGAGGGGTATGGAAGATTATGGTCTGGGTGTAGGTCTTTGGGACTAAGCAGATTAATTGTTTGACAGACTAGATGGGCTGAAGGGCCTCTTTCTGTGTTGTAGTGTTCTGTGACTCTATGATTTTATAACAATAGTAATTCCCACAGCTATTTCAGCTACATCTCCACCCGAATCCTACATCTCAGACAAATGGGGTTTGGTCATATCCCCATTCCTTGTACATCTATTCTCACAGTAGGTCCTTACCTTCCATGGTACTCATTTCCAAGTTCTGCCATCTCCAATAAAATTTAAATTCCAAAACATCTTCTCTTTCTCTCCCCTACAGCATTCCAGAAGTACAATTCACTCTACAACTCCCTGGCTCATGCTTCCATCATGTCCAACCTCCCCAATTCTCATTGCCCCGAGGTGTGCAAAACCTGACCTTTTACCACTTCCCACCATCTAAGGACCCAAACAGTTCTTCCAGGTGAACTTGAAAGTCACTTTCATTTCTTCTCACTTGTGTATTTTGTGTCATGGCGTCCTTTGTGTTGGAGGAACCAAACATAGATTGGTTAATCACTTTGCAAAACATCTCTGTTCAGTCTTCAGGGTCAGCTCTGTCTCCAGTCTGTTCCATTCTTTTCTTCACTTGCAGTGACCTCTTTCCTTGGACTTGTACATTCAAAAAGCCAATGTAAGCTGAAGGAACAATACGTCATCTTGGATTGATTAACAGTTTGAAGACAATGCGAGAATGATAGGAGTAGCAAATGGCGAAGAAGATAGTGAAATGAGACAAGTGTAAGGTAGCACATTTTGGAACATCAAATGACCTAGAGTAAATGGCAGAGAAGTCAGGAGTGTTGATGCACGGTCCGTAGGATGCAAGTCCATAGCATGCTGAAACTGATAATGCAGGTGGATGGGGTGGTGAGGAAGGTGCTTGGTATGCTTGCCTTCATAAGCTGAGGCCTTGAGTTGCAGCTGTACAAAACATTGGTCAGGCTGCATTTGGAATATTGTGTACACTTGTGGTGACTACACTACAGAAAGGATATTGTATCAGCAGAGAGGGGATAGAAGCGATTCACTGGGATGAAAGGCATTGATTAAGGGAAGAGATTGGATTGACAGGGTTTATTCTCAGTGAAGTATAGGAGACTGAAAGGTGTCCTTAAGGAGGTTTATTAAATTATGAGGGCATTGATAGGACTAATAGACTCAAAATCAGATTTAATATCACTGGCATATCTTGGGAAATTTGTTGTTAGCGGCAGCAGTACATTACAATACACAATAAAAGCCTATAAATTACAAAAAAATATGTATTAAATTAGTAGTGCCAAAACAGAGTAAAAAGAAAGAAAGAAATAGTGAGGTAGTGTACATGGGTTGATAGCTCATTTTTAAAAATTAATATTTTTTTTAAATTGATTTTTACCTTAACAACTGTACTTTGGTCTATGAGGGGTGATTGTTAAGTTCATGGCTTAAGGTAGAAGGAGTCAATTTTAGAAAACCTAGCACATTTATTTTTCAACATAGTCCCTTCCTACATTTACACACCTAGTCCAGTGGTCGTGGAGCTTACGGATTTTGGACCTTCAGAAAGTGTCCACAGCAGGGGTGATTAATAAGTTTGTGGCCCAAGGTAGAAGGAGATGAGTTATACTGCTCTCGTTACATTCACATGCAGTTCAACTCTTTGAGTGATTATACAGAAAGTTTGAAGTTAATAACATCTTCTACCTTAGGCCATGAACTTATCAATCACCCCGATGAGTTATTAACTTCCAACTTTCTGCATAATCACTCAAAGAGTTGAACTGCATGTGCATGTACGAGAGCTGTATAACTCATCTCCTTCTGCCTTAGGCCATGAACTTATCAATCACCCCTCGTACATCTTTCATAGACATTCATTGGTTCTCCTTGTCCTTTGCCATTCTCTCTGCAATTTAAAAGATAATCGTTTTCTCACTTCCACTTCTGGCGAAGGGTCCTTGACCCAGAACATCTGTTTTGTTTCTTTCCCCATGGGTGCAGCTTGGCTTGCAGAGTTCTTCCAACATTTTCTTTATTTATTTAGTCATTCGGCATCTGCAATTTTTGTTCCAATTTACACAGTGGCACTTGTTTGTATTTTAAATCAGAGCCAGGTTACTATTGAAGGGAGTTCAGTTTGAGTCAGGCATACACTCAGACTGTGCAGTCAGTGTCAGATTGCTATGGGCCATCAAACTTTCGTCCCTTCGGTACCATATCTAGCTCAGAATGTGTACTTAATGTTACCAGACTATGAATGGCATGTTTTAATTCTACTTATCATTCAAACATAAGACCATAAGACATAGGAACAGAATTAGGTCATTTGGCCCATCGAGTCTGCTCTGCCATTCCATCATGGGTGATTTATTATCCCTCTCAACCTAGTTCTCCTGCCTTCTCCCTGTAACTTTTGACACTCTTAGCAATCTTCTTTAAATATACTCAGAAATATGGTCTCCACAGCCGACTATGGGAATGAATTCCACAGATTCACCACCCTTTGGCAAAAGAAATTCCTCCTCACCTCTGTTCTAAATGGATGACCTTCTATTCTAAGGCTGAGTCCTCTGGTCCTAGACCCCCACTATAGGAAACATCCTCTCCATATCCACTCTCTCTAGGCCTTTCAATGGTCAATAAATTTCAATGAGATCTCCCCTCTTGGTCCATGTCCTCCTCTACTGCCATGATGAGGCCACTCTTGGGTTGAGGAACAGCACCTTACATTCCATCTAGATGGTTTCCAACACTGGCGTGAACACTTTTTCTAACTTCCTGTAGCTTCTCACCCCTTCTCTTCTCACCTTTCCATCTCCTCTCTCTTGGGCCCCTCCTCCTTTCCTTTCACGCTTGATCCACTCTCCTCTCCTATCAGGTTCCTAATTCTTCAGCCCTTCATCTTTGCCCCCATCACCTTGCAGCTTCTCATTTCATCTAATCCGCCCCTCCCACCCACCTTTCTCCTCACCTGGCTTCACCCATCACTTGCCAGCTTGAACTCTTTCCCCTCTGCCTCCTCTTATTCTGGCTTCTTACCCCTTCCTTTTCAAACCCAGACCCAAAACATCAACTGTTTATTCCTGTCTATAGATTTTGCCTGGGAGGACGTGCTGGGTTCCTCCAGCATTTTGCATATAGTACTTTGGATCTCCTGCATCTGCAGAATCTCTTGTACTTTATTAGGAACCTGTACACTTGCTTGTTACAACACACACAAAATGCTGGTGGAACACAGCAGGCCAGGCAGCATCTATAGGGAGAAGCACTGTCGACGTTTCGGGCTGAAACCCTTCTAAGAAACTAAGATTCAAATCTCTTAGCATCTTTCCTTTCAGTTAGCTCTGACGAATTTCCAGCATCTGCAGATTTCGTGTTTGCACCTGCTTGTTGTCTAATCAGACAATCACATGGGAACAACTCAATGAATAAAAGAATGCAGACATGGCAAGAGATTCAGATGTTCAGATCAAATGTCAGAATGGGGAAAATTGTGATCTAAATGACGTTGACTGGAATGTTTGTTGGTGCCAGATCTGAGTAAGACAGAAACTGATCTCCTGGGATTTTCAAACACAATGGTCTCTAGGGTTTACAGAGAATGGTATGAAAACAATAAACATCCAGTGAGTGGCAGTTCTATGGGTGAAAATGTCTTGTTAATGAGAGAGGTTGGCGGAGAATGGCCAGACTGGTTCAAGCTGACATTAATTCTAACCATGAGATGTGCAGAAGAGCATCTATAATACACAACACGTTGAGCCGTGAAGTGGATGGACGACAGGAGCAGAAGACCATCAACATACACTTTATTAGAGCTA
The DNA here is from genome assembly GCF_030144855.1 of Hypanus sabinus. NCBI lineage: Eukaryota > Metazoa > Chordata > Chondrichthyes > Myliobatiformes > Dasyatidae > Hypanus > Hypanus sabinus. The sequence goes on along the minus strand of NC_082724.1, from coordinate 59,691,839 downwards.
TGTACAGGAGCTATGCTTGTTGGATCAGGAGAATTATATGTACTGTGGCTTGGGTTTGTTTTGTTCAGTGTCTGTAGTTTTCATGTAGGATTTTAAATTTACATCTGTGCAGACCTCTCTGTAAAATTGACTTTGTAACAGAAAGCTGTCGTAACCATTTATTTCACACATTGCTGTAAAGGACAGCTGTAGTTCCCTGTGGAAGACCAGTGACAGGACAGTGAAATAAGGTGCTTGCAGTGTAGTTGTCCAAAGAAACTTGGTGGTGGCATGAGGAGTACGGCGAAAGAGACACCAGCACCAAAACACGGGCGTGGGTATGGTGATGGACTCAATGCCTGCTTGCTGTGTTATTCCACAATTTTACAATTTGTGTGTAGTTTGTGATGATGTTTATATTTAGCACAGAGTTGTTAAAATCTGTAATAACACCATCACTATAGCAAATCTCCACTGGTGACTTACATTGGGAAATATGGGTAATGATGGTGGTTGGTATTTGGAATGAGCTGCCAAAGGAAGTAGTAGAGACAGGTACAATTAATGATTGCAGGAATGAAAGAGTTACCACATGAGGAATGTCTGGCAGCTCTTGGGCTGTATTCTCTTGTGTTCGGAAGAATTTGGTTGGGGGGGGGTGGAATCTCATAGAAACATTCCGAATGTTAAAAGGCCTGAACAGATTAGATCTGGCAAAGTTATTTTCCATGGTAGGGAGTCTAGGACAAGAGGGCATGACTTCAGGATTGAAGGATGTCCATTTAGAACAGAGATGCGGAGAAATAACTTTAGTCAGGGTAAATTTAGTAAATCTGTGCAATTTGTTGCCTCTAGCAGCTACGGAGGCCAAGTCATTGCGTGCATTTAAGGCAGAGATAGATAGGTTCTTGATTAGCCATGACATCAAATGGTACGGGGAGAAGGCAGGGGTGTGGGGATGACTGGAAGAATTGGATCAGCACATGATTGAATGGCAGAGCAGGTGTGATGGGACAAATGGCCTACTTCTGCTCCTATATCTTATGGTCTATTTTACAATGTGTAAAATGGCATTGACACAGATGCATGGATAGGAAAGGTTTAGAGGGATATGGGCCAAACATATACAAGTGGGACTAACTCTTGAAGATACCTTGGTTGGTTGGACAAGCTAGGCTGAAGGGCTATTCCCATGCAGCATAACTCTATTACTTCTAATTCAAGATTGAAGCTAAACCACCTCACAAATTTGAGATAACTTGTGTAAATTGTGATTTAATTCTTAGAGTGCTCTAAACTGTACCTTGACCTAGCTGAGGTGAAGATCTATTTTTCAGGTCACAAACCTAGGGAATCCCTCCCTTGAGTTATGTAGATGATTAAGCCTAATTTATCATCCTTTTAGGCCTGACAAAGCCCCGCTTTCCTATGAATGTACTAATGGAAATTCATGACAGGAGTTCTGTACAACACTGGATAGACCACAGCTCACTTGCTGCAAATAGTCTGGTCCAGGGGTGAAGTTGTTTGAGAGTGTGTGACCAATTGGCAATAATCTTCTAAAAAACACTTGTGTGATTTGATTTTTTTTCTTTTTCCAGAAAATAGGCAAAAGGGAAAGTACCATTCTCTCTAGCTGAGACTCTCTAACATTGTATATCACTGAACCATTCGCTGTTTCATTTGACACTAAGGATAGTATAGTCATTATATGCTTTTTATTTTGGCTGATTGTTAAAGAACCAAGAAGCAGACTTGCATGCTCGGTGCCAACAAAACTTCTGGATGTGTCATCTTGGACACCCCTGCATTACTACATCAGGGATGTTACAAGGATTGAAGGTTTAATTGAGAGAAAGGATTGAAGATTTAATTGAGAGAAAAGATTGAAGGGGAAGGTCAGTTTTCTCTGGGACAGGGAAGACTAATGGGAAATTCTCCTGAGGTGATTAAGAGGCCTAGCCAGAATTAATAGGAGGGAGCCATTTCCTTTTGCACAGAGGTCACAGATTTATGATAATGAGTAGAATAATTAGAGAGAATCAGAGTGTGGTGGAGATCTGGACCATGCTACCTAAATGGACCATAGAGGCGTTAAAGTTAAGCAATAATTGGGTGGGTACTAGGATGTTCTGTAACCCACAAAACTCTGGGTCAAGGACTGGAAAATGTATGAAGACCATGGGTGAAACATCTCTTGAACCCTATTTTTTTTCCCCAAGGTTCCAACTCTGTTAGTCTATTTTGAAAACGAAGGCAATTTACACTGGGAATTAGCCTGGTGATTTCTTGCCCTGTTTTGGAGTTTGAGCAGTATTCGTGATATGAGAGCCCTGAGGCCAGTGCAATATTCCAAGTGAAGATTTGTCAAGTCTTGTATAAGGATTAAATAATAGTTTGTCCTCAACAGTCAAAGACAAAGTTAATTATCAAAGTACATAGATGTCACCATGTGCTACTTTGAGATTCATTTTTACAGGAGTTTATAAGAAAATATAGAAATACAGTAGAACTAATGAAAAAAACTGTACATGAACAAAGACAGACAAATATCCAATGTGCAAAAGAAGACAAATTGTGTAAATAAAAAACTGTACCCGGGTATTCTGATTACTCTCATTGTAATGTCTCAACATCACTGAAATACTGATTACTCCCATTGTAATATCACAACATAATTGAAATACCCTTAGATGTCAAGCTGTGAAAATTGTCCATTTTTCCCCAACCTCTTTAGGTGATTTTTGTAGAAGAGGTGGAATCTATTTTGAGTTTTACGCTCATCCTAGCTAAACATCACTTGCCAGACATCTCAATTCTTTCAATACATTTCCACCTGAAGCTGACGGCAGTCCTAATTCTGTCACTGATCTGTAAACTTTTAAATCATGACCTCAATATCTACAACTAGATCAGTCCTATGAGATGTCACTGGTGACTGGTCTTGAAGCAAATCTACAATCAGTTATAACTCTTATTTTACCTTCATCTTGGCAGCTGGTTCTCAATCCAGTTGATTAAGCACTGATTTAAGCCCATAAACCATGAGACACAGCAGCAGAATTAGGCCATTTGGCCCATTGAGTCTGCTCCACCATTCAATCATGGCTGATTTATTTTTCCCTTTCAATCCCATTCTCCTGCCTTCCCTCCATAACAACTAACACCCTTACTAATCAAGAACCCATCGATCTCCATTTGAAATACACACAATGACTTGGCTAAATAAATTCCTCTTCATCTGTTCTTGTGTCTTGTGCTATCTGGTCTTAGACTCCCACATGGAAGGAAACATCCTCTCCATGTCCACTTAATCCAGATCTTTTCATATTTGATAGGTTTCAAAGAGATCCCTCCTCATTCTTCATGTACCTGACGCATCAGTTTTGCAGTGGAACCTCTTACCATAGAACATTACAGTGCAGAAACAGGCCTTTTGGCCCTTCTTGGCTATGCTGAGCCGTTTTTCTGCCCCTATCCCTCCATACACCTCTCGTCCATGTACCTGTCCAAGATTTTCTTAAATGTTAAAAGTGAGCCCGCATTTACCACTTCATCTGGTAGCTCATTCCACACTCCCACCACTCTCTGTGTGAAGAAGCCCCCCCCAATGTTCCCTTTAAACGTTTCCCCCTTTACTCTTAACTCATGTCCACTAGTTTTTTTCTCCCCTAGCCTCAGTGGATTCACTCTATCTATACCCATCATAATTTTATACACCTCTATCAAATCACCCCTCATTCTTCTACGAAGACAAAGCTCTTATCAAAAGTTTTTACGTCATTTAAGAGGACAGTATTTACTAGTCTCTCACTGATCTCTACCAAAATGGATAAAGGAAGAAAGCAGCATTGGCCCTTAATAAACTACCCATTTATGAACCTGCCATGTAAAGAGCAAGCATTGAATATGCGATGTTTGTGAATTACAGCTTTTGCTGTCCTTTAAGGTAGGCAGCACCTCCAGGGAAAGAGAAAGCAAGAATAATTTTTGAAAGATCATTTTGCAGTTTGTTCGTTCTTCCATCCAAAAATGACCTCAATCACAGTTTGAGGGGCAAAACTAATTAGCAATGTGGTGAAGCCCCTGAAAGCTTTGAATTTCAAATATCAATTCTGTGCCCTCACTGAGACACTCCAGGGAAATTTTTGAAAGTTCTTCAAAGCAATTGTGAAAAGGTTCATTTCATTTGTAAAGACTGATTTGTCCCTTTAGCGAAAAGCTAGAAACACACAGATCAACATTCTAAAGCAGTACCATTCTGTCAGATGTCATTATTATTTCAGTGATTTGCCTTCCTTGCAATGGCAAGCAGCAAACCTCTGTCTACCAGGACGCTGCACTGCAGAGTTATTGATACGTTCAGTTAGATTTGTAGGCAGTCTTCTAATCTTCAACCAAAATGTGTTTGCCAGCAAACTTGTTATGCAAATAACAATCATACTACAGAATAAAGCTCTAATGTGCACACGCATACAAGCAGACTTACAGTCACATGCATAGACAGCTTCATCATGCCTTGTCAACTGAGGCTTGCAATCTTTCTCAAACACATGCAATGTCATGCCAGTAATCTCAACTGCTCTCCCCTCCTTACATATCCCCAATTCACACCCACCAAATTAAATAGCTTCCACACCTGCAGCCTTGAGACAGTATCACATTGCAGCTCGAGACAGTGTCTCGTTACAGCCCCGAGACAGTGTTACATTACAGCCCTGAGATGGTATAACCATATAACAATTACAGCACAAAAACAGGCCATTTCGGCCCTTCTAGTCCGTGCTGAACGCTTACTCTCACCTAGTCCCACCTACCTGCACTCAGCCCATAACCCTCCATTTCTTTCCTGTCCATATACCTATCCAATTTTTTTTTTGATGAAAAATTGAACCTGCCTCTACCACTTCTACTGGAAACTCATTCCACAAAGCTACCACTCTCTGAGTAAAGAAGTTCCCCTTGTGTTACCCTTAAACTTTTGCCCCTTAACTCTCAACTCATGTCCTCTTGTTTGAATCTCCTACTCTCAATGGAAAAAGCCTATCCACATCAACTCTATCTATCCCCCTCATAATTTTAAATACCTCTATCAAATCCCCCCTCAACCTTCTATGCTCCAAAGAATAAAGACCTAACTTGTTCAACCTTTCTCTGTAACTTATAAGGTGTCACATTACAGCCCCGAGACAGGGTCACATTACAGTCCTGAGACAGGGTCACATTACAGCCCTGAGAGAGTGTCACGTTGCAGCCCTGAGCAACGCGCGCACACACACACACACACACACACACACACACTTACTCTTCATGTGCTCTACTTACCTTGTGCACTTTACAAATGACTCACTCCACGCTCCACACACCTCACTCTGTACACAACTCACTCCATGCTCCATCTTCCTCATACTTCTGTCATGTCAGATGCATTTGTGCATGGCCTTTTTGCAATAATCTGCACAGGCAAGCATGCAGGCACCTTCCATTTCCTGCTCACTTTACCCTTCACTCCATCTGAGAGAAGAGCTGGGCATGGAGTGAGGGAGGAGTGGCCACAGTAGAGAATGGATGTAGTTACAGCACTACTATACATACCGCATACTCTCTTGTACAACAAAACCCTCATTGTATTCTCTCCAACCTGGTTCCCATAGGCCTTATCAACCGTATTCTTGTTCTTTTTTACAGAAATCCCGTTACAATCATGCCATGTTCTCCATGTTTTCGTATACACACACATGCATGCATGGAATGAATGATGTGTATGTCCCCGATTGAATAAAAAGCTCACCAAATAGATTGAAAGTTCTTGAAGGGTGCTTACCAGCAGCTTCTTTAGAATATTTTGGTGTGAGAAATAAGTGTTCAAATTCAAAGTAACTTTAATCCTTCCACTGATTAGAGGAAGGAGTTTATCTCATGTGGATGAACATAGGAATGTGTTGGAGAGATCTTATTGGCAGACATGGGTGGAAGAATGTGCCAATATTAGCATTACCTCTTTCTTTTATGGTGGTGGATTGAAGTGCAAAGTTGAGTTTGTTGTCATTTGCAGAAGTACACATGCACAGGTAATCAGGGTTGTGTTGGTTGTTCCAGGAAATGATTAATTGTAGGTGTTTTTGAAGCTGATGGTGTGGGACTTCAGACTCTTGTCTGAGTGTAGCTGTGAGAAGATGGAATGGCCTAGATTCTGGGCATCTTTAAAGTTGAACATTGCCTTCTTGACACAGTACCTCCTGTAAGTACTTCTGATAGTAGGGTTGCATGTATTCATGATCTATTAGACTGTGTGTACTACTCTCTAAAGCAGGGTTCCCAACCTGAGGTTCAAAGAAACCTTGGTTAATGGGAAGTCTCCATGGCATGGAAAATATTGGCAACCTCTGCTCTACGGCTTCTTATGTTCTTTCAGATTTGAAATGCTGCATCAGATCATGGTACGACTAGTACATCTGCAGTAGTCTGTTAGAATGTTTGATGACAACCTGAACCTCCATAACCTCCTATGAAAATTAAGGTACTTTCCTTATGATTGTACTGATGTGCTAGACCCAGGGCACGGTCATTCAATATACTGATTCCCTGGAGCTTAAAGTGGACATGTAAAGAAGTAAAAAGTCTGTGAGTTACCATGAGGGTTTGAAAACAGTGAAAACTCACAAGACATTTTGAATCTGTATTTGTTTTTATTTTATTTCTTATATCCCAGGGTGTAAAAGATTTTTTTTTTTTGCGACTCCATCGTACTGTACAAGCAATAAGGAAAGGAAATAATCATATAACCATATAACAATCACAGCACGGAAACAGGCCATCTCGGCCCTCCTAGTCCGTGCCGAATTCTTAATCTCACCTAGTCCCACCTACCCGCACTCAGCCCATAACCCAGGAAGCTCATTCCACACAGCTATCACTCTCTGAGTAAAGAAATACCCCCCCGTGTTTCCCTTAAACTTCTGCCCCCTAACTCTCAAATCATGTCCTCTCGTTTGAATCTCCCCTACTCTCAATGGAAACAGCCTATTCACGTCAACTCTATCTATCCCTCTCAAAATTTTAAATACCTCGATCAAATCCCCCCTCCCTTCTACACTCCAATGAATAGAGACCTAACTTGTTCAACCTTTCTCTGTAACTTAAGTGCTGAAACCCAGGTAACATCCTAGTAAATCGTCTCTGCACTCTCGCTAATTTATTGATATCTTTCCTATAATTCGGTGACCAGAACTGCACACAATATTCCAAATTTGGCCTTACCAATGCCTTGTACAATTTTAACATTACATCCCAACTTCTGTACTCAATGCTTTGATTTATAAAGGCCAGCGTTCCAAAAGCCTTCTTCACCACCCTATCTACATGAGACTTCACCTTCAGGGAACTATGCACTGTTATTCCTAGATCTCTCTGTTCCTCTGCATTCCTCAATGCCCTACCATTTACCCTGTATGTTCTATTTCGATTATTCCTGCCAAAATGTAGAACCTCACACTTCTCAGCATTAAGCTCCATCTGCCAACGTTCAGCCCATTCTTCTAACCGGCATAAATCTCCCTGCAAGCTTTGAAAACCCACCTCATTATCCACAACACCTCCTACCTTAGTATCATTGGCTTACTTACTAATCCAATTTACCACCCCATCATCCAGATCATTTATGTATATTACAAACAACATTGGGCCCAAAACAGATCCCTGAGGCACCCCGCTAGTCACCGGCCTCCATCCCGATAAACAATTATCCACCACTACTCTCTGGCATCTCCCATCTAGCCACTGTTGGATCTATTTTATTACTCCAGCATTAATACCTAACGACTGAACCTTCTTAACTAACCTTCCATGTGGAACTTTGTCAAAGGCTTTGCTGAAGTCCATATAGACTACATCCACTGCCTTACCCACATCAACATTCCTCGTAACTTCTTCAAAAAATTCAATAAGGTTTGTCAAACATGACCTTCCACGCACAAATCCATGCTGGCTACTCCTAATCAGATCCTGTCTATCCAGATAATTATTAATACTATCTCTAAGAATACTTTCCATTAATTTACCCACCACTGATGTCAAACTGACAGGTCTATAATTGCTAGGCTTACTTCTAGAACCCTTTTTAAATGTGGGAGGATATTGCCCAAACACTAAGATTGTATACATAACTGTTTTGTGTACATGTATGTACAGTTCGATATGCAATCAGATCAATGTGCATTGATCAATCTGATGGCCTGGTGAAAGAAGCTGTCCCGGATCCTGTTGGTCCGGCCTTAATACTGTGGCCTTGAGATGCCTCCGCAGACTTCTCCACATACGATGGCAGAACAAAGTCCCAGACATGGAGGTCCTGGAGCAGGCTAGCACCCACAGTGTCTACACCCTCCTACAGAAAACCCAAGCCAGATGGGCTGGCCATGTCGTCAGGATGTCTGACAGTCGACTACCAAAACAGCTGCTGTATGGAGAGCTGAGCCAGGACAGGCGCTCAGTTGGAGGGCAGAAGAAACGTTTCAAAGACTGCCTCAAAATGTCCCTCAAAGACCTCAACATCAATCCCAGTAGCTGGGAATTGCTTGCTCTGGACCACCCAACCTGGTGGAGCAGGACCACTAAAGGAGCGTATGCAGCAGAAATCAGATGCACCGCAGAGTCTCAGAGGAAACATGCTACGCGCTAGGCTCAAGCTACCTCCACTTCCACTGCAGCACCTACCCTCATGTGTCCCACACGTGGGTGAGCTGACAGGGCACGGATTGGCCTCACCAGTCACCTCCGGACCCACAGTCACAAACCCTCCACCTGACAGAAGTCGTGGTTGTCTTCAACTCCGAAGGACGATCAACAACAACAATGCTGTGGTACCGTTTGCCAGACAGTAGCAGCTGAAACAGTTTGTGGTTGGAGTGGCTGGAGTCCCTGATCCTGCAGGCCCTCTTAACACACCGACTGCTGATAATGTCCTGAATAGAGGAAAGTTCATATCCACGGGTGCTGTACCACTCCCTGCAGTGCCCTGCGATTGCCATACCAGGCAGTGACACAGCCAGTCAGATGGTGCCCCTGTAGAAAGTCTTGGGGATTTGGGGACTCATGCCGAACTTCTTCAGCCTTCTGAGGTGAAGGAGGTGCTGTTGTGCTTTTTTCACCACATAACCAGTTTGTACAGTCCAGGTGAGATCCTCTGTGATGTGTATACTGAGGAATTTGAAACTACTCATCTTCTCAACTACAGTCCCATTGATGTCAATGGGGGTTAGCCTGTCTCTGTTCGTACTGCAATCTACGATGTTGTTTTTCGTTTTTCGATGTTGAGGGAGAGGTTGTTTTCTTGGCACCACTGTGTCAGGGTGTTGACTTCTCCTTTGTAGACTGTCTCATCATTGTTGGAAATAAGGCCTATCAATGTCCTGTCTTCTGCAAATTTGATCAGCAGATTGGAGCTGTGCATGGCAACACAGTTGTGGTACACAGGGAGTAGAGGAAGGGGCTCAGGACACAGTTTGGGGGTGGGGTTCCTGTGTTGAAGGATCAGAGGGGTGGAGGTGAGGGAACCCTTCCTAATCACCTACCAGCGATGCAACAGGAAGAACTGAGGTATTTATCGCTAATTAATGTCCATGTTTCTGTTGAAGAACTTTATGATATGATCATACAAACCCTTGTTAGAAATTTATTGAAGAAATCTAAATTTAGTTAATCCTTGAGGGAGAAAAGATGAGTATTGAAGTTGCAGTTTCTAATTTACATTAATGACTTAGTTTCAGATGGTCAATTGAAACTGGTCAAATTTGTAGATGACCTCAAAAGGGCAGGGTCAGTTGAATCTGAGTTGAAGAGGGCATAGCAGGAGGGTGAGGGCACGACAGGAGGGTGAGGTCACGACAGGAGGATGAGGGCACGACAGGAGGATGAGGGCACGACAGGAGGGTGAGGGCACGACAGGAGGGTGAGGTCACGACAGGAGGGTGAGGTCACGACAGGAGGATGAGGGCACGACAGGAGGGTGAGGTTATAACAGGAGGGTGAGGTCACGACAGGAGGATGAGGTCACGACAGGAGGGTGAGGTCACGACAGGAGGATGAGGGCACGACAGGAGGGTGAGGTTATAACAGGAGGGTGAGGTCACGACAGGAGGATGAGGGCACGACAGGAGGGTGAGGGCACGACAGGAGGGTGAGGTTATTACAGGAGGGTGAGGTTATAACAGGAGGGTGAGGTCACGACAGGAGGATGAGGTCACGAGCAAACAGAAAAGATAAAAAACACACACTGTATGAAATTGAATTAACTAAGGCTGGAGTTCAGAAATTTTTAGGATGTGTTGGTTTAGTCTTCAGAAGTTCCTGTAGAGACCTTCTCTTCGTAACAAATGGGGTTTGTTTTTGTGTCGATTTTGTCCACAGTGGGAAAGTACACAAAAGCCACTCACTATGGTGACCTTATCTCCACAGTGTCATAATGAATGGCATTGAAAGCAAGAAGACTGTTTTGAAAGACTGGTAACTAAAAGTGTAGAGAGAGTGGAAATAATTTCTGCCATTTGAAGGAGTGAACATATACACAAATGTTGGTCTTTAAGGTTAATCATATTACAGGAGCTTGTGCGTACGTAGGGGTGTCCATATATCGGGCGTTTGTAACCTTGGGGCGGCGTCTATTGCAGAAAATAATGACCTGAAAATGCTGGATGATGAATGTCTAGCAGAATGATACAATGCGTGTCAGCTCAGAGAACTCATATCCCACCTGTAGTGAGTCCCTTTCTGGTTGCCTAGTTACAGGGATGTGATCAGGGATGCGGTAAAGTGAGCATCAATTAATCACAAGTGCAAGAAGCCCGAATCAAAATGAAATATTACGGAAACAGTATTTGAAAGGAGGTGACTGAGAGGTGTTCACTGATTCTGATGTGGAGCAATCTAATGCTGAGTGTTATCAACAGCTCTGCAGGATTGGCTCTGCTTTAATACTTGGATAGCAAATCACCTGGAAATCCCTGCTGTTGAATGTGTTGGAGAGGAGATGCATGCAGGAAGTACACTACCCTCTCTGAAATACCCCCGCAGTCCCAGCTGCCTCAGCCCTGACGTTACTTGAGAGATAGCTGGACAAAGATCCCAAGCGCATGTCACACTCCAGGTGCTAGTCTTTGTGTCTTCCCAATTAATTAGCTTCTAAAAATAAACTTACTAGGGTAAGAGATTTGTATAATTTTAAAGTGTTGTATTGGTTAAGGATACAAAGCTTGAGCTAATTAATGGCTCACGTAATATTACTTATCAAATCTCCTTTTGATAATGCCACAGGGCCTGAGTTGTGGTGTAGAAAATATTGCTCTGAGATTTAGAGAGTGGTTGGGTACTTTGCAAGGCAGAGAATGGAGCAGGAGTGTACACATACACTGAAATGTACTCATTAAAATGAATTTTTTCTGCTTTAAATGATGCTGTTTGTTGAAAGGCCATGTTCACATACGATGGTGTGAATCTTTAAAGACTGCACGATAAAGGTACTTACATCAAGACACCCTTTTTAAAATGTGATGTGTGGCGGTTGCTGCTGTACAGTCAAGTGTGGCGATCGATTTGTCTACAACCAGCAAAGTGACTAATACATTATCGAAAGTCCAAATTCAACGAGAGTGAGGAGTTGTTTAGTGTAACCTTGCCAAGATGAGTGAGGAGTTGGGTAGAGTACCCTTGCCAACAAGAGTCGGGAGTTGGGTAGTGTAACCTTGCCAACAAGAGTCGGGAGTTGGGTAGTGTAACCTTGCCAACAAGAGTCGGGAGTTGGGTAGTGTACCCTTGTCAACAAGAGTGAGGAGTTGTTTAGTGTAACCTTGTCAAGATGAGTGAGGAGTTGGGTAGAGTACCCTTGCCAACGAGAGTGAGGAGTTGGGTAGTGTACCCTTGTCAACAAGAGTGAGGAGTTGTTTAGTGTAACCTTGCCAACGAGAGTGAGGAGTTGGTTAGTGTAACCTTGCCAACAAGAGTCGGGAGTTGGGTAGTGTACCCTTGTCAACAAGAGTGAGGAGTTGTTTAGTGTACCCTTGCCAACAAGAGTGAGGAGTTGTTTAGTGTAACCTTGCCAAGATGAGTGAGGAGTTGTTTAGTGTACCCTTGCCAACGAGAGTGAGGAGTTGTTTAGTGTAACCTTGCCAACGAGAGTGAGGAGTTGTTTAGAGTAACCTTGTCAAGATGAGTGAGGAGTTGGGTAGAGTACCCTTGCCAACGAGAGTGAGGAGTTGGGTAGTGTAACCTTGCCAACGAGAGTGAGGAGTTGGGTAGTGTAACCTTGCCAACAAGAGTCGGGAGTTGGGTAGTGTACCCTTGTCAACAAGAGTGGGGAATTGGTTAGTGTAACCTTGTCAACGAGGGTAATGTAAACTTGCATTCCCCCAGCATCTATAGGAAAATTGTTAGTTCTCTAAACAAGCACACAACTCATAAGTTTCTTTTTAATCTTTCCCCTCCCATCCCAAACCTATGCCCCTTAGTTTTTGGTTCCATTTCCCTGGGGAAAATGCTGCATGCATTCACCCTTTCTGTGCCACTTATGATTTTACAAGGTCACTCCTCAGTCCCCTAGCTCCAAGGATTAAGTTCCCAGTCTGCCTACTCTCTCCCTATAATTCCTGGCAACATCGTCATGTTAGCAGCCAAAGTAGACATTCATCATGTTTTCTTCAAGTTTCATGCAACATCAGAAAAGAAGCTTATCTAATAGTGGTAATGCTGTGCATGGAATATTGTGCACAGCTCTGAAGAAGCTTGTCATTGCTAAGGTGGCTGTGTTGCCTTATTGTGGAGAGTAATTCCCTTCAATATAGAAGAATTAAAGGTTGACCTATAAAATTCACAAGAAGGATATCAGGGTAAATGTTAGAGAGACAGTTTCCCTTGGATGAATATTCCAGAACTTAAATCCCACCCTCTCCAAATATTTTAATCCTACAGATGGTGACTATTTAGAACTAAGTGGAGACTTTTTTTGATTCAAGGTTATTTGGAATTCTATACCTTAGAATCATGGGTGTATAATCAATGATTATTTTAAGATCAACTGATTTTCAGATACCAATAGAATCAGGGCACAGAGCATGAAGGTATAATTAAGGTAGAAGTTCAACCAGAGTCTTATTGAAAGGTGAATCAAGTTTGAGAGACTGAATGGCTGACACGGACACCTACTTCCATTTCTGGTCAACAAACAGACACCACCAGACCTGATCTGCAACAACAATTCATGATTATTTGATTACCTACCTGATACACCAGTCTTAACTTTTTTTCTTGATAGCAATTCATGAACTGTTTAGTCAAGGAAAACCTTTCTTACAGATGAGTTGAAATTCAAACCCGGTTCTTCAATTATAAACAGCAAAGTGAGCCGAAATTCCAACCTTTAGTTGATAAGAGGAGTGCCATCCTAGTGTTACATTCTCCTCAGTAACACTTCTTATTTATAGGAACACACTAAATCAGCCATTGTTCAAAAATATTATTGTCATACAGCTTATGGGAAGGATGGCCTTCTTAGAAAATGGTCTGTATTATAAGTTTTCATAATTCAAATTCATGTCATCTATGAATCAAGAGATGCAGATTGAAAAACATTAAATTCCTGTTCATTTATTTGCTTTTTCCCATTGATTCTGTGAGTGAATTCCGTACTCAGATTTATGGGTAGTGATTAGTGAATGTGTGGGTGAATTTTCGTTAGCTGAATAACCATAACACACAGGTCACATTTATTAACATCCACTTGTTCCCTTAACATTAGATTGGCATCAATGGCAATGAAAACATTAGAAAGAGAAGGAGCAGGAGACCAGTCAGCTCTTTGCCCGGCTTTGCCATTAACATAAGATTTTTATTTTACCTTGGTGCTCGAAAGGCTGCTCATCCCTAGATTTTGTTAATATCCGAAGGTTTTCTTTGGAAAGTTTTCCTTTAGACACTTGGTGTCTCGGTATTGTGGTGCTTTCAAATTAATAAATTGGGTCTCAATGTGTGACATTTTTATGCTGCGCCAGAGTGTCATTATTTTTCATGAAATGGCTGTTTCATGAGTGAAGGATTTTTCCTGACCAATTCAACAGACTGAAAACATTTATACTCTTCCGGAAGTGACACAGCAAACATATTCCTGAAGTGAAAGTTGAATATAGGCAGTTGGTAATTGTGAAGGTTCGGGGATCAGGTTATTTCTCAGATCTACATGAGGATTTTTCGCAGATTTGTTCACATAATCTGAGCCCATGCTGAGTTCTCTTTGGCAACTTCAGGAAAGCTTGGCGTTTTACAGAGTTCCTTTTACTCTTTGTCGCAGTTGGTGTGTGAAATGTGTTATGCACCCCGTAACTGGATCACTTACCAGCAAAGATAGAGAGGTCCGTTGAAGTCTGATGGTACTATTTTTACTATTTTATTGATAAAAATACACAAAATAATATCAATGCAAACATACAGATAATATACATCAATACTAAATCTAAAAGCGCGGGTATAATAATAATCAATAAGAAATAGCTCTATCGTTGTCTAGGGGTTAATGTATTGTCCGATGGAAATGTAAGAGTCACTTTTAGTTCGTTCAAGCTGCAGCATTTTGGTTTGAGAGAAAGACGGGTTAAAACTTGCCCAGTCCTTTTATGATGTCAATCCTTCGAGAGTCGTTAGGAGTTGATTTCCCCATTGTTAGCTAAAAACCGTTCTTCCGTGGTAAAGGCACACCAATTCCGGGGCAAGTGGAACCGAACGCACGTGGCCTTCCCCACCGGCTTTCGCTATTACGGGATCGCTAGCGTTTCTTCTGGTGTGTCTGAGGGGCTGTTCCCACAGACCCTCTTTTATCCTGATTCACAGGGTCTCAGATGTCAATCAGGTTGGGATGATGCAATCTCTCCACCAACCTCCCCCTCAGTTCATTGCCTGGGGCTTCGATGCATCCTACAGGATGCAATACACAAGTCCGTCTCTAAGAAACAATAGCCGATATCAATGGGTCCACCTTTCGGAGGCCAGGTCACATTCCAATCTTTGTGAATTCTGCATGTCTTTCTCTCATTTCCTGGGTCTCCTGGACTGACTCCATAGTGATCTTGCGATTCTCACAAAGGAGGGGGCTACCCCGCACCCTTCGGCCCCTCAGAGCTGTGGTACGTTCATAACAAATGACTTTAACAGCTGTTAACTGATATCCTGTTTGTGGTGGTAGTCGCCCTTGGTATAGTGTCACCTCAGTAAACGTGGGGGGAGGTTAATTTTTGTTTGAAGGTTGTCCTTCACAGAAATGATGTCTTTAATGATGTATGTGTTCTGCCACACATTAGAAGCTCAAACTGATGAGTCCCATTAAACCATGAAATGTTTGAAGGACAGTTGTGATTCATTACTCTACATTCCCAACATGGATTCACTTCCTTTCACATATGCAATGATTAGTAAAAATCGGCTGGTCCGTAGATAGGATCTGTGTGTCCACAGTAGGAATACATAGACCTGCAGACTGAGTTCTGAGTCTTTCATTGTCTAGCTCATTACACTCCATGCATTGTCTATCCCCAGAATGGGAACTGTGGGAAACATGTTGGTGAAAGATCACTCCCGATAATCAGCAAGATTCAATGACAAACAATCTCATTCAGCAGTAACCTGCTTCTTGGTGCCCAGCTTGGTCCTGATGACAGCTGAAAGAGCAGAATTCCAGGTGTCAGACAAGAAAAACATCACGGCAGCATCTGTCCAAGTATTGCTTGACGTGTATTGTGAAATGTGTTGCTTTGCAGCAGCAATACATTGAAATACATTAAATATTCTCTACATTACAATAAGAAATATAAAAAAAGTAAATCAGCAAAAAGAGAGCAGAAATAGTGAGGTGGTATTCATGGGTTCATTGTCTATCCAGAAATCTGACAGCGGAGTGGAAGAAGCTGTTCTTAAAAGGTTGAATGTGTGTCTTTAGGTTCCTGTACCTCCTCTTAATGAGAAGAGGGCATGTCTTGGCTGGTGGGAGTCCTTAATGATGAATGCCACATTTTTGATGCATCACCTTTTGAAGATGTCCAAAATGGTGGGGAGGCTAGTGCCCATGATGGAACTAGCTGAGTTTACAACTTCCTGCAGCTTTTTCTGATCATGTGCATTGGCCTTTCAGATCAGACAGTGACGCAACCAGTTAGAATGTTCCCCAAGGTACATCTGTAGAAATTTGTGAGAGTCTTTGATGACAAACCAAATCTCCTTAAACTCCTAATGAAACATAGAGAAAACATTCTATTCTTCGTAGTTTATCTTGGGAGAAAGGAATAATTGTTGTTGCTT
Organism: Hypanus sabinus; assembly: GCF_030144855.1. NCBI lineage: Eukaryota > Metazoa > Chordata > Chondrichthyes > Myliobatiformes > Dasyatidae > Hypanus > Hypanus sabinus. The sequence continues at coordinate 59,675,528 of NC_082724.1, read as the reverse complement.
AAAGTCAATTAGAGTCAATTTGAGGGACTTGGGAGTACTTGTGCAAGACTCCCAGAAAGTTAATTCACAGGTTGAGTCTATGGTAAAGAAGGCAGATGTATTGTTGGCATTAATGCCAAGGGGAATAGAATATCAAAGCAAAGAGATAATCTTGGAGCTTTATAAGACATTAGTCAGGCCACACTTAGACAATAGACAATAGGTGCAGAAGTAGACCATTCGGCCCCTCAAGTCTGCACCGCCATTCTGAGATCATGGCTGATCATTCACTATCAATACCCAGTCCCTGCCTTGTCCCCATATCCCTTAATTCCCCTATCCATCAGATATCTATCCAGCTCCTTCTTGAAAGCATCCAGAGAATTGGCCTCCACCGTCTTCCGAGGCAGTGCATTCCACACCTCCACAACTCTCTGGGAGAAGAAGCTCTTCCTCAACTCTGTTTTAAATAACTGACCTCTTATTCTCAATCCATGCCCTCTGGTACTGGACTCTCCCAACATCTGGAACATATTTCCTGCCTCAATCCTATCAAATCCTTTAATTATCTTAAACGTTTCAATCAGATCCCCTCTCAATCTCCTCAATTCCAGCGTGTACAAGCCCAATCTCTCCAATCTCTGTGCGTAAGACAGCCCTGCCATCCCAGGAATCAACCTAGTGAATCTACGCTGCACTTCCTCAATTGCCAGAATGTCTTTCCTTAAACCTGGAGACCAAAACTGTACACAATATTCCAGGTGTGGTCTCACCAGGGCCCTGTACAAATGCAAAAGAACATCCTTGCTCTTGTATTCAATTCCCCTTGTAACAAAGGCCAACATTCCATTTGCCCTCTTCACTGCCTGTTGCACTTGCTCATTCACCTTCATTGATTGGTGAACTAGGACTCCTAGGTCTCTTTGCATTTCTCCCTTACCTAACTTGACACCGTTCAGACAATACTCTGCCCTCTTGTTCCAGCTTCCAAAGTGGATAACTTCACATTTAATGACATCTGCCAAGTATCTGCCCATTCACTCAGCCTATCCAAGTCTCCCTGTATTCTCCTAACGTCCTCTTCGCATGTCACACTGCCACCCAGTTTAGTATCGTCAGCAAACTTGCTGATATAGTTTTCAATGCCCTCATCTAAATCAGTGACATAAATCGTAAAGAGCTGTGGTCCCAATACAGAGCCCTGTGGTACCCCACTAGTCACCTCCAGCCAATCTGAGAAACACCCATTCACTGCTACCCTTTGCTTTCACTTGGAGTACAGTTTTGGGCCCCATATCTCAGAAAGGATATGTTGTCATTGGAGACAGTCCAGAGGAGGTTCACGAGGATGATTCTGGGAATGAAGTGATTAACATATGAGGAGTGTTTGGCAGCTTTGGGCCTGTACTCACTGGAATTTAGAAGAAAGCGGGGGATCTCATTGAAACCTGCTGAACGTTGAAAGGACTAGACAGCCTCAAAATTGAGGGGTGACCTTTTAGAACAGAGTTAAGGAGGAATATTTTTAATATTTAATATTTTAAGGAGGAACAATCTGGAGCTGAACACGCTCAAGACAAAGGAAATGATAGTGGATTTCAGGAGACATCCCCCCGTTATGTCCCCCCTCACAGTCCTCAGCAGCCCTGTGTCCACCGTGGAGAACTTCAGGTTCCTGGAACCACCATCTCTCAGGATCTGAAGTGGGAGCAGAACATCAGCTCCATCCTGAAGAAGGCCCAGCAGCGGATGTACTTCCTGCGGCTCTTGAGGAAATGCCTCAGGAATTGCTGCTGCAGTTCTACACTGCAATCATTGAGTCTGTCCTGTGCACCTCCATCACTCTGTGGTTTGGAGCCGCCACCAAGCAGGATAGAACCAGACTACAGCGCACAGTGAGGACTGCCGAGCGCATCATTGGAACCTCCCTGCCCTCTATTGTGGACCTGTACTCTTCCAGGTTGAAGAAGAGGGCGGGGAACATCATAAAAGACTCCTTCCATCCTGCGCACGGACTGTTTGAACTGCTTCCGTCTGGTAGGCACTTCAGATCCCTCCAGACTAAGACTAATAGGCACTGGAGAAGTTTTTTCCCTACTGCGGTCACTTTGCTGAACAGTTAACTGCCAGTTAACTGTCGGCTAACTATTACTTGGATTGCACTACTTGTATGTATAATCTATATTTTCATTTATATTTATCATTATTATTGTTATGAGCAGAGAGACGACATCTGCCGGAAGTAAATTCCTTGTATGTGCACAGGTACTTGGTGATTAAAGTCTGATTCTGATTCTGATATTTTTAGCCGGAGAGTAGTAAACCTGTGGAGTGCTCTGCCACAGACTGTGGTGGAGGTCAAGTACATCCGTATATTTATGGCAGAAGTTGATCATTTTCTGATCGGTCAGGGCATCAAAAGATATGGCAAGAGAGCAGGTGTATAGGGTTGAATGTGATTCAGGATCAGCCATGGTGGAATGGTGGAGCAGACTCGATGAGCTGAATGGCCTAATTCTGCTCCTTTGTCTTATGGTCTTATTCCAACCTTAGGATGTCACTGCTGGAGTTCCTCGAGGTAGCCCAACCATCTTTAGATGCTTCATGACTGACCTTCCTTTTGTTAAAGTTAGAAAGGGGGACATTGACTGTTTTCATGCAATGTCGAATTCTATTTGCAACCCTTCATCAAGATAATTCGTCTGTGCTTATACACTCTAAGACCTAGACAACATACAGGCAGAGTTGATAAGTAACAAATAACATTTATGCCACAAAAGTGAAAAATGTTACCATTTCCAGCAAAATAAAATCTAGCTTCCAGTGGCAGCACCCCCAACACTCCACACGCCTCGCCATTCACATTCTGAAGTTTACTACAGACCTGAAACCCAATTTCACCAGCTCTGTAAATGCAACATCTATAAGAGTTGGTCAGAGATTGGGTACCAAGTAGCAAGCGATTAAGCTGACACCCCAAGGCATTTCCAACTTCAAAGAGGCACAAGATTAGGGGTAGATTGTAACATTTTTATCTGGAGTCCAACGCAAACAACTCTCAACCCTTTTGAAACCATCTGGGATAAAGCCGTCCACTGGATTGATCAAGTACCTTGTAGAACATAGAAATCTACAGCACCTTATCTTCAGCCAACAATGTTGTGCCAACCAGGTAACCTACTCTAGAAACTACCTAGAATTTCCCTACCACATAGCCCTCTAATTTTCTAAGCTCCATGTACCTATCCTAGAGGCACATCCTAAGCTCCATGTTCCTAGAGGCAGGAAATATGTTCCAGATGCTGGGAGAGTCCAGTACCAGAGGGCATGGTTTGAGAATAAGGGGTAGGTCATTTAGGACAGAGTTAAGGAGAAACTTCTCCCAGAGAGTTGTGGGGGTCTGGAATGCACTGCCTCGGAAGGTAGTGGAGGCCAATTCTCTGGCTGCTTTCAAGAAGGAGCTAGATAGGTATCTTATGGATAGGGGAATCAAGGGATATGGGGACAAGGCAGGAACCGGGTATTGATAGGAATTGGTCAGCCATGATCTCAGAATGGCGGTGCAGGCTCGAAGGGCCGAATGGTCTACTTCTGCACCTATTGTCTATTGTCTATCTAAGAGTCTCTTAAAATACCCTATTGTATTCACTTCCACCACCTTCACTGGCAGTGCATTCTATGCACCCACCAGCCTCTGTGTGAAAAACTTGCCTCTGGCATCCCTTTGTGTCTACTTCCAAGCACCTTAAAACTGTGCCTTCTTGTGTTAGCCACTTCAGCTCTGGGAAAAGCCTCTGGCTATCCACATGATCAATGCCTCTCATCATCCTATACTCCTCTATCAGGTCACCTCTTATCCTCGTCCAGGGTGTCCCGGAGACTGCATACCATGACCTGCCTCCTGAAGCACCTCATAATATTGGGTGTCAGAGCCATTGGGCAGAAGTCATTAAGACATGTTACACTATTTTTCCTAGATTCTAGGTTGATAGTAGTCTTAAAGCTGGTGAGAACCTCAGACTGAAGCAGCAAGAGGATGAAGCTGTCTGCAAATACTCCAGCCTGCTGATCTGCACAGGAACTAAAACACAGCCAGGGACATGATTCACTCTAGATGGTTTCCATGGGTTCACTCTCCAGAAAGCTGATCTTATTTCTGCAGAGGTGACTGTGAGTTTAGGTGAACTGGAGGTTGTCTGGTTGGGTGGTGATTCTGCTCAAATGTGTATAGAAAACGTATAGAAAACGTATAGAAAAGCATTTGCCTGACAAAGTAGAACACTGCCCAGGTATGTCCTGCCCCCAACGGGCTTGTTAGGTAGTTTTGAAGTGCAGGTCTTCAGTGGTATAGAGCCACAAAGAGACTGTAGGTGGTAGAATATAGAGTAACACAAAGCTTGTTTGAGGAACTCAGTAGGATGAGCAGCATCTGTGAGAGGAAAGAGATTGTTGAAGTTTTGGGTCAAAACCCTGCATCAGACAGAGTGGACCAGGATGGAGAGTAACAGAAAGGATTCTGAGGTGATTGTTGAGGGGTATAGCAATGGCAGGCAGGTCACGCCAGGAAGGGGTAGTGAGTGGGGGTGGAGTTGGGAGACTGGCAGATGAATCAGATGAGGGAAAGAGGAAGAAACAATAGATGGAAAAAGGTATGGGGAGGGGAGTGTGAAGATGGGAGACAGCTGCTTGAGCGAGATAAGCAGAGGCACAGTATGTTAGCAGAACTGGAATTACTTCAGTGATTTGATTGGCACTTTGTTTAGTCACATACTATAGCTCTTTCTGGTCTTGGTTCCTGAATACTATATAGGGTTAGATAATCACAAACAAGAGAAAATCTGAAGAAGTTGGAAATCCAACCAACACACACAAAATACTGGAGGAACTCAACAGCCAGGCAGCATCTATGGAGAAGAGTAAACAGATGACATTTTGGGCCAAGACCCTTCCTTAGGTAGAGGCCAAGTTGGATTGGTAGACCTTTTTACAGCCAATAGTAGTAACCCCTTTCTTTAGTTTTCCATTAATATTCCTGGAACTTTCTTCTCCTGTTGGTTATTTAATTCTCTAGCTCAGGGGTCACCAGCCTTTTTTGCACCATGGACCGGTTTAATATTGACAATATTCTTGCAGACCGGCTGACGGGGAGGTGGGGGGGTTGGTTGGTGGTGTTAATCACGACCAGAATATAGGTAGTAAGTCAACTAGAAGTCACTTATAAGTGGCTAATACACTCAATTTTGTTTCTAAAGGGGTTTATCAAATGAATTTAATATTAAACAAACAGCGCATATTTTCCTCACATGAATATAGTGATAAGTCAATTATAACTCACTTATAAGTCACTAGCATCATAACATTTTAAGTAACATTTGGATATTAAACACACAGCGCATATTTTCCTGGTATGAACATATAAAATCATTGCAACACACCAATATTGGTGAATCAGTGGGAGCCCTGGGCTTGTTTCCCTGCAACAAGACGGTCCCATCGAGGGGTGATGGGAGACAGCGATACTTGAAGGGGTTCCTTATGTCCAGTCTATTCCGCAATTTAGTTTTTGTTGCATTCATTGGAGAAAACCCCACTTCACAGAGATACGATGTTGGAAATGGAAGCAACGTTTTCAGTGCTTTCGTGGCTATCTCAGGATATTCAGCCTTGACTTTGGTCCAGAATGCCAGCAGAGATGTTATGTCAAACATCCTTTTTAGCCCACTGTCATTTGCAAGCTCGAGGAGTTGATCTTCTTCCCGCGCTGACATGGATGATTCACCAGGGACATTCACAAATGGGTCACGGACCCATTCCTTTGCACGTCTTGGGTCATTTGCGGTTGGGAAGTAACGCTCGAATTCTGTCGACAGCGAAGTTAGGTAATCGCGCACCAGCTGTGAGAAGGACGGTGCAGCCTCAGTCTCTCCCAAAATCGCAGCTAATGTTGGGAACATGTCAAATATGCCCCTGTCCACTCGCCGTCCCAACAGTTCCAGTTTGGCTTTGAAAGCAAACACTTTATCTGCCAACTTGAAGACAGTTGTCATTCTCCTCTGAAGTGACAAATTGAGTTCATTGAGCAGGTTGAAGATGTCACACAGATAAGCGAGTTTTGCTATCCACTCCTCGTCACTGAAGTGTGCTGCCAGTGGGGATTTTTTTCCTGAAAGAAATCTCGAGCGGCTCTCTTAACTCAAAGGGTTAAGCTAACTGGATCGTAGAGGTCGATATTTATGCTGCTGCTGATGGTCTTCAAGCCCTTGTGAATAACCAATACAAAGTTTCCAGACAGTTCAGAATCTGTCTTGTTTTGCACAATTGTAGTCACACATAATTCTGTGAAGATAGAACACTGCCTCCATAAAGTGGTCATTTCTGTAATTGCTTTTGTGGATGGACTTATCTGACACTGAATGATTGAAGAAAAGGTTTATCCTCAGTGTTAGTTCACATTCCCAATATGGTGACTGTCAGTTAGTTCAGTCTAACGTTGTATACCAAGTCACTTTACTGATGGACATTCATGCCCCCCCCCCGCCCCCACTCGGAGGACGTTCAATGCCCTTCCTGTTCTGAGCTTTTCCCGTATTGCTCACATGAAGCAGCACTGATTTCATCACGGAAAGAGGATGGCAGGTGGTAATCTGGAGATGTTTTTCTTCTACTAAAGAATAAGAAGGGATTTCAGAAGGATCAGGATAAATGGCTAGCTTAAAGGTTGTTGTGCTGATGGTTCCTTTTCAGTGCAGTATGAACTCCTGGGTGTTTCTGAAGCGGTGTCCCTCTGGGAAAGTGGAGGGGGTCACACCATTTGTCTGTAATGAGCCTCAGGTGTGATGGTAATGCTTTCACAGTATGGAGCACCTCCTTTTGACTCATATCACCCTCTCAAAATGGGTCATCAAATTAAAATTCTGTTAATGGTAACTCAGTATCAAATTGCCGCAGAAACTGTTATTATTGTTTGAAATTTAAAGAGGAGATCTGATACGGGGTTAGGATTTTGATGTTGATACACTGTTTAACAGGAGGGCATAGAGACAGCCTACAGCTTTGTTTGAAGGAACTCCAATGTGGAGGACAAGGATTCTTGTTCAGATGTTGAGCTGGCAAACCATATGGCTGATCTGTTGATTTATTTTATAAACGGAGTTGCTCAAACCTATTTGTCTCTTGATTAAGCATAAGTTTTCTAAAAGCTTCAATGGCAAATTAATGACCTGACACTGAGTCCCTTGTTAAGGTGCTTCACTGTGTTGTACCTGAGTTAAAGTTTGTCTCTTTTGCCTAATATTTAGCAGGTTTACACTGATTAATTCTTTCACTCTGGCATTTATCACACTCACCAAATAATCTGTTGTCGGTAGCATCGATATGCAGCATTGGTTGCTATGTTCTGTCACTGGTTATATTGGGCTAGCTTGATTTTATTTAGTTATAGGATCTGGGCATCATGGTGAGCCTTAGGCCATTGCTCTCCTGATGAAATAACTCCCACACTGCTGTTAGAGAGGGAGCTCTGGAGTTTTAAATCTGGGGAAGATGAAGCAACTATAAGCTTACGAATCAAGTTCACTTAGAATTAACCTATGGCCAGTGACAATATAATATCATTTCCAGATTGAGATGGAATGAGACTTGGAAGAAGTGTGTAGTTCGTATACCTGCTGCGCAGTTACAGCCCTGTCTTTTGTGGTGTGTCCATGATCTGCAGCAACTGACTGCACTCATTGGTGGGCAGTGGTTGTGATAATTTTGAAAGAATAAATTTAACTCTCCAAATATTTATTTTCTCAGTGCATGTTTTTAAGTGGCTCAGCCAACTCTATCATTGGCCCAACCCTTCCCACATCAAAGATGTTTTCGAAAAGTGATACCAAAAGAAGACAGCATCCATGATGAAGGACCCTCACAAACCACGACATGCACTTTTCTCATTCCACCTTCGTAGAAGAGGTACAGGACTCTGAAGGGACACATTCAATGACTCAGAACCAGCTTCTACCCCTCCACCATCAGATTTCTGGAGTAGTCTGTGAACAGTACCTTGCCATACTCATTTCAAACTATTTATTAATTTATTTATTTGTTTGTTTGTAACCTGTACACGTTGAGTACATTTGTCTGAAAGTCCAAAATCTGAAAACCTCAAAAATCTGAAAATTTTTGAGCACTGACATGATATTACAAAATGGAAAATTCCACAAGGTACTAGGAAAGTTCCCAGATGATACGCAGATCTCTCGACATCAGACGATTCTCGCTTGTGTCTGGAACAGAAGTTCATAAAAAATAGAAAAACACTACATAAAGTGAAAAATGCAGATCTCGATCGTGTATTGAAAGAGTGGATTTGTCAATGTCAGAGGGAACATATGCCACTTAATGGTGTGCTGATCATGAAGTGAGCAAAGATCCATCACAATGAACTGAAAATTGAAAGCAATTGTGAATGTTCAGCAGGCTGGTTACAGAAATTTAAGAGAAGGCATGGCAATAATTTTTTAAAGATTTTAAAAAATTACAAAGGTAAAGTGTCTGTTAATCACAAAGCAGCAGAAAAATTCATTGATGAGTTTGCCAAGATGGTTGCTAATGAAAATCTAGCACCAGATCAAGTGTAAAGTGAAGACTGCTTCCCGGCAGCACATAAACTCAAAGTCAGTAGACATGATGATCCGATGCTATCTCATTAATTATTCCAAAGTATGAAAAAATCTGTAAGTTCCAGTCCCAAGCATTTCAGATAAGGGGTACTCAACCTGTAGTCATTTTTTACTGTATGTCTCGTATTGTACTGCTGCTGCAAAACAATGAATTTCACAATGTTTCAGTGATAACAAATCTAATTCTGATTCTAGAGACACAGCCCAATTACTCTCAAATGACCAAATAATCTACTAGCCCGTATGTCCTAAGAATGTGAGAGGAAATCAGAGCAACCGGAAGACACACGTGTGGCCATGGGGAGAACGTACAAACTCCTTACAGACAGTGGTGGGAATTGAATTTCGCTCGTTGATGTTGTAATAATGTAACATTAACTGGTGTGCAACCGTACCACGCCAAATTCAAATTCTATCCCTCTCCGCTTTCCACAGGGATCATTCCCTCCGTGACTCCCTGGTCCACACGTCCCTCCCCATGGATCTCCCATCTGGCACTTATCCCTGCAAGCATAAGTGCCACACCTGTCCCTACACCTCCTCTCTTACCACCAGTCAGGGCCACAAACAGTCCTTCCAGGTGAGGCAACACTTCACTTCTGAGTCTGTTGGGGTCATCTTTTGCATCCGGTGCTCCTGTTGTGGCCTTGTGGTAGACCATGTATATCTGTCTGGACACGCCCCTCTGCTGACTGCTCCTGTGGCTCCTCTCACAGACTGCTGAATAAAGGTGATTGTGTCACTGCTCCTCCCACAGTCCAGAGCAGTCATCCAGCTCCATTTTACTGTGCTCCATTTTACTGCTAATAAAAGGCTTTCAGTATTTACTCTACTTCTAGTCTTTTGGAGTTATCAATAGTGCATCAGGCCTCCTCTACATCAGTGAGACCTGAGGCAGATTGGGGGACCGCTTCGTCGAACACCGTCCGCCACAACAGACAGTATCTCCCGGTTGCCACCCACTTCAACTCTGCTTCACATTCCCATTCAGATATCTCCATAAATGGCCTCCTTTACTGCTACGGTGAAGCTAAACTCAGGTTGGAGGAGCAACACCTCATATACCGTCTGGGTAGTCTCCAGCCCCTTGGCATGAACATTGAATTCTCCAACTTCTGGTAATTACCTCCCCCTCCCTTCCCCATTCCAGTTTCACTCTGCCTCCTCCTCCAGCTGCCTATCACCTCCCTCATGGTTCCGCCTCCTTCTACTACCCATAGTGCTTTCCCCTTACATTCCTTCTTCACCGTTTTTGCCTATCCCCTCCCCCACCCCTTGATCTTTCCCCTTACTGGTTTTTCACCTGGCACCTACCACCCTTCTCCTTCCCACCCTCCCCCACCTTCTTTATAGGGTTCCTGCCCCCTCCCTCTTCAGTCCTGACGAAGGATCTCAGCCCGAAACTTTGAGTTCCTCCAGCGTGTTGTGCTTGTTGCTCCGAATTCATTCTTTGTGTGTATATTGAGAGGAAGTGAGGAGGGACTGGGAGCACATCTCCAGTGAACATAGAGTTAGTTTCATCAAAGAAATTGATCATGATATGGAATATGCCTGTTTTGTTTTGAAATATTAACCCTGTGTTCTGAAGGAACTTTTTAAAATTGGGGAGAAAGCTCGGAATTTTGTAGGTGACGCAACTGATGAGTTTAGACTGGAGAAGAGCCTAAGGGTGGTAGAGGTACAATTTCAGATCAAGGTGAATGAGAATTATGAAAATGAAGTTCTGTATTGCACATTATTTTTCATCCTTGGCTCAGTGTAATTACATTGACTTCGCAGTAGAACTCTATTGGAAAAGTGATTGCTGAATTTGATCAAATACTTACTGGATTGCTAGTGAAGTCTTCAGAACTGCTTCTAGGGCATCTACATGAGGAGCTAATTGATGGAAGTACCCGGTGGAGTTTAATAGTACCCCATGCATAGTTGGGCACTACCTCTGGGAAACTCAGCTACACCTGCATGGACCAAGCAGGCCCCTGTTGCCAAAGTGGACAATGAACGTGAGACCTATTTCAGTGGCACCTGTGACCGGAGCGCTGGTGAAGTGGCTGGTGATGCTGCTCCACAACTCCAGCTGCCCCATGTTCCAACCTGATCTCTGACGTTGTCTGGTTGGAACTTGGTGGCTTTTTCCCTTGAATATGTGAGTTTTCTCTGGGTGTCTCAGTGTCCTTCCACATCCCAGTTGTGCGCAGGTTGGCAGGTTGGTCAATTAGCTAATCTAAATTACCTTTGTGTAGGTTAATGGCAAAATGAATTAAAGGAAAGTTGATAGGAATGTTTGAGGAAATAAGTTACTGAGTACAGTGAAATGAGGAGAGTCGTAATGGCCTCCTTCTATGTTGTATGGATGTGATAAGAATAATGGTGCATAGTTCCCTGAAAGTGGAACCTCATGTAGATAGGGCGGTGAAGAAAGCTTTTGGTATGCTGGCCTTTATAAATCAGAGCATTGAGTATAGGAGTTGGGATGTAATGTTAAAATTGTACAAGACTTTGGTAAGGCCGAATTTGGAATATTGTGTACAGGTCTGGTCACCAATTTATAGGAAAGTCCAGAGGAGATTTACTAGAATGTTACCTGGGTTTCAGCACCTAGGTTACAGGGAAAGATTGAACAAGTTATGTCTTTATTCTTTGGAGCGTAGAAGTTTGAGTGGGGACTTGTTAGAGGTATTTAAAATTATGAGGGGGATAGATAGAGTTGACATGGATAGGTTTTTCCCATTGAGAGTAGGGGAGATTCAAACAAGAGGACATGAGTTGAGGGTTAGGGGGCAAAAGTTTAAGGGTAACACGAGGGGGAATTTCTTTACCCAGAGAGTGGTTGCTGTGTGGAACGAGCTTCTAGTAGAAGTGGTAGAGGCAGGTTTGATATTGTCATTTAAAGTAAGATTGGATAGGTTTATGGACAGGAAAGGAATGGTGGGTTATGGGCTGAGTGCGGGTCAGTGGGACTGGATGAGAGTAAGCATTGGCATGGACTAGAAGGGCCGAGATGGCCTGTTTCCATGCTATAATGGTTATATATTATGAGTAGGTATCAATCCATTGGGCACAGCGTTGGATATCCCCCACCGTTTTACCCCTGCCCCACATCTTGGTCTTGACAATTCTGACTGCTTCCTCAAGACCAGAGTACAGCTTGCCCCAGCTGCTTGACTCTCTGCTCTGACCTACAGTCTACAGCCCATCTACCTTCCTACACTTCAATATTGAGCATGTAATTTTTTTTAGTGATATTTGAGTAATACTGCAAATCTATTGTTTTGATTGCATAATTCATTTCAGATTATATGTAAGAAGTCTATGAATAGCATACATTATTATGCTGTCACATGATATTAGTGTACGTCACTAAAGTAAAACTGAATGTACATAGTTATCCCCTGCTCCTGTGTTTATTTAAAATAATTTTATGTTTTGGAGTAATAGAAGATACCAGTGCTGATGAGTAACTTTTAAACAAACCTGAGACAACTGCCTACCTGTTGAAGTGCAGCGAGACGTTTAAGTTAAAAAAGCACAGAATGTTTTTGTCTTCGCAAGGGGAGTAAGACAGTCAAGTTTTAACAAAACAGCAGAAAGTAGACAAAATTCATGGATTCATAAACAGTAAGTAGATAATAATAATAAAAAAGAAAAAAGAAAAAGCAGAAATGGTTGGCTACTTTCGAAAGATGGATATGTTCAAGTGCACAACAGAAAACTGGTTCATGTGTACTGAATGATTTGAGCAGTATTTTGAAGCAAATGAAGTAGCCAATGAAAAGTGAGTGCCAATGTTACTGAGTGCAATAGGTGTGAAAGGCATGTAGCTTGCATAGAAGTTTAACTGCTCCAACCAAATTGGCCAAACTTAGCTTTGCTGATATTGTGAGAGGAATGAAAGACATTCAGAACCCAACCCATTGTTGATTGCAGAACACTTTAAGTTGTGTGAATGCAATCACAAGGAAGGGGAGTTCATTTCAGCGTATGTGGCCGAACTGAAGAAATTCTCTGAGCATTGTCAGTTCAGTGATGGGCTTAATGATGCCCTGAGAGTTTGTTTAGTGTGTGGAATCTTACAATAGAGCATTCAAAAACTGAAGCACATTGAAAAAGTAAGTTGAAATTGCTGAGTCAATGGAAATGGGAGCCAGAGATGCAATTGATTTGCGGTCTGGAATGAAAATAAGTGTACACAAAATTGCAAAATCTAAATAGAAACCTGCCTGGTTAAACAAATTGTGTCACTGTTGTGGCAGGAGCTCGCATATACCAGATCAATGCAGGTTTAAAGGCGAAACTTGTAGAAAATGCAACAAAGTAGGACACATACAAAGAGCATGTCGGGCAGAGTAAAATAAGTGGATTGCACGGAGAAGAGAAAATGCTAAAAAGTCAAGTTGCAGTTTTAAACAGAACATTAGTCTGCATGCTGTTGATGAAAAATCTGATAATGATGAGGTGGACTGGATAGGCTTGAGATTTACAATGTGAAAACTGTCAAGAAACAAGCAATATGGCTTACAGCAGAAGTGAATGGAAAATTAATTCAAATGGAATTGGACTCTGGGGGCTGTTTTAGTCATTCCACAAAATGAGTTTCAATGACATTTCAAAGATATTGAACTGAAGTCCTGTAGATATCCAACTAAGAACTTACACTAGAGAAAAGGGAATTCCTGCAGGAATGACATCTGTAACAGTGAAACACTACACCAACAAGCCTTGTATGTGTTAAAAGCAGGAGGGCCAGCATTGGGGGGGGGGATGCGATTGGCTGAATTACCACAACTTGATTTGAGATCCATCCACCATTTGTATGCCATATCCCTACAATAGAGTCAACTGAAAGTGAATTAAGGAAGGTACTGGATGATACTACAGCAGTATTCAAGGATGGCATTGGAAAATTCACACATATCAAGGGTACATGAAAATACTACACTCAAGTTTTGCAAAGTCTGTCTGGTTCCTTATACCTTCTGTGATAAAGTAGCCTGTGAGCTAGATCGCATGGAGGTTGAAGGAATTCTTTCCAAGGTTGAGTGGAGCCCATCAGCAATACCGGTGGTGCCAGTAGCCAAGAAGGATGGGTCTGCCAGGATCTGTCATGAATTTCAGGCCACTATCAACCCAGTACCGAAAGTAGATCAAAACCCTCTCCCAGGATGGTAGATATCTTCGCAAACCTTTCTGGAAGGAAACACTTCAGCAAAATGGACTTAGCTGCGGCCTATTTACAGATGGAGATGAGAAAAAAAGTCTGAAGTGCTTATCACCATAAACACTCACTAAGGTGTTATCATTATAATAGGATTATTTTTGGAGTAGCATCTGCACCTGCACTCTGGCAGAAAGCTGTGGACTGCCCAGGCAGTCAGTGTTACCTGGGTGATGTCATTGTAAGGATGACAAGGAACACCTCCAAATTTGTCCATTGATTCAGCGATTTCAACTGCTCTTTTAAATATGAGTTGCCCTTCAGTTACGAGATGTTTTTGAAGGGTTCTTGTAAAATTCCAAACTCACTAAGTGATCTCTCAGTGTATCATTAAGCCCGTTACTGAACTGACGATGCTCAGACAATTTCTTCTGTTCAGTCATGTACTCTGAAATAGATTCCCCTTCCTTTTGATTCCGCATATGAAACTCAAAGCGTTCTGTAAACAGCAATGGTTTTCATTCTAAATGTTCTTGTGTTACTTTAACAATATCAGCAAAGCTAATATCAGCTGGTTTGGATGGAGCAGTCAAACTTCAAAGCAAACTGTATGATTTTCCATCCAATGCACTCGGCAAAACCGGCACTCACATTTCATTGGCTATTTCATTTGCTTCAAAATATTGCTCAATTCACTCAGTATGTAATATCCAGTTATCTTTTGTGCAATCAAATGCGTCTATCCTTCTGATGTAGTTAGCTATTTCTGCTGTCTTTTTTTATTTACAATTATTACCCAGTAATTGTGTATGAGCCCATGAATTTTCCCATTTCTGCCATCTTTTTAATTTGACTGACTCTGTCGCTTCCTGAAGAAGCTCATGCTGCACTTTTTTAAAAACTTGAATATCTCACTGTGCACTTTTTTTTAAAAACTCAGACTGTGCTCCAACAGGTAGTCATTGAAAGAAAACTTGGAGCCAGGAGATGTGTAAAGTAAAAATGAAAGTAAGTACATGCATCCCCAGCCCCATGGTTTCTTTCAATTAGTTTTAGGCTTTGAACTTATGAAACATAACGGAAAGGACATAAAGTTGTTAGTTAGGGCTCCAGCAATCTCATCTTCTGCTTCTGTCAGTAACCTGGGGAATATCTAAACAGGCTCTAGGGACTTATCCTCCTTAGCCTTCATGACACCCAACACTGCCTCTTCCTTTATCTCAAAATGCCCGTGTCACACTATCATCCATGTCCACACCACTGTCTCCATGTACTTCTCTTCAGTAAGTGCTGCAGCAAAGTATTCATTTAGGACTTCACTCACTTCCTTGGTATCCAAGTACATGTTCTCTCCCATATAACTGAGTGTTCTTACCTTAATGTATGTATGGAATGCTTTGGGGTTCTCTTTAATCTTGCTTGGCAAGGGTCTTTTGTGTGGCTCTTTGTGGCACATCTTAAGCTTTTTACCTAGTTTTGTTTTAATCCTTTGGACCTCTGTTTGATTTTAGCTTTCTAAACCCATTGGAACCTAGTAGCGCTATCACCATTCATTTCAGAGTAAATGATTTTAACAATTTCCACTGCACCAGATTCATCTACCCCTGGGCCATCAATTATAGTTGGACATTGAAGTGACATTTACGAATTTTTCATATCAGAAGCTCAAATCCAGCAACTTCTACAGCATCAGCATTCTGCACAGCACAGCAATACAGCCTTCCCTTTGCCTTTTCCATCTATCCTTCTTGTACCTTTTCTAATTTTTTCACTCCCATATCCCCAGTAGTATACCTACCACTGGGAGCCCAGTGTGTGAACGAGCCAACCCAAACTGTTCTTGAAGCGGCAGATAGAAAAGACTCACCTCTCTTGCACTTGCTCCAAGAAGGGCATTGTGATGGTTTCAACTTTTAAGAAATTATAATGATCTTGTTGAAAGACTTATCTGGAGAATCCATTATGTAAGTTGTCTTTTTAGAATCAAACTTGAGATTTTTGTTTTCTCACTAAGTGAATTCAAAGTATGAAATGGCTTTTTGTACAACACCTGTCCTTCATAACATGTGCAAGAAATACTGAGCATCTGTCAGGCAATAGCTAAAGGACTGTTTATCGGGATTTGTGATATAAAAAGAGTTTTTCCATTCCCTTCCAGCTGAATTTTTGGCATTTTTGCTTTGAATTTGAATTTCAATTCATCATTGTTTGCTGTTGCTTTGTTCTGATATTTTGTATCAAGATATTTCTGTAATTCTGGGCACTTTACCTGTGCCTAATCCACGAAAAGGAATTTCATTTGATCTAAATCTTGAGTTAACAATTGACAGCAATCTAAACTAATTCAATCCAGAAGAACTGACACCCTTCCCATTATTTCTGTAAGATGAGCCTAAGTCATGTGGTATCTTGGTGTTAATACCATATCTGAGTGAGCTTTATGCTCTAGCAACAGATTAATTCCTTGCTGGCTGCCTGCATTTACAACATCCATGTACACCAGTTTGGTGCAGTGAGTTAGGTGATTGACTCAACTTAATTCAGCAGCAATTAGAGTTGGACATTGCTACTGCTGCTCACATCTTGTTAATGAATGAGTGCTTAAAAAAAGGACAGTGTGTGGCCCTTGATCAGCCGCATCATGTCTGGGAGTGGGTGGGGGGTGTCTGTGTCTGTGATCTTTGCACTCATTGGCATGTCCAGAGAAATCAAAATGTAGAGTTCCTTTCAGGTGTTGATCATTATGTTACACACCTTTAACCTTTTGTCGGGGGGTGGGGGATCCTTCGTACAACCAGAAGTCATGGTTTAAGGGTCAATTTGCAATAACAGTGTCTCTGACCCAGCCTAATATCCCACACTGTCCCCCAAGAACATCATCAAACAAGGAATGTTGTAATGCCAGCTAGAACATGGACCAGAGAATGGTATCACAGTAGATAGGTCACTTGGCTCATCATGTTGTGCAGATCTTGCTGCTAATTTATACTAAAGGTTTTCTTCCTGTTTCCTTCCATATCCCTCCATTCCTTCATATCCACTTGTCTCTCTAAACTCCACCAAACTGATGAAGTTAGGTATAGTGACCAAAGATTTGGTTGAAGAGGCAACTTTTAAGGAGGAAAGAGACATTCATGTACTCTGTAGGTGTAACACTATATCCTGCAATTCTGTTTTCCTTGTACTGCTCTGATAGACCTGTGTGCAGATGGCGTACAAACAAGTCACCTTCACTGTATCTCCGGGTACACATGTCAAGCATAAGCGTGGGATCAGGAGTGATTCCGCCTGTGGCTGAGTGCAGGACTGTGTGCAATGGAGCAGTTAAATTTGGGGTGAGCAGCTGGATTTGAAGGTGCAGATAAGAATGTTCTTCGTCGGACTGCACCTAGCTTATATCGGGTAGGAGCAATTACTTGCAATTAAATCAATAGTTGATGGGGAATTCTTCTAAAAGTGTAATCATATTTAGGATCAAAATGTTCTTGTAAGGAACATGTAACCAATTTCTGATAAACTAAGTAGAGTGTATAACATTGCTCCCCAAACTGGTTACTATGTTCTTGCTGTCTTCTTCATTACACTACATTCTACCCCTTGATGTTCACATTAGAACAGTACAACTCTGGACAGGCCATTCGGTACAACCCTGGACAAGCCATTCGGTACAACCCTGGACAAGTCATTCAGTACAACCCTGGACAAGTCATTCAGTACAACTCTGGACAGGCCATTCGGTACAACCCTGGACAAGCCATTCAGTACAACCCTGGACAAGCCATTCAGTACAACCCTGGACAAGTCATTCAGTACAAACCTGGACAAGTCATTCAGTACAACTCTGGACAGGCCATTCAGTACAACCCTGGACAGGACATTCAGTACAACCCTGCACAAGCCATTCGGTACAACTCTGGACAGGACATTCAGTACAACCCTGGACAAGTCATTCAGTACAACCCTGGACAAGCCATTCAGTACAACCCTGGACAAGTCATTCAGTACAACCCTGCACAAGCCATTCGGTACAACTCTGGACAGGCCATTCAGTACAACCCTGGACAGGACATTCAGTACAACCCTGCACAAGCCATTCGGTACAACTCTGGACAGGCCATTCAGTACAACCCTGGACAGGCCATTCAGTACAACCCTGGACAGGCCATTCGGTACAACCCTGGACAGGCCATTCAGTACAACTCTGGACAGGCCATTCAGTACAACCCTGGACAGGCCATTCAGTACAACTCTGGACAGGCCATTCAGTACAACCCTGGACAGGCCATTCAGTACAACCCTGGACAAGCCATTCGGTACAACTCTGGACAGGCCATTCAGTACAACCCTGGACAAGTCATTCGGTACAACCCTGGACAGGACATTCAGTACAACCCTGGACAAGCCATTCAGTACAACCCTGGACAAGTCATTCGGTACAACCCTGGACAGGCCATTCAGTACAACCCTGGACAGGACATTCAGTACAACCCTGGACAGGACATTCAGTACAACCCTGCACAAGCCATTCGGTACAACTCTGGACAGGCCATTCAGTACAACCCTGGACAGGCCATTCAGTACAACCCTGGACAGGCCATTCAGTACAACCCTGGACAAGCCATTCAATACAACCCTGGACAAGTCATTCGGTACAACCCTGGACAGGCCATTCAGTACAACCCTGGACAGGACATTCAGTACAACCCTGGACAGGACATTCAGTACAACTCTGGACAGGCCATTCAGTACAACCCTGGACAGGCCATTCAGTACAACTCTGGACAGGCCATTCGGTACAACCCTGCACAAGCCATTCAGTACAACCCTGGACAGGACATTCAGTACAACCCTGGACAGGACATTCGGTACAACCCTGGACAGGACATTCGGTACAACCCTGGACAGGGTATTCGGGTCAACCCTGGACAGGACATTCGGTACAACTCTGGACAGGCCATTCGGTACAACCCTGGACAGGGTTCTAAATTCTAAATTATTAATATCAATGATGCAAGGACAATGAACCCAGTACCAATACAAGTGGCACACTGTTAGTCAAAGGCCTCCAAGTAGAGAAACAAGCATCTATACCACTCTCTGGCCAATGTTGGATCCAGTGAACTACTTCATACTAATGCCAATTGACAGAACTTTCCATGTGGCCTTGTGGCCAGTGGTAAAAGAAAGTATTGGAAAAAATATTCAGGAGGGACAAGGTTATTCTGTTGGTGGGCTGGAGCTTAATCTGTCTAGCTGGAGCTTATTTGAAGAGATAATGGAATTATTGATGAGGCATTGCATTTCATCTGGTTTCCATAGACCTCAGTAACCCCTGTGATCAGGTCCCATGTGGTTAGGTCGGTCCAAAAGGTTAGACTCTATCAGGTTCAAGATAAGTTAGCAAATTGGATCCAAAACTGACTTCAGCACATAAAGTTTGTTGCTGTAGGAAGGTGGCTCACCTCACTATCACTTTCCAAGGGTGGTTAGGAATGAGCAATTAATGCTGGGCTTCATAATGGAGTTCTCATTCCATGACTGAATTAAGGGAACACAAGGTCCTCAATTTTTTTTTCTGATTTGAGGACAGTGCCTTAAACCTGGCAACAGTCAATGGACAAGCCCAGGATATGATCTAGAAAAGGTTTTGTGGTTTGATTGCACTCAGCATTTGGCCTTGCAATGAGGTTGTGCTGCACGGTGTATGTATAGGAACAGTGCACAGTTTTTCTGTGCGGTCCGCTACTGGGCCTCTCACCATAGACGAGAATCAGCAGAGCCACATCCGGGACAGAGTGTGGAGAGAATGGACTGGGTGGGGATGTTTTCCTTGGAACAGAGAAAGCTGAGGTGGAGTAGATAACATAGCTACTAAGATGCATAGATACAGAGATGTTTAAAGGCAGGAGATTTCAATTTAAAGTGAGGAATAAAAGATTTAGAGAGGTATCTGATGACAACTTTGTCACTCAGGAGGTTCCACAATCTGATGTACATTGGTGGAGGGAGGCACTCTGACGATCAGCCCTTGAGTTGTGGAGGCAAAGAGGGCTACAGACTGAATGCTGGTGCTGGTTTATGCCTGGTCAGTATGGGTGTGGTGGGCTGAAGAGCTGTTTCAGTGTTGGCTCTAATGTCACAACCAAACCAGCAATACAAGCTACTATCATCCAGTGTCTGGGACTTACAGTAGCCCTGTTTGTCTCTATACTTGCCTATCCTGAATGGGTTGGTTCCTGTGTGATGTGTAGCTGCCTGTAAAGACAGAAGCCGAGGGGGCTGACAGATCTGCCAGCTTCATTGAAAAAGACAAAGCACTTGTCAATATCAATGCAGCAGCCACTGGCCATACAGTAAATTGGGACCTTTTCCCCTGTCAGTTGTTAGAGGTTAATCAGTTTAGTTCATTAATTTTGAAGGGAACAGCTATAGCTATTAATTTTTGATTTTTTTTACTTACAGGAGTAATGATAATTGACATCTGTGAATTGAAGAGTTTTATAAAGGCTTTTTTTAGCCTTAGAGAAACAGCTTTGAATAAGTGGTGGAAGTATTTATGAAGCACATTGCAACCCCCCTCTTGTCAACATGAATCATAAGTGCAAGGGATTTCTGTTGCATTTTCACATCCAGAGAACGAAGGCCAACCACGACAAGGATCTGGCAGCCAGATTCATTCCTGTCCTGCCTGGTTCTCATTGTCCTTTCCCATCAGGGGACAGGATAAAAATCTTTAGTGAGAACCACAACTGATTTCTCTAACGTTACTGATTGAGGCTGCAATTCTTGATTTCAGCCAGCTCATTCCTGGCTGTGTATTTTTCTAGTATTCCTTTGGCAAGTTTCGTCTAATCTCTGATGGGAATTTCTAATTATCTGTTACTGAAATGGAAGTGTCCCAATGAATAGTAAATTCTCCAAATGAGAAATATGACATCCAAATCAGATATGACACAAATCAGAAGTTAGCTGGACCAATAAGAACTGATCAATTACCCTCTGTGCTGTCTTTACGACAGTTATTTAGTTTATAATATTTTCACCTAGTAATTCATTCGATAGTATTTTCTAGTTAGAATTAGAAGTGTTTAAAGTATATTCATTGCATGTAAAATATATCGGCATGTGATGACGTCACATCCGGTTTCGCCGCGTCTTGTGGGAAAGTACCGGTTTGAAATTAACGCGAGGGTGGGGGCTCACCACGAGGCACACCTGAGCAGAAGTTGTTTTGCAAGCATGAGAAATCACAGTGAGAGCAACGCTTTTTCACCATATGTTAATGTGAAGAGTGAACAGTAAATGGTTAATCTTACTGCGATCTGGTTCTTATTGACTGTGGTTTATCTCGACGTTTAATTCGGCGTTTCGTTACACGCGAAGGAGAACGTTACAGTGAAAAAGCGGCATTATCAGGTGTTTCAAGTGCTGCAATGTCAGCTCGATCCAGCATCAAGTCGACGCCGCCCAGCGACAAGGGCGGTAAACCGACATCAAGTAAGCCCACCCAGGCATTATCAGGTGTTCCAAGTGCTGCAATGTCAGCTCGATCCGGGATCAAGTCGATGGCGCCCAGCGACAAGGGCAGTAGAGCGACGTCAAGTAAGTCCACCCAGGCAAGAGCCAAGGCAGAAGCCGCCAAGGTGCGACTGCGTTATGCCAGACAAGAAGCAGTTTTGAAAATGAAACAGGCCACCGGAGAAGCCGAAATCCAGAAAGAAAAGGCTGCCAGAGAAGCCGAAAAGGCCGCCAGAGAAGCCGAAAGGGCCGCCAGCCAAAGAGAAGAGGCCACCAGAGAAGCCAAAACCCAGAAGGAATGGGCCACCCGAGAAGCCGAAACCCAGTTGGAAATGGCAAAAATATCGACAGAGTTGCAAGTGCTGCAGCTAGAAAGAGAAGAAGAAGCTGCCATGGCGGAAGCAGAGTACATAGAAGAACCTGAAGGGTTGCGTGATCTGACCGAAGTAAGATCTACTTTAGAAAGGACCAGACTGGAACGCACAAGCGACTATGTACAATATCAAATAGACAGGCAGGCTCGTCTCCCCTCTCCATACGTATTCGATAACTTCCCCAGCTACGAGGAACCTCAGAGAGTCACGATTGCATCACATCCATACGAGGAAGAAAATTTACCCTCGCGGCTCCGTGATGAAGTCAAGAATGAAAGAGCTGACAACCAATACTTCTTGACACCAAACTTACAAAGTTCGATGCGAAGAGACGCGGAGGTCGAATCCAGGATGGCAAATTCCATGAGAAACGTGCGCTCTCAGTCATATAGGCGCCAACGTACTTCTCCAGCCCGCATGCCGCTTACAGCCGATCCCACGATGCAGTATTTAGCACGACGGGATCTCGTCACTTCGGGACTGTACCAGTTTGATGATAAACCCGAAAATTACCGTGCATGGGACTCCACATTCACCAACGCGATCGACGGAGTCCAGCTCAGTGCAACCCAAAGGTTGGACCTTATGGCGAAATGGCTGGGGAAAGAATCTCGCGACCAGGTGAGACGCATACGTTCAGTGTACATCAACGAACCCAAACTAGCCTTAAGCAAAGCGTGGGAGAGAATTCGGGAGGACTATGGGTCCCCCGAAGCTATTGAAGCGGCGCTATATCGATGTCTGTGAAACTTTCCTGAGGTGTCAGCCAAAGATCACATTAAGTTAAGAGAATTCGGAGATTTACTCATGGAGATCAAAGGCGCCAAAGAAGATGGCTACTCAGCTGGTCTAGTGTACCTAGATACTTCATTCGGGATTAGACAAGTCATGGACAAACTTCCTTTTGGGCTGCAGGACAGGTGGCTGTCCATTGCTTTAGATTACAAGGAAGACCACGATGATCAACCACCTCCCTTTGAGCTGCTCGCTAGGTTTGTGTGCAGGGAGGCGAAGAAGCGAAACGACCCTAGCCTCGCGGGTCCAAGAAGCAGTACGATTTACACCAAGCCAAGTAGATCCTCTTCGAATGTTTTCAACATTGATAAACCCATCTCAGTGCTCAAGACTGAAGCCCTTACAACTAGCAATGACCCTAGCAAGTATTGTCCATTGCATAACAAACCTCACCCCCTCAAAGGATGCAGAATGTTTAGGGAAAAACCCCTTGAAGAGAGGACGGCTCTTCTCAAGGAGAAAAGAATATATTTTAGATGCTGTTCCTCAACCTCTCACCTCGCCAGAGAGTGTACGATCGCCGTGAAGTGTCCGGAATGTGATAGCCCAGATCACGTCGGGGCCATGCATCCCGACCTGTCACCGCAAACCGATAACACAACTTCACCCCCACAACAGGACGGCGGGGAGGGAGAGGCTCACTCCAGCTCAACAGTTGTCAGCACGAACTGTACAGAAGTTTGCAGTCAAGCTCAGTCAAGCCGTTCTTGTTCCAAGATCTGCCTCACTAAGGTGTACCCTGAAGGAGCCAAAGACAAGGCCGTCAAAGCCTATGTGATTCTGGACGATCAGAGCAATCACTCACTAGTCAGTCCAGAGTTCTTTAAATTGTTCAACATTGAGAGTGAGCAGTTCCCATACTACCTTAATACTTGCTCAGGCAACATGGAAACCCAAGGAAGGATGGCAGAAGGCATCCAGATCGAGTCCCTGGATGGTAAAATCGCTCTTAGAGTGCGATGGAATCATGAATAACCGCACTGGGATCCCGACACCAAGTGCGGTGCTACACCAGCCACATCTCCACCACATCGCCAAACACATCCCAGAACTGGATCCAAAAGCGGAAATACTCCTGCTATTAGGAAGAGATGTTATCCAGGTACACAAGGTTAGGCAGCAGGTCAATGGACCACTCGACGCCCCCTTCGCGCAACGTCTGGATCTGGGCTGGGTGGTGATAGGAGAGGTGTGCCCCGGTGTCGTACACAAACCGATGGTTAACACACTCAAGACCAATGTGCTAGAGAGTGGCCGCCATTCAATCTTTCAACCCTGCACAAGTTCCATGTATATCAAGGAAGCACAACAAGACGTTACCAAGCGTAAAGTAACCGACGAGACACTAGGTCAGTCAGTTTTCGTTCAAACCGAGCACGGAAACAAACTTGCACAATCAGCTCAAGATACCATTTCTTTAAAACCCAAAGACACCAAGGTCTTCAGAGATGAAGCAAATAATGGGGTTGCCCCATTGCCTTTCAGAGAACCACGCCAGCGCTCACCAGATAACAAAGAGCAGGCAGTCAAACGGTTCACGTCCTTACGGAAAACCCAGAAAAGGAAACCTGAGATGCAGCAACGCACCCGATTGGCCCACGAGGTACTGTGCACCCTAATGGCAGAGGTCACAGCCATTATAAACGCACAATCACTCCTACCTGTGTTTTCTGACCCAGAAAACCCCTTCGTACTTTCGCCATCAATGCTCCCTACACAGAAGGCAGCTACACCTCCTCCACCAGGAGACTTCTCAGACAAGGATTTGTACACAAAGCAATGGAGACAAGTCCAGGCTCTGGTAAATCAGCTCTGGTCTCGCTGGAGACAAAAATATCTACCTTTGTTGCAACAGAGACAAAAGTGGACAGAACCCCGCAGGAATCTTCAAGTTGGAGACTTAGTCCTGCTCAGGGACAAGCAAATCGCCCGCAACAGCTGGCCAACGGCCAGAATGACTGCTACATTCCCTAGTGGGGTTGGACATGTCAGGAAGATCGAATTGAAGACTACCGACCAAGGCGATGTGAAAATTTACCAAAGGCCAGTTACAGAAGTTATTCTACTTCTACCCAATGACTGATTAAGAGACTAAGTTTTGTACTCTGCTCATTGTGACCTTACGAAGGTCAAGCGGGGAGTGTGCTGTCTTTACGACAGTTATTTAGTTTATAATATTTTCACCTAGTAATTCATTCGATAGTATTTTCTAGTTAGAATTAGAAGTGTTTAAAGTATATTCATTGCATGTAAAATATATCGGCATGCGATGACGTCACATCCGGTTTCGCCGCGTCTTGTGGGAAAGTACCGGTTTGAAATTAACGCGAGGGTGGGGGCTCACCACGAGGCACACCTGAGCAGAAGTTGTTTTGCAGGCATGAGAAATCACAGTGAGAGCAACGCTTTTTCACCATATGTTAATGTGAAGAGTGAACAGTAAATGGTTAATCTTACTGCGATCTGGTTCTTATTGACTGTGGTTTATCTCGACGTTTAATTCGGCGTTTCGTTACACGCGAAGGAGAACGTTACACCCTCTATGAAATAAACGTTTATTGAATACTTAGAAAATATTGCCATAGCTTGCTGTGGAGACCAATCATTGAGTTTATTTAAAGTGGAGGTTAGTAGGTTCTTGATTAGTAAGTGTGTTAAAGGTTGTGGGGAGAAGGGAGGAGAATGGGGTTGAGAGGGATAATAAATTAGCCATGATGGAATGGTGAAGCGGACTTGATGGGCTGAATGGCCTAATTCTGCTCCTGTGTCTTTTGGTCTTATAAAACTAATGGCAGAACACAAGATTGTGTTTTGAGCTGAGACTCTTCATCAGGTCCTGAGGAAATGTGCCTTGATTAAATGCGTCCTGATAAAGGGTCTTAGCTTGAAATATTGACTGTTTATTCATTTCCAGAGATGCTGTCTGATCTGCTGAGTTCCTCCAGCGTTTGGTGTGTGTTGCTCTGGATTTCCAGCATCAGCAGAATCTCTTGTGTTTCCCAAAATACAGGAAAGAAGCATGGTCACCCCCTTACCCAAACCTGCACCCACCACACTCTTGTGCCAACTCCAGACTGAAGGGGTCTGTCATGATGGAGTCTTGGAGTGGGTGCACCAGGAGTGGAGTGAGATCAGTTCTGCACTGCAGCGAGGGTCCAGTACTGGGCCACATGGAGCTGCTGTCAGTACTGGTTTGCTGGGAGTTTGTAAGTCCTGCTTCCACGAATGAAGATTCATCCCATGGTTTCATGTTTGTGGTTCTCTGTATTGCTGGGCTGGTCTCAATCCAGATCAAATTAATTTATTTATCACATGCGCTGTACATCAAAACAGTGAAATGTGTCATTTGCGTTAACAACCAACACAACTAAGGATATGCTGGAGGCAGGAGTCACCTCACATTCCGGTGCCAACAGAAAATGCCCACAATGTTCAGTAGAACTACACAACTACAAGAAAACCAAACAACAGCAGCAAAACAAACCCCATTCCCACCCTGCCACCCACCCACACAGACAGGCCTTGGAGCATCCAGCCTCACACAGAGACAGGCCTTATACCCCATTTCCACCCTACACACACACACACACACACACACACACACACACACACACACACACACACAAACCCCAGGAGAGACAGGCTCTAGGCCTTCAACCACCCTGGATTCTCAGATTTGTAGACATTGTGTCTGCAACCCCTGGTCCCTGGCCCAAATTTGCAGACATCAGGCCTCCAATTTCCAAGCATGCCGACTCAGGGACCGTTTTTGATGACCTGACTTTGCTAACCTCAGCGTATCGACTCTGGGACTCGCTAACCTAGAGGAGCAGTTCTGACTCTCGTGGAATTCCTTTCGTATTCGACAGGCCTGGTCTGAATCTAATACCCTGTCCTTGCCTTAGCCTGCAGTCCTGTCCTTTTCCAAACAGGATCCCCACCTTAATGCTAATCAGAACCATTACATGCTAACCAGCAAACATGCTAGAGGAACTCAGCAGGTCGGGCAGCATCCGTGGAAACGAGTAGTCAACGTTTTGGGCCAAGAACCTTCATCAGGACTGAAGAAGGAGGGGGCAGGGTCCCTATAAAGAAGATGGGGGGAGGGAATTACCGGAAGTTGGAGAATTCGATATTCATACTGTTACGTATCCCGTAACTGGATAACTTACCAGCAAAGATAGAGAGGTCCTTTGAAGTCTGATGTCACTATTTTCAAACGTTTTTATTTTAAAAAGGGGCACAAAAGTAAGGTTAATACAAACATTCAGATAACGCACGTTGTCAATACTCAATCTAAAACGCGGGTATAGTAATGTTCACCATTAAGAAGTAATCTCGACTGTTGTCTAGGGGATAATGTCCGTTGGAGATATAAAAGTCACTCAGAAGTCTGCAGACTTTAGCCTTTCGGGGAATCGCTGGGTTTCACATGTTTTAGAGGGATCGGTGAAAAACGGAAAAAAAAACTTGCCCGGGTCTTTATGAAGCCACTCCGTTAAATCAGGAGAGCGTTGTTTCCCCGTTGTTAGTTCGAAGTCCTTCTTGGTAATTATCAGCCACCCGCTCCCCCAGGCAAAGGAGTTAGGAGCGCACGTGGCATTGAGTGGCTTCCAGCCACGGGAGCACTGAGCGAGGGTCTCCTTCGGGTACATTGCTGGGGTACTGCCTCCTGCAATCCCCTTTTATCTTGACTTGCAGAGTTGTAGATGTCCATCAAAGTAGGGTGATGCAATCTCCACCCCCACATTGCCCGAGGGTGTCCATGTCCATGGTAGCTGTCACGTAGCAGGGACATGCACGTTATACAGGTGCCTCTAAGAACAATGGTCAGAACCGTTGCATTGTCTCTCACTTCCGAGACCCGAATTAATAGCGATCTTGCGATTCTCCGGAAGGAGGGGGCTGCCCCCGCTCCTTCGGCCCCTCAGAGCTGTGGTATCTTCATAACACCTCCCCTCTAAAAACAGCGTTTTTTACCAGTGGTTAAAAACGGAGTTGTACAGTGTCTTACAGGATTTTTAATCTAACACAATACCCAAGCTTTTTCTCTTCACAGAATACTACCGTTATACATTCAAGACAGTATCTAAATATTTAACGTTTACAGTGTCCCTTTCTTTAATATCTTAACATCGCGTACCGTACAAAAGTCTTGTAGCATCAGACTTCAATTCAATAACCACCGATTTATTATTTTTTTCGCAACAAAACTAAGGAGGTGTGACCTTAGCTTAGGTGCATTTACGAAAGTTTATGCAAACACTGATCGTTTCAATCGTTTTATGTAACCGGCAGGTCTCCAAAGGGACTGTCTTTATTATTCACAGGCTTTGGCGCAAACCCGTTCAACCTGCTTGGCTGTTTAACAATGGCATCTCCATTAACCGTCGCCTCTTTTTCGGCAAGCCCCCCCCCGTGGGGAACTTGAGTAATTTTTCGTGGTGAACTCCCGCCAGCCTCGTTCATCGCGGTTATTTTTGCAACACCATGCCCCAAACTTAGACCATTTCCACCCAATTCTTTGATTTTACCCAGGTGGCTGGCCCTTTTATCAGTCCCCTTCAGGCTAGTGGTGTTTGATTTGAACTCTTCGGTCAAGTAGCCTGTCGAAGGCGGCCTCTTCACACCCCATCCTGGCATAACAATAGAGTGGGGGGCCCCGCTATACCCCGGCTCACTCTGTGAGCGATCTGCCAGGTTCAAGATTTCTTCCTTCGATTTGGAAACTACAGACTTTCCGTTTCCTTCAACACCAATCCTCATCCCCCCATTCTTAAATTCTGCGTTAACTTTGAACCCACCTTCGAGTACAAACACCGGGGAACTCACACTTCCCCCGGTTACCAAGGTTAACCCTTTTCCCTCTGAACCAAGTCTATCTGACCCACAAGGACGGCTGCCCCGTTCTCCTGAATCAGATACCTCAGACTTCTTCTGAGCTCTGCTACCAGGATCAGCACCACGTGCATCCCCATCTTGGACACACTCAAACGGGACATTGGCCTCTTCCAGGCTTTCAACACCCGTACCTTTTTCAAATCCTAACTCCCCCCGATCCTCCCAGTTACTCTCTGGGCAGCTCCCACCCGGGGAAGGCGCAACCCTGCGAGCTGAAACAACCTCCTCGGCCTTTTCAGCAGACTTCTTCGAGGCAAGGGTACCCTTTCCATCTAGGACTGCCCTCACCTCATTATCGGGAACACCTTTAGAACTCTCAAGTTCTTCAAACAATTCTGCCAAGCCAGACAGATCATCCATGTCCAACTCTGGACCTTTTAACAGCTTTATCTGTTTCTCATCTTTATTTCCTACCTTTAGAACCTTTCTCTTCGCTAAAGGCAGATCTATCTCCTCTCCCTTACCCCCTTTCACTTTACTACTCTTCGTCTTACCACCCTCGAAACCCTCATGGCACAGGGTCGGCAAAGACGTCTCGGCCAAATCAAAACTGGCCAGATTTAAACTGCTCTCATTCTCAGCTGTCTCTCTTGACATGCTGCGAGTGACCGCGCCGGCGAGATAGTCCTTGGGTGCTAGGGGCGGGGCCACCACACTCGCCGGTCGCCAGGTCGGCAGCATTGCTGACCAAACCTTACCCCCTGCTAAGTCGTTTCCCAGCAGGATGTCCACGTCAGCTCTCGGAAATTCTGATGGCACCCCTATTTCAACTGATCCATACACCAGCTCACAATCCAGAATGACCTTATATAAGGACACCATTTCTATCCTTTTATTTATTCCTTCCACCTTTACCATGCCCGTTTTCCGACCAAATTCTAGTACCTTACGGCTAACCAGAGACAGTTCAGCTTCCGTGTCCCTCCAGATTCGTACGGGAACTGGTGTGTCTCCCTCCGTCACAGAGACGGTTCCGTGTGACAGACAACTCTCAGAGCCTTCTCGTACTCTGTCTACCCTTGGCTCTCTGCTCGATTTACTGATTACCACGGCACACCCAATAGGGACTGCGGCTTTCCCTCTTCCTATCTCCTTTCTCGGAGCAAAGCATTGAGATGCAATGTGCCCCTCCTTTCCACAATTAAAACAGGTCAAACCCGGAAACCTCTGGCCGTCTTGCCTTTCCCCCTCAACCTTACCGCTAGCTCCCGGTGGGACCTCTGCCTCCCTCGTCAGACTTTCTCGATCGTTCCCACGGTCTCTCTGGGGACCTTTATTCGAGGAATTCTTTGTCTTGTGGGTTAGGACATATTCATCCGCAAACCTAGCAAATTCTGACATGGACTTATCCGGCTTCTCATTCAAATACATCCGGATCTCTTCCGGAACACAACTTTTAAATTCCTCGATCAAAAGTAACTCCCTGAGACGTCCATAATCCTCGCTCACCCTTTCCGCGGTGCACCAACGGTCCAAGAGCACCCCCTTCTCATGGGCTAGCTCAGTATACGTTTGATTCCACCCTTTCCTTAAATTTCTAAACTTTTGTCTATCGGCCTCAGGTACCAATTCGTAAGTCCGGAGAATGGCCTTCTTTACCTCATCATAATTCTCCGCTCCTCCCTCCTCCAGAGACAATGCCGCATATGCTCATTGGGCCTTTCCCTTTAACACACTTTGTAACAATGCCACCCACTGCTCTTTTGGCCACCTCTGATTTACTGCCACCTTTTCAAAAAGCAAGAAATAACTATTGACATCTGTCTCCTCGAAAGGGGGCACCAATCTCAACTCCCTACTAACATTAAACTGCTCTGCTTGGTCTAACCCTTGATCTCTTTGCCCGTTCCTCATCTTCTCAATTTCCCGGTCATGTTGCCTCTGTTTCTCCTTCTTGGCCCGTTCCTTCTCTTTCTCGACTGCTTCTAGCTCCTTTAGGTGAATTTCATGCTGTCTTTGCCTTTCTCTCTCTCTCTCAACCCTTTCTTTCTCTCTCTCAGCCGCTTCCAGCTCTTTTAACTTAATTTCACGTTCCAACCTTAATTTCTCCACCTCTAACTGAACCGTCCCACTTGATGGTACCTTTTCAGGGATATCTTCCAATACCTCATCTTCAAACACATTCTTCCCAACGTAATACTGAGTTATGGCCCTTTGTACCTCCTGCTTTTTCATGGACGACCTCACTTCTGCGAGGTTCAACCCCTTCGTTAAATTTAACAAGTCTGATTTGGTGGCTGCCTCTAGCAGACCCAAATTAACCCAATAGATTAACCCAACAGACTCACATGTGAAATATTGCCTCACCTGGAAGGGCTGTTTAGGGTAATCTATTGCATCCGGTGCTCCCGGTGCAGCCTCCTCTACATTGAATTCTCCAACTTCTGGTAATTCCCTTCCTCTCCCTTCCACCATCCCACTTTCACTCTGCCTCCTCTTCTAGCTGTCTATCACCTCTCTCATGATTCTGCCTTCTACTACTACCCATAGTGCTTTCACCTTACATTCCTTCTTCACCACTCTGGCCTATCCCCTCCCTGCTTCCCCTGCCTCACCCCTTGATCTTTTCTCAGATTGGTTTTTCACCTGGCACCTTCCACCCTCCCCCCAACCTTCTTTATAGGGCCCCTGCCCCTTCTTTCTTCAGTCTTGACGAAGGGTCTTGGCCCGAAACATTGACTGCTCATTTCACCCAGCTTGTTTGTACGTCTTGATTTGACCACAGCATCTGTAGTGTACTTTGTGTTTAGATAGACTGCAGATTGTACGGCTGTGTAGCTCTCCGTCTGTGGTGGTGGTGGTGTATGGCACTGGATTGTCCTGTCTCTGTTTATGTTCACACTGTACACCCCAGACTTTCAGTATAAATCTGAGTCTTGCCACTTGCAGAAATTATCTGATGACTCTGTGGTGGTTGGGTGTATTAGAGCTGGGCAGGAGTCAGAGTACAGAGGAATGGTGGACAAGTTTGTGGAGTGGTGTGGGAGGAATCACCTACTCCTGACTGTGGCCAAAACCAGGAAGATGGTCATTGATTTTAGGAGGAAGAGGACTGTGACGAGTCCTGTATACATTTTGGGAGAAGAAGTTGCGGTGGTAGAGGAGTGCAAATACTTGGATGTCCACCTCAATAACAGACTTGACTCCAAGGCTGTTTACAAGAAGGGGATGAGCAAACTCTCTAAGGAAGGTGAGATCCTTCAACGTGTGCAGCAGGATGTTGGAGATCTTTTACCAGTCTGTTGTAGTGAGTCCAGTCTTCTTTGCGGCTTTATGTTGGGGGAGCAGCACTGGTGCTGGTGATGCAAAAGACTAAATAAACTCATCAAACAGTCTGGATCCATCCTTGGCTACAACCCGGACTCTTTTGAATTAGTGGTGGAGAGGAGGTCACTAAACAAACTGTTATCCAATATTGACAATCTGGCACATCCTCTCCATGACCTACTGAATAAGCAGCGGAGCACCTTTTGAACAGACTCACTCAGCTCTGCTGTCACAAGGATCGTTAGAGAAAATCTTTCCTGCCAAATGCAATAAGCATATACAACAGTGTACCTCTGTGTGACAGGAGAGCACACATCATAGTATAATAGTCTCTGTTTTATTATTTTGTACAATATTATTGTACATTTTTGCATATTGGTAAATTATTATTGTGTTTATTATTATTCTGTTCTTTATTATTAATTAAGTCTGCACACTACTAAATGTGTTTTTAAATGTTACTGCTGTAACAAAAGAATTTTCCACTTGGGATTATTAAAGTTATTATTATATTCTTTATGTGCATTTAATCAATATATATTGAATGAAAATGGAGTGCTTCTGGTGCGAGTCACTGTGGAGCTCCTTGGCAGTGACAGAACATAGAGAGTAGAGTAGAGTAATGCGGATGGTGGAAGAGCTTCCATTACCACGTTGTTCCATTGTAGATACTGTGTATATCCTGGGAATAAAAATACTTCCTGCTTGCTTTATTTTACTCTCTTTATGTATGTTTTAAGGGCATGTTTTGAAACTCTCTAACTATATTAGCAGCAGGTGAATCTGATGATAGTTTATAATTGGGAGTTCGTTCATTCATTGGAAATAAACCTGGCAGATTGTTTAGTCCATAGTTGTACTCAGGATCAGGCTGTGAACAATTGATGTTGGTTATGTGGCTCAGAATCAGAAGATTACATCTAGAAAATCATTTCCGTCTCATGTGGGCAATCTTACCAGGGACAGTTGGGAATTATTCCTCGAGTAGATGCACAGAGTGGCACTGTTAAGACACAGGAGGGAAAGCGGGCTCCAAGATGCAGTCTTTCAGTTTCTGATATACTCACAGACCTCTCTCAATTCGACCTAACACATCCAACATTGTAAAAATGTTGAAGTTCCATCTTTGTTACCCAATGGAATTTCTCATCAGATTGCAGGGACTGTTCCACCCCAGGGTTGCCTATCACACAGTAGGTACTTAGTCCTCCATCACCTTCGTCCAGAGCTGGTTGTGCTGTTTGGACTGCACTTTGGTGCACAGCTCGCAATTTTACTCAGCGTGTTCTGTGCTCGTGGTTTACATCATCCTGCTGAATGAGTGATGCAGGAGAAATATTTACAAACTGCCTATTTTTATTTCCATCTGAAAACTGGCTGAATCTTGTCTGACAGACCGAAATGTTTGAGGATTCAGCTGCAGCTCGATTCCTTCTAACCAAACTGAGGGGCATTTCTAATTAAACTCCTGCATATTTATCGCATCACACTGCAGGTCACAGCAGGTCTAACATTTAGTTTTTGGTGTTATCAGAATCTAAAAGTAAGATTCATTTAAAATGTCAAGTAATTTACTTGAGCAACACACACACACAAACTGCTGGAGGAACTCTGCAGTTCAGGCAGCCTCTATGGAGGGGAATAAACCATTGACATTTAGGGCTGAGATCTTTGATCAGGATTGGAAAGGAAGGAAGCAAAGACCAGAATGTGAAGATGGGGAGGGGAAGGAGTACAAACTGGCTGGTGATAGCAAACCAGTACAGACCAGGTGAGGGGAGAGTGGGGGGGGGGGGGGCATTGATGTAGGAAGCCTCCGATCTATTGCCATGAGTATTGATTTATCAAACTGCTGGTAATTACTCCCCCGTTCTCTCTTTTTCCACTCTCCATTCTGGTTAACCCCCTACTCACCCCTTCTTTTCTCACCTGCCCATTACCTCCCTCTTGTTGCCCTCTTCCTTCCCTTTTTCCCCTAGTCCACTTCCTATCAGATTCTTCCTCCTGCAGCCCTTTACCTCTTCCACCTATCGCCACACTTCAGACCCCTTCCCCACTCTGTGACAGGGGTATCTGCAGACATTTTTAATCCACTAATCCCGCTACCAAAGAAAAACAAGGTAGCCTGCCTTAATCAGCCACTGGCTGTGGTATAGAGTACAATAGCACAGAAACAGGCCCTTCGGTCCATCACTTGATTTCCTAGTCTACCTTGTTGTGGCCCTTGCTCTGTATTTGTCTACCTGCACTCTACTTTCTTGTAGCTGCACTACTGCTGCTGAAGATCAGAGCCAACAACCCAAACTTGGCTGCTGCTGCCACCGACACCTTTTCCTGAGAGGCTGTACAATTTACCCGTGTGAGAGGAGAGTGATAACAGGGGACTTCTGCACTACCTGCCTGCTTTTCCTGCTGATCACCCAACTCTTCTCTGCCGAGTGACAATCTCACTAATTAGGCTATTTTCTGTGTTTGGATTTTCCACAGTGAATCCAGCTGCAGCTCCAACTTCTTTAAGTAGCTGGATACACACCCTGCTACTGGTCACTGCATTATGGGAAGGTTGTGAAAGCTCCAGAGGAGCTTCACTAAGATGCTGTGTGGCATGACTTGTGAGGAATGGTTGAGCGAGTTAGGGCTTATCCCTGAGGAGTGAAGGATGATGACAAGAGGCATAGATCAAGTGGGCACACGAGGGTGGTGTGTGTGGAATGCCTTGCCAGCGGTGGTGGTAAAGGAACGTTTAAGAAGCTCATGGATGATAGAAAAATGGAGGACTATATAGGAGGGAAGGGTTAG
Organism: Hypanus sabinus; assembly: GCF_030144855.1. Classification (NCBI taxonomy): domain Eukaryota; kingdom Metazoa; phylum Chordata; class Chondrichthyes; order Myliobatiformes; family Dasyatidae; genus Hypanus; species Hypanus sabinus. Next base: position 59,641,074 of record NC_082724.1, on the reverse strand, counting down.
CTTGATCTTAGAGTAGGTTAGCACAATGGCACAACGTTGTGGGCCTTAGGGCCTGTACTGTGCTGTAGTATTCTGTGTACAGTCACTAAGGATATTGGAACTGTCCCTGAGCCCTCCTACATCCTGCGGGAGGAGCAGAGCACGGTGGAACCTCCATATCATTTATTGCCAGTTTCTTCTACTGAGAGAAACTGAGCATTACCTGATCATGTCTCTCCCTCTGCACTGAAGCCCAGCGCTCTCCAAAGCCTGCACTTGGACCACAGCCCTTCGTAACATGGCTGATTCCATTATATGTTGCACTCCAGCAAAAGGCCAGGTATTACCTAGAGGAACAGCTCCTCCTATTTCAGCTGGGTAATGTACAAGCCGATGGCAAGAACACAGAATTCTTCAATTTCATGGAAACTGCTCTTCCTCTGTTCCTTTCTCTCTCTTTCTGATCTACTCAGCCCCTCTCTTACACACCCTTCCTTCCAATGTACGTCCCTAGCCCCCTTGACCAGTCTCTTTCTCCCTCCCCCTCTCAGTTCCACAAGCATATCACCCACACATTCCCCTTTCCCTTTTGCAACCATCCCTCCCTTATCTTATTTCACTCTTTCCTTTTCTACCAGATTTGATAATCTGTAGCCCTTTGTTGTTTCTACCAGTTACCTCCCAGCTCATCACTATCTCCACCACCCAACTCCATCTGCCTTCAACCCTTTCTTATTTGTCTCTACTCTCCCTCACCTCTTTATCCTGGCCAGCTGTTCTTTGCATTGTCAGTCCTGATGTAGGGTCACAACCTGAAATATCGGCCATTCTTTAGGCTGGCTCAGCAGTTTGTTTTTGCCTCTGACTGGTGAGATAGTTGGACATAGAGTGCAGGCATGGAGACAGGAGACATAGGAGCAGAATTAGGCCAGTCGGCCCACCATGTCTGCTCTGCCATTCCATCATGGCTGATTTATTATCTCTCTCAACCCCACCCACCTGCTTTCTGCCCGTAACCTGTCTAATCAAGAACCTATCAGCCTCTACAACCATCTGTCTCAGTCTTTGCCTCCTGTTAGTCAGGTAATCTTCTATCCATGTTAGTATCTTTACTGTGATACCATGAGCTCTTGTTAAGCAGCCTAATGTGCAGGAACATGACAAAGGCCTTCTGAAAATCCAAGTAAACAGCATCCACTGACTCTCCTTTGTCTATCCTGCCTGTAATTTCCTCAAAAAATTCCGACAGATTTGTCAGTTAAGATTTCCCCTTAAGGAAACCATGCTGACTTTGGCCTATTTGATCATGTGCCTCGAAGTACCCAGAAACTCATTCTTAATAATGGATTCCAACTTTTTCCCAACCACTGCAGTCAGGCTAACTGGCCTTTAATTTCCTTTTTTCTTTCTCCCTTGTTAAGAAGTGGAGTGACATTTGCAATTTTCCTGTCCTCCAGAATCTAGAGATTCTTGAAAGATCATTACTAATGACTACACAATCTCTTCAGCCACAGCTTTCAGAATCCTGTGGTGTAGTCTTCCTAGTCCAGGTGACTTATCTACCTTCAGTCTCTTCAGCTACCAAGCTGAAGACTACAAGATTTCAACTACACTGGCTTCTGCTCCTTGGCACACTCCAGTTTCTGGCATACTGCTCGTGTCTTCCACAGTGAAGACTGACACAAAAAACTGAATGATTTCTTTGTCTCCCATTGCTACCTCTTCAGCATAATTTTCCAGCAGTCTGATATCCTCTCTCATCTCTCTTTTACTCTTTATGCAGCATATATGAAAATGCTTTTGATATCCTACAGGAAAGACGTAAATAAGATTGAAAAATAACAGAGAAAATTTACAAGGATATTGCCAGGGCTGGAGGACATGAGTTATAAGGAAAGATTGAATAGGTTAAGATTTTATTCCTTGGAATACAGAATACTGAAGGGACATCTGATAGGGGTATACAAAATTTTGAGGGGTATAGATAGGGTAAGTGTAAACAGGCTTTTTCCACTGCGCTTGGTACCCCCAGCAATTTCCATGATGGTATACTTATCACTGAGGGGAACAGCCACAGGTGTACTCTGCACTGGTTGGATTGACTATTCCCTTTCCCTCTCCTGACCGTTACGCAAATACCTGCCTTCTGCAACTTAGGGGTGCCTACCTCCCTGTAGCTCCTATCCATCACCTCCTCATTCTCCCATATGAGCCAAAGGTCATCAAGCTGCAGCTCAGCTTCTTTAATATGGTTTCATGTGGATGTAGTTATCAAGGAGACGGGAGGACTCCCAGAGCTCCCAGATCTCACACAAAGAACATACCTCTAACACTAGACCCATTCTCAGTGCACAGACTATATACTACTAGACAAAGACAGAGAGAAAAAAACTCACTCGAAACTTATTTAGAACCTTCACCTGTTCTCATCGAAGCCTGTTGAGCTGAAGCCTGACCACTCCAACCATGGCCAATCTCACACTGACACTGACCATTCTCACACGGTCCACTCTCACACTGACCACTCTCACACTGTCCACTCTCACACTGTCCACTCTCACACTGACCACTCTCACACTGTCCACTCTCACACTGTCCACTCTCACACTGACCACTCTCACACTGTCCACTCTCACACTGTCCACTCTCACACTGTCCACTCTCACACTGACCATTCTCACACGGTCCACTCTCACACCGACCACTCTTATACTGACCACTCTCACACCGACCACTCTTATACTGACTCTCACACTGTCCACTCTCACACTGACCACTCTCACACTGTCCACTCTTATACTGACTATCACACTGTCCACTCTTACACTGACCACTCTTATACTGACTCTCTCGCTGTCCACTCTCACACTGACCACTCTCACACTGACCACTCTTATACTGACTCTCACACTGTCCACTCTTACACTGACCACTCTTATACTGACTCTCTCGCTGTCCACTCTCACACTGTCCACTCTCACACTGTCCTCTCTCACACTGACCACTCTCACACTGACCACTCTTACAATGGCCACTCTTATACTGACTCTTACACTGTCATCTCTCACACCGACCACTGTTATACTGACTCTCACACTGTCCACTCTCACACTGTCCGCTCTCACAGTCCACTCTCACACTGTCCACTCTCACACTGACCACTCTTATACTGACTCTCACACTGACCACTCTTATACTGACTCTCACACTGACCACTGTTATACTGACTCTCACACTGACCACTGTTATACTGACTCTCACACTGACCACTCTTATACTGACTCTCTCACTGACCACTCTCACACCGACCACTCTTATACTGACCACTGTTACAATGGCCACTCTTATACTGTCTCTCACACGGTCCACTCTCACACTGACCACTCTTATACTGACTCTCACACTAACCACTCTCATGCTGACCACTCTTACAATGGCCACACTTATACTGACTCTCACACTGTCCGCTCTCACACTGTCCACTCTTATACTGACTCTCACACTGTCCACTGTCACACTGACCACTCTTATACTGACTATCACACTGTCCACTCTTACACTGACCACTCTTATACTGACTATCACACTGACCACTCTCACACTGTCCGCTCTCACACTGTCCACTCTTATACTGACCACTCTCACACCGACCACTCTTATACTGACCACTCTCACACCGACCACTCTTATACTGACTATCACACTGACCACTCTCACACTGTCCGCTCTCACACTGACCACTCTTATACTGACCACTCTTATACTGACTACTCTCACACTGACCACTCTTACACTGACCACTCTTATACTGACTATCACACTGACCACTCTCACACTGTCCGCTCTCACACTGACCACTCTTATACTGACTCTCTCACTGTCCACTCTCACACTGTCCACTCTCACACTGTCCACTCTCACACTGACCACTCTTACAATGGCCACTCTTATACTGACTCTCTCACTGTCCACTCTCACACTGTCCACTCTCACACTGTCCACTCTCACACTGACCACTCTTACAATGGCCACTCTTATACTGACTCTCTCACTGTCCACTCTCTCACTGTCCACTCTCTCACTGTCCACTCTCACACTGTCCTCTCTCACACTGACCACTCTTATACTGACTCTCACACTGTCCACTCTCACACTGACCACTCTCACACTGTCCACTCTCACACTGTCCACTCTTATACTGACTCTTACACTGTCATCTCTCACACCGACCACTGTTATACTGACTCTCACACTGTCCACTCTCACACTGACCACTCTTATACTGACTCTCACACTGACCACTGTTATACTGACTCTCACACAATCCACCCTTATACTGACTCTCACACTGTCCGCTCTCACAGTCTGCTCTCACACTGTCCACTCTCATACTGTCCACTCTTATACTGACCACTCTTACAGTGGCCACTCTTATACTGGCTCTCACACTGTCCACTCTCACACTGACCTCTCTTATACTGACTCTCACACTGACCACTCTCACACTGAGCACTCTTATACTGACCACTGTTACAATGGCCACTCTTATACTGTCTCTCACACGGTCCACTCTCACACTGACCACTCTCACAGTCTGCTCTCACACTGTCCACTCTCACACTGACCACTGTTATACTGACTCTCACACTAACCACTCTCATGCTGATCACTCTTACAATGGCCACACTTATACTGACTCTCACACGGTCCGCTCTCACAGTCCACTCTCAAACTGTCCACTCTCATACTGTCCACTCTTATACTGACCACTCTTACAGTGGCCACTCTTATACTGCCTCTCACACTGTCCACTCTCACACTGACCACTCTTACAATGGCCACTCCTACAATGACTACTCTGCTTACACTTCGCTTCTGTTTATTGACCAAGTGCCTAATAGCTCCTTATGATTGCAGCCCACTGTAAAATCCCAAAAGACCCCAAGCTCTTTTTAAAACTTGTGCCACTTCAGCAAAGTAAGTGACTACTTGGAATGATTGCAGCCACTGAGAACGGGGTCTGGAATGGCAACTCAAGATAGAAGGATAACTAAAGATAGTTGAAAGCTCAGAAGAATTGATACAAGATTCTCAAAGGAGACAATCACTTTGGCAATGAGCAAGGATGTTTCAGTGGGCCTTTCAAATGACGGCACATGGGGAGAGCTATGAAAGCTAGGGCTTTTCTGAATGGAGCCTGAGACATTTTCCCAGGGTAGAAATCGCTAATACCGAGGGCATAATTTTAAAGTGACTGGAGGAAAGTATAAGGCGGGTATGTCAGAGGTAAGTTCTTTGCATGGGGAATGGTGGTTCCGTGGAATGCACTGTCAAGGGTGGTGGTAGGGACAAATAGATTAGGGACACTTAAGAACATAGAACAATACAGCACAGTACAGGCCCTTTGGCCCACAATAGTGTGCTGACCCTTAACCCCTGCCTCCCATATAACCCCTCACCTTAAATTCCTCCATTAAGAGACACTTAATGGGGGCAAATGGATGATGGAAAAATAGTGAGTTGTGTGGGAGGGAAGAGTTAGGTTGATCTTAGACTGGATTAAAAGGTCTGCTCAACATTGAGGGTCAAAAGACCTGGCCTGTGCTGTAGTGTTCTAAAAAAGGGATGACTGCTTGTCAGGTATATAGCAGGGACCTTGCAACAGTCAGCAGGAGATAGTGCAGTAGGAATGTAGGGAAATCACAGAGAACAGGAGCAACAGTTTATAGAACTAGGGGATTTCAACTTCTTCAATGTTAATTGGGATTACCTCAGAGCAAAAAGCTCAGAGCACTGGAGTTCTTAAAGTGCATTCAGGAACATTCTCTCAGCCCATGCGTTGATAATCCAGTTAGAGAAGGGGGAATTGATATTGTGTAATGAGGAGATGGCCAAGGCTTTGAATGACTATTTTCTGTCAGTCTTCATGGCAGAGGACACATCTAACATGCCAAGGAGAGATGATAGGGATTCAATAGGAGATGAGGATCTCAATACAATAGTTATCACTAAAGAGGTAGGGCTGAGCAAACTTGTGGGCCTAAAGTTAGACAAGTCCCCTGGTCCTGATGGAATGCATCCCAGGGTACTGAAAGCAATGGCAGAGGTATAGAGGTATAGCTGAGGCTTTGGTGATAATTTACCAAAATTCTCTGGACTCTGGGCAGGTCCCAGTTGATTAGAAGAAGGTGCCACTGTTCAAAAAAAGATGTAGGTAAAAGGCAGGTAATTACAGGCAGGTTAGTTTAAAATCTGCTGTTGGGATTTCCAGAAAGCGTTTGATATGGTGCCACATAAAAGGCTTATCCGTAAGATAAGGATGCATAGACATGGATGTATTAGGGGGTGACGTATTAGCAGAGATGGAGGATTGGTTAACCAGTAGAAAGCAGGGAGTTGAGATACATGGGTGCTTCTCTGGTTGACAATCAGTGGTGAGTGCTGTGCCACAGGGGTCAGTGCAGGGCCTGCAACTGTTCACGGTATACATTAACAGTGTGGAAGAGGGGATCGATTGTAGTGTATCTAAGTTTGCTGACACTAAATTGAGGGGGAAATCAAATTGTGCAGAGGATATGGACATTCTGCAGAAAGATATAGATAGGTTAAGTGAGTGGGCAAGGGTCTGGCAGATGGAGCACAATGTTGGTAAATGCGAGGTCATACACTTTGGAAGGAAAAATGAAAGAGCAGATTATTATTTAAATTGTAAAACATTGCAGCATGCTGCTGTGCAGAGAGACTTGGGAGTGCTTGTGCATGAATCACAAAAGTTTGGTTTGTAGGTATAGCAGGCTATCAAGAAGGGAAATGGAATATTGGCCTTCATTGCTAGAGGGATTGGAACTTAGGAACAGGGGGGTTATGCTGCAACTATACAGGATACTGGTGAGGCAGCACCTGGAGTACTGCATGCAGTTCTGGTCTCCTTACTTGAGTAAGGATATATTGGCTTTGGAGATGATACAGAGGAGGTTCACCAGGTTGACTCCAGAGATGAGGGGGTTAGACTATGTTAAGAGATTGAGTCACCTGGGACTGTACTCGCTGGAATTGAAGAATGAGAGGAGATCTTTATAGAAACATATAAAATTATGTTCTTATGAAGTTAAATTATAGGTTGAAATATCCAGGGTGAGCAAGATCATTTTGGAATACCTTGGAATGAGGAGAAAGTGGATAAAGAGACATGTCGAAGATGAGGATTAAGAGGGATCGAATTTTTTTCACACAGAGGGTATTTGTAATCTGTTATGGGCTGCCTGTGTAGTTTATCGAAGCAGGTACCCATCCTACATGTACAAATGCAGACAAGCCAAGGCACCAAAGGCTGCAGGTGAATGGTCAATATGAACATGGTGTTTCTGTATTGTCTGACTTCATGATTCTGTGTTAAATGTATTTTTAGTGACGGAAATTGTAGCTGCAGCTTCGCTATAGTTCTACATAACTGGAAAATATTTGTTTTCTGTTCTACAGGCCCCTCACTATGGCCTTTCAGATTTACAAATCACCACCCAAAAACGGGGATAAGAATAAAATTCAAAAACACGAGATTCTGCAGATGCTGGAAATCCAAAGTAACACACACAAAATGCTGGAAAAACTAGGCAGTTCAGGCAGCATCTATAGAAATGAATGAACTGTCAATGTTTTGAACTGAGACCTGAGATGGGAAAAGAAGGGAAAATTACATAATTAAAAAGGGGAGGGGAGGGAAAGGAGGACAATCTAGAAGGTGATAGGTGAAGTCAGGTGGATAGGAAAGGTAAAGTGCTGAAGAAGGAGGAGTGTAATAGGAGAGGAGAGCAGACCATCAGAGAAAGGGAAGGAGGAGGTTTCGGGTAGTGGTGATAATTGGATGAGAAGAGGTAAAAGGCTAGAGTGGGGAATAGAAGAAGAAAGGAGGGGGGAGGGAAAAGATTACCAGAAGGAAAAATCAATATTCATGCTCTTCCATCCTGAAGGTGGCCTCACCTCCGCACAAGAGGAGGCCATGGACCAAAATGAACACGAATGGGAATTAAAATGTCTGGCCTCTGGAAGTTCTGCTTTTGGCAGATGGAGCAGAAGTGCTCAACAAAGCGGTCCCCCAGATTACGATGGGTCGCTCTAATGTAGAAACCATAAGACATGGGAACAGAATTAGGCTATTCAGCCGTGAAGTTTCAATGTTCAAAGTAAATTTATTATCGAAGCACAGTTATGTCACCATGTATAACCCTGGGATTCATTTCCATGTGGACGTACCAAGTAGAGTAATAACCGTAATAGAATCAATGAAAGACCATACCGACTTGGGTGTTCAACCAGTGTGCAAATACAACAAACTGAGCAAGTACACGAAGAGAGAAGTAATAATAATAACTAGAAATACAATAAGTATGGAGAACATGAGATGAAGAGTCCTTGTAAGTGAGTCCATGGGTTGTGGGAACAGCTCAGTGATGGGAGAGTGATGTTATCCTCTTTGGTTCAAGACTCTAATGGTTGAGGGGTAATTGTTCCTGAACCTAATGGTGTGAGTCCTGAAACTCCTGAACCTTCTGCCTGATGGTAACAGTGAGAAGACACCATGACATGGGTGGTGGGGGTCCCTAATGATCAACACTGCTTTCCTGTGACAGTGCTCCCTGTAGATGTGCCCAAGGGTGGGGAGGGCTTTACTCCTGATGAACTGCGCTGTATCCACTACTTTTTGTGGTATTTTCCATTCAATGGCATTGGTGTTCCCATAGCAAGCTGTGTATACGCTCCACCACACATCTGTTGAAGTTTGTCAGAGTTTTAGAAGGAAGTAGAGGCACTACTCTGCTTTCCTTGTAATTGCACTTACATGCTGAGCCTAGGACAGGACCGCTGAATTATAAATTAAAGTTACGGATCCTCTTTACCTCTGATACTCTATTGAAGACTGGCTCGTTGATGCACCATCAATAACTCACTCTGAGACGTAAGGCGAGATATCGGCTTTTATTGACTGGAAGAAGGAACAAACAGTGAGTGACCACCATACTACATCCTGGAGACTGAGGGCCGGGTTCAGGCCTTGATCGCCTTTATGCAGGGGTCTGTGGGAGGAGCCACAGGAGCAGTCAGCAGGGGGAGTGTCCAGACAGGTATATGTAGTTCACCACACTCGTAAACCAGAAGTCAATAATCAGCTCCTTGCTCTTGCTGACATTGAGTAAGAGGTTGTTGTGGCACCAGAATCAGAATCAGGTTAATTATCACTGGATGTGACGTGAAATTTGTTAACTTAGCAGTAGCAGTTCAATGCAATACATAATCTAGCAGAGAGAGAGAAAAAAATAAAATAAAATAAAAAATAATAATAAATAAACAAGTAAATTAATTACATATATTGAATAGATTAAAAAAACATGCAAAAGCAGAAATACTATATATTAAAAAAAGTGAGGTAGTGTCCAAAGCTTCAATGTCCATCCAGGAATCAGGTAGCAGAGGGGAAGACGCTGTTCCTGAATCAGTGAGTGTATGCCTTCAGGCTTCTATACCTCCTACCTGATGGTAACAGTGAGAAAAAGTGCATGCCCTGGGTGCTGAAGGTCATTAATAATGGACACTGCCTTTCTGAGACACCACTCCCTGAAGATATCCCGGGTACTTCGTAGGCTAGTACCCAAGATAGAGCTGACTAGACTTACAACCTTCTGCAGCTTCTTTTGGTCCTGTGCAGTAGCCCACCCTCCCCCCTCCATTCCAGAAAGTGATGCAGCCTGTCAGAATGCTCTCCACGGTACAGCTATAGAAGTTTTTGAGTATATTTGTTGACATGCCAAATCTCTTTGAACTCCTAATAAAGTATAGCCGCTGTTTTGCCTTCTTTATAACTACATCGATATACTGGGACCAGGTTAGATCCTCAAAGATCTTGACACCCAAGAACTTAAAGCTACCCACCCTCTCCACCTCTGATCCCTCTATGAGGATTGGTATGTGTTCCTTCATCCTACCCTTCCTGAAGTCCACAATCAGCTCTTTCATCTTACTGATGATGACTGCCAGGTTGTTGCTGCAGCACCACTCCACTAGTTGGCATATCTCACTCCTGTACACCCTCTCATCACCTCCTGAGGTTCTGGCAACAATGGTTGTATCGTCAGCAAATTTATAGATGGTATTTGAGCTATGCCTAGTCACACAGTCATGTGTATATAGGCAGTAGAGCAGAGGGCTAAGCACACACTCCTGAGGTGCACTAGTATTGGTTGTCAGTGAGGAGGATATGTTATCACCAATCTGCACAGATTGTAGTCTTCCAGTTAGGAAGTCGAGGGTCCAATTGCAGAGGGAGGTACAGAGACCAGGTTCTGCAACTTCTCAATCAGGATTGTGTGAATGATGGTATTAAATGCTGAGCTATAGTCGATGAACAGCATCCTGACATAGGTGTTTGTGTTGTCCAGGTGGTCTAAAGCCGTGTGGCATTGAGATTGCATCTGCTGTTGACCTATTGTGGCAATAGGCAAATTTTAATGGGTCCAGGTTCATGCTGAGGTAGGAGTTCAGTCTAGTCATGACCAACCTCTCAAAGCATTCAGCCAGATTTCCAGTCTCTCTCCTATATGTGGATTCATCACCACCTTTGATTTGGCCTGTGTCAGTGTTGTTGTCAGCAAACTTGAATATGGCATTAGAGCTGTACTTAGCCACACAGTCATAAGTATAAAGTGAGTAGAGCAGGGAGCTAAGCACACATCTTTGTGATGCACCTGTGCTGATGGACATTGTGGAGGAGATATTGCCAATCTGAAGTGACTGGAGTCTGTAAATGAGGAATGGAGGTCTTGAGGCCAAGGTCTTATAGCTTAATGATTAATTTTGAGGGATAGTGGTATTGAATGAAAGGCTGTAGTCAATAAAGGGCATCCTGATGTATTCAGCTTTGCTGTCTAGATATTCTGGAGTAGAGTAAAAAGCCTGATGGCAGATGACATTTACTGTGGACCTCTTGTGCTGTTAGGCAAATCGGAGCGGATCTAAGTCGCTTCTCAGATAGGAGTTGATATGTTTCATCGCCTATCTCTCAAAACATTCATCACTGTAGATGTAAGTGCTACAGGATGATAGTCATTGAGGTCAGAAGGCAGATCTGTGATTATTCTTGAAGATAATGCTCTTTGTCTTTGCTATAGGCATCATATTGTGTTCAAACTGCATTTTTTGTATGTGTCAGTTATTGGGTTTATTTGAACCTGTCCCTGGTCAGGGTGGTTGTTTCTGACTGTACACACACTGTGTATCAGTGATCAGATTGTTCTGTGACCATGCCTCTGCTTTGTGTCAGTTATTGCAGATTTCTACTGAGCCTCTTCTGCTTGGCAGAAGTGTTTGATGGAGGACTTCTGTTGTGCTTTGCACTTCCCAACAACATCCTGTATGAACCTACACCTGCTGAACAACACAACCTCAGAATATACAGATCCATGACAAGAAAATGAGACTGCTTCCCATTTCTACAGGTCACCTCTGGTGAAGGCAAACTGTGATTAAGAAATTCACTCAGCCTCGCACAGCCTGGGCCATCTAAAAAAAAGTCTAGAATGTAGAATAAATAAGAGAACATCTGCAGATGCTGGGAATCCAAGCACCACACACAAAATGTTGACTTCCTCTAACATTTTGTGTGTGTTGCTTAGAACATAGAATGTTACTGTCCCTTCAGCCCATGATGTTGTGCCTACCTTTTAACCTACTCCAAAATAAATCAAACCCTTTCTTCCTTTATGACCCTCCATTTTTCTAGCATCCATGTGCCTATCTAAGAGTTACTTAAATGCCCCTAATTTCTACCACCACCAGGTAGACGCAGATAACTGAAGGTCAAGGCCTCAACCTTGGTACCTCAGTCGTGGTCTACAAGGCAGCAGTAACCCCTGTCCTGTATTTTTCCGAGAACTAGACTGCAGGCACCTCGGCACTGAAGAGTTACTGCTAATGCTGTCCCCATCCAGTCATCTAAATCCACCGGCAGAATAATGTTGCTGCCCTCTCCCATCTCCAACACTGAGTTACATTTAGCATACTTTAGGCAGAGCATGCTTATTGCATGGTCAGCAATCAGATTCTGAAAATACTGTAGACATCCTGGTCCCTGTCATGGGAAGAGATCACGAGGAAGACAGGGCAAAATATTTAAGGATATACTCAAAGGCTCTGTGAAAATGGACAACCTTAACACTGACTCCAGGAGCCTCTGGCTGGTGACCACTCAAAAAGTGGGTCATATGGAATGTTAGGAACTTTGAGTAGTGCATACGTGATGGAAGGAGTGCCTGCTTGCTTCATCAAACATATCCTGCCTCTTTGGAAGACTCATTAGTCATCTCAGAACTCACAAAACTGGAGTGGGAACAAGAGATCCTCAATCCCAGGGACCTCCAGAGGAGAAAAGTGGGATGGCCATCAGATGAGATGGTCTATGTTCCTGGTGTATGGGTCTGTTTCCATATCGTCTGCAAGTCATGCTCCTTACTTTCCAGAGGGTGACGTTTGTGTTAGTCATCAGTCCAGGCTCCATGCTTGTGCTTTGTTTGTCACTCTGTCCTTATGTCAGTTCAGTGATTATGTACAGATTCGGCTCCTGTTGTTGGTGTCATTTATCTGATCATGCTGAACCTTCCCCTTGTCAACGTGTCATTTGTAAGAAGTTGCTTACACTCAGAAAGTTCTTGTCAGTATGCCAGTTGGAGAGGTCTGCTCCTGTCATTTATCAGAGTGAGCACAGGTCGTGCACTTCATCTACTGTATATGGCCACTTTAACATCACGTACAGACCATGTCAACTTTCCCTGTGTTAGTTAGGTGATTATGTGTACACATTGCCTTACAACATGACAGTTATTGTATTGCACATAGACATTTATCAGATAATGCACATTACTCCTTTTGCCTGTGTGTCTGCCATTGGGATTGTGCATAGAAAATTACTCTGTTCTTATGTGGACAAAGAGATTGCGCAGAGACCAGACCCATTGTTGGTGAGTCAGTTAGCAGGCTGATTACAAGCCCCATCCTCTCTGTTTGTACAAACACACCTTCCACATTTGTATATCAGTTGTGAGATTTGTGCTCAAACCGATCTCCTTGTCATTGAGGATGCAATCTTCAGAAGCTGAAGATCATCCATGAACCTGACCTTGTTGTATAACAGCAATATGGGTTCACAGCAAGACCCTGGAACATATGAGAACATGTTTTCAAATCCAGGAAGTCACTTATAGTGAGTGTCAGCCACCTTCACCTTCAAGGAGCAGCACCGCCTTTGGGTGGCTGAGGAAGAGGGTGTTAGAGGATCGAAATCTCAGACCTGGCACAAAGCCCTTGGTCTTCCAAGCTGCTGTGATCTCTACCCTCCTGTATGCTTCTGAGACTGGGCCAAGCTACAGCTCCATAGAGATAAGGTATCTGCAACTTCATTCCAATCACTGGCAGGATGAATTAGCCAATGTCAGCATCCTCTTTTGGACCAGTAATCTCAATATCAAGGCCAGAATTATACTCAGTCAACTTCCTTTACTAGGCAATATCTCACTTAGACACCAGATTCTTGATATGAACCCTTCACTCTGAGCTTCATCGTACAACGAGATTCCCCAGTGGACCACAACATTCTCGAGGCCTCCTTGAGAAAATGCAAGATCCTTAAAGCGTCCTGGGAATCTCTAAGTGGATAGTCCTGGGAATTCCAGATTACATTGGGAACACACAGAAGCTCTGTGTAAATGGCAGAAGGAGGAGCTCACCTAGTCCGCATCAAGTGTTTCTGCCTCAGATGTAGGTCGTCAGCATCTATAAAGTTAGAGTGAGAGCAAGCCATCCTTGATCCCAGAGTGGAATGTTGTTATCTGTGCAGACTTTGTTAAAAATGCTATTGTTGTCAGACAGCACTTTGTTTTTTTTCTCTGTTTCAGAGAGTTTACGGTCTACAGTTTCCTTGTCTGCATTTTTGTAATCAGGTAATGCACATCCTGTGCTTTCTGACCATGTCAGTGATACACCATCAATAACTCACACTGAGACGTAAGGCGAGATATCGGCTTTTATTGACTGGAAGAAGGAACCAGGAGTGAGTGTCTATCATACTATGTCCTGGAGACTGAGGCCGAGCGTCAGGCCTCAGATCGCCTTTATACAGGGGCCTGTGGGAGGAGCCACACGAGCAGTCAGCAGGGGGCGTGTCCAGACAGGCACATCGTTCACCACAGTCAGTTATCAGAGACTGTCTACCTTCCCTCTCTTTAAGTTGTCAAATCCATTATTGTCCAACACATTATGAGGGTATTGCACATAATGTGTCTTCTGTCTGCGTGCCAGCTATCAGATTGCAAACTGACTCTACTAGAAAGAGGGATACCATGAGAAAGAGGGAACGTTTAAGGTTAACAAAGGAGGTCAAAGACAATGTTAACTTGAAAACTAGAACATACACAGCAGCAAGGGCTTTCATAGATCTGAGGATTTGGAATGTTTCAGAAACCACTGAAAGATTTAACAAGCTCGTAAGAATGGAGAAAATCTGTATGATATCAAAGTGCACAGCAAACGTTTCTTTGGATGTATAAAAAGGAAGAATGTGGCTAAGGTTAGGGCAAGAATTTGTTATGATAGGAAAATGCTACTGGCTATTAAATACAGCAATTCCACCTCGCTAGTGAACTGTTGGACTGCGGAGAAGCTTAGTGCACGCGGCATTGCCTGCTTCAGTCATCTGTGGGAGAAGCCATGGGAAGCAGTGTGCATGAAAGCAAAAGGGGGGCAGAACACTGGGATCCGGGAGAGACTCGGATTGAAGTCCTTTGGGCCAGCTGTCCCGTCGTTTTTACTGGCAAACGTCCATTCACATTCAAATATACTAGACTACCCGTGCTGGAGGCTGAACCAACGAGAGATGAGGAATAATTGTGAACTCATTCTTATGGAAACGTGACTTCAAGACACCATCCCAGATCAGAGGTTCTCATCACGTTTCAGGCTGACAGCCTTCCAGCGATCTCAGGCAAGACCTGTGGTGGCGGTATCTGTATTTTCATACATAAGAACTGGTGTACAGGCGCTTTAGCAGTTCACCAGTGATTAAGTTCACTATAATTGTGCTGGTAGCTGTATTTCCCCCCCCCCCCCCACTAATACTGATGAGGCACTGTGTGAGCTCTACAGCACCATCAGTGACTTTCAAACCAAACATGCTGATGTCGCTGGTGATTTTAACCATGCAAACCTAAAAATAGTCCTGCCTAAATTCCACTAGCATGTTAGTTTTGCTACCAGAAGTGAAAATACACTAGACCTGGTTTATATTAACTTACCAGGTGCATATAAAGCAGATCTCCGACCCTACATTGGGCTCTGAGATCACTAATCTGTTAGGGTAATTTCAGCATACATACTACTGATCAAGCGGGCCAAACCAGTTCTAAAGGTGGTGAAAATCTGGCCGGATGGGGTAATCTCAGGACGGCCTGAAAACATGAACTGAGAATGTTCAGTGAGGCTTTGCAGCCACATTAACATCGAGGAACATGTGGATTCTGTGACCAGCTACATAGGGAAATATACTGAGGATATTACCAACACAAAACACATCCGGGTTTGGGCTAGTCTAAAGCCATGGCTTCCTGCAGAGATCTGTGAATGACTGAGATTGCAGACTGCCTTTAGATTGGGGGGTGTGACAGCTCTCAGGGAAGCAAGAGCTGTACTTTCCCACTCCATCAAAAAGGCAAAATAGGAAAATTCTTAGAGAATCAGTTACGAAAGCTTCATCTAATCAAACAAAGTCAGCATGATTCCATGAAGGCCAAATCATTTTTGACAAATTTCCGTGAGTTTTTTGAAGATGTGGCAAGCAGCATAGGTGAAAGTAAAGGAGATATTTTTGGATTAGCAGAAGGCATTTGGAAAGATGTCACATTGATAGCCAAATTAAGAGTTTGTGGTGATGGCATGAACTGAAAATTGTTTAACACATAGAAAATATTCAGAAATTAGTATGAATCTTTGAAAAAGACAGATGAAAAATAGCATGGTATTGCTATTTAGAAATTAGAAAATTGGAATAAATAAAGTTGGAAGTATATACTGTATAACCATATAACAATTACAGCATGGAAACAGGCCATCTCGGTCCTTCTAGTCATTACCGAATGCTTACTCTCACCAAGTCCCACCGACCTGCACTCAGCCCAAAACCCTCCATTCCTTTCTTGTCCATATACCTATCCAAAGAAGTTCCCCCTTATATTACCCCTAAACTTTTGCCCCTTAACTCTCAACTCATGTCCTCTTGTTTGAATCTCCACTACTCTCAATGGAAAAAGCCTATCCACGTCAACTCTATCTATCCCCCTCATAATTTTAAATACCTCTATCAACTCGCCCCTCAACCGTGTATACTCCAAGGAATAAAGACCTAACTTGTTCAACCTTTCTCTGTAGCTTAGGTGCTGAAACCCAGGTAATATTCTAGTAAATCTCTTTTGTAGTCTCTCTATTTTGTTGACATCTTTCCTATAATTCGGTGACCAGAACTGTACACAATACTCCAAATTTGGCCTCACCAATGCCTTGTACAATTTTAACATTACAACCCAACTCCTTATACTCAATGCTCTGATTTATAAAGGCTAGCATACCAAAAGCTTTCTTCACTATCCTATCCACATGAGATTCCACCTTCAGGGAACTATGCACCATTATTCCTAGATCACTCTGTTCTACTGCATTCCTCAATGCCCTACCATTTACCATGTATGTCTTATTTTGATTAGTCCTATCAAAATGTAGCACCTCACACTTATCAACATTAAACTCCATCTGCCATCTTTCAGCCCACTCTTCTGACTGGCCTAAATCTCTCTGCAACCTTTGAAAACCTACTTCATTATCCACAACGCCACCTATCTTAGTATCATCTGCATACTTAATAATCCAATTTACCGCCCCATCATCCAGATCGTTAATATATGTGACAAACAACATTGTACCCAGTACAGATCCCTGAGGCACACCACAAATCACCAGCCTCCAACCTGACAAACAGTTATCCACCACTACTCTCTGGCATCTCCCATCCAGCCACTGTTGAATCTATTTTACTACTTCAATATTAATACATAATGATTGAACGTTCCTAACTAACTGGATCCTTGTCAGAAGCCTTACTGAAGTCCATACAGACAACATCCACCCTCATCAACTTTCCTAGTAACCTCTTCAAAAAATGCAATAAGATTTGTCAAACATGACCTTCCACGCACAAATCCATATGGACTGTTCCTAATCAGACACTGTCTATCCAGGTAATTATATATACCATCTCTAAGAATACTTTCCATTAAATTACCCACCACTGATGTCAAACTTATAGGCCTTTTACAGGCCAGATAATTGCTAGGTTTACTCTTAGAACCCTTTTTAAACAATGGAACCACATGAGCAATATGCCAATCCTCCAGCACCATCCCCGTCTCTAGTCACATTTGAAATATTTCTGTCAGAGCCCCTGCTATTTCTACACTAACTTCCCTCAAGGTCCTAGGGAACATCCTGTCAGGATCTGGAGACTTATCAACTTTTATATCCTTTAAAAGCTCTAGTACTTCCTCTTCTTTAATCATCATAGTTTCCATAACTACATTACTTGTTTCCCTTACCTTACACAATTCAATATCCTTCTCCTTAGTGAATACTGAAGAAAAGAAATTGTTCAGAATCTCCCCCATCTCTTTTGGCTCCACACATAGCTGTCCACTCTGATTCTCTATGGGACCAATTTTATCCCTCACTAACCTTTTGCTATTAATATAACTGTAGAAACCCTTTGGATTTATTTTCACCTTACTTGCCAAAGCAACCTCATATCTTCTTTTAGCTTTTCTAATTTCTTTCTTAAAATTCTTTTTACATTCTTTATATTCCTTGAGCGCCTCATTTACTCCATGCTGCCTATATTTATTGTAGATCACTCTCTTTTTCCTAACCAAGTTTCCAGTATCCCTTAAAAACCATGGCTGCCTCAAACTTTTGACCTTTCCTTTCAATCTAACAGGAACATAAAGATTCTGTACCCTCAAAATTTCAACTTTAAATGACCTCCATTTCTCTATTACATTCTTCCCATAAAACAAATTGTCCCAATCCACTCCTTCTAAATCCTTTCGCATCTCCTCAAAGTTAGCCTTTCTCCAATCAAAAATCTCAACCCTGGGTCCAGTCCTGTTCTTCTCCATAATTATATTGAAACTAATGGCATTGTGATCACTGGACCCAAAGTGCTCCCCAACACATACCTCCGTCACCTGACCTATCTCATTCCCTAACAGGAGATCCAACACTGCCCCTTCTCTAGTTGGTACCTCTAGGTATTGCTGCAAAAAAACTACTCTGTACACATTTTACAAACTCCAAACCATCCAGCCCTTTTACAGAATGGGCTTCCCAGTCTTTGTGTTGAAAATTAAAATCTCTCACATTCACAGCCTTGTGCTTACTACAAACATCTGCTATCTCTTTACAGATTTGCTCCTCCAGTTCTCGCTCCCCATTAGGTGGTCTATAATACACCCCTATAAGTGTTACTACACCTTTCCAATTCCTCAATTCCAACCAAGTAGCCTCCCTAGACGAGCCCTCTAATTTATCCTGGTAAAGCATCGCTGTAATATTTTCTCTGACAAGCAATGCAACACCTCCTCCTCTTGCCCCTCCAATTCTATCACACCTGAAGCAATGAAATCCAGGAATATTTAGTTGCCAATCACACCCCTCCTGCAACCATATTTCAGTAATAGCTACAACATCATATTTCCAGGTTTCAATCTATGCTCTAACCTCATTTACCTTTCCTACAATGCTCCTTGCACTAAAATAGATGCATTTAAAAAATTCTTCACCTCTTAATCTCTGTTTATCCCTAACGATGCAAACAACTTTATTATCTTTATCTTCCTTCTCCCCTACATCTTTGGTCTGAGCGCTCCCCTTCTCTATCACCTGCCTATCCTCCCTCACACACTGTCTACTAGCTTTCTCTATTTGTGAACTAACCTCCTCTCTCCTAGTCTCTTCAATTTGATTCCCACCCCCAACCATTCTAGTAGCCTTAGCAAATCTCTCCGTCAGAATATTGGTCCCCCTAGGATTCAAGTGCAACCCGTCCTTTTTTCACAGGTCACACCTGCCCCAAAAGAGGTCCCAATGATCCAGAAACTTGAATCCCTGCTCCCTGCCCCAATCTCTCAGCCACGCATTTATCCTCCACCTCATTCCATTCCCACTCTCACTGTCGCGTGGCACAGGCAGTAATCCCGAGATTGCTACCTTTGCGGTCCTTCTTCTCAAATCCCTTCCTAACTCCCTATATTCTCCTTTCAGGACCTCTTCCCTTTTCCTACCTGTGTCATTGGTGCCTATATGTACCACGACCTCTGACTCCTCACCCTCCCATTTCAGGATATCTTGGACACGATCAGAAACATCCCAGACCCTGGCATCAGGGAGGCAAACTACCATCCAGGTCTCCTGACTGCGTCCACAGAATTGCCTATCTGGCCCCCTAACTATCGAGTCCCCTATTTCTGCTGCCTTCCTCTTCCTTTCCCTACCCTTCTAAGCTACAGGGCCAG
The DNA here is from genome assembly GCF_030144855.1 of Hypanus sabinus. NCBI lineage: Eukaryota > Metazoa > Chordata > Chondrichthyes > Myliobatiformes > Dasyatidae > Hypanus > Hypanus sabinus. The sequence continues at coordinate 59,621,446 of NC_082724.1, read as the reverse complement.
ACTCTGTGCTTATTGTTAAAGGGTCCATCTACCGGGGTACTCTCTAGTACCTGACTCTTCGCCTTCCCCCTCCTAACCGTGACCTACTTGTCTGCCTCCCATGGCCCTGGTGTGACCACTTGCCTGTAACTCTTCTCTATCAACTCCTCACTCTCCTTGACCAGACAAAGATCATCGAGCTGCAGCTCCAGTTCCCTAACACGGTCCCTAACCCACTTGGCGCACATGTGGACGTCCGGGAGGCTAAGAGACTGCAGGACCTCCCATATCTGACACCGAGAACAACAAACTGCCCTCTCCTCAAATAACTGGAAAACCTACCTTGCCTCGCCCGTTGAGCCAAAGCCCGTAAGCCTTCACTTTGCTCCCGGCTCACTCCTCTACCTGCAAATGACGCTGCCCTCTGTATAAGGCTGTGTTCCTTTTAAATCTTCTGCGCTTTACTGCCCGACGTCACATGCCCGCCTAGTCCTGCCTCTCTTAAATCCGATGGGAAGAAGAAAAAATCAAAATAGCTCCTGCCGCACTCCTGTTCTGTTTCTCAGACTTCCTTCTCCAAATTAAACCTGAATCAGGATTTCTGTCCTTTTAAATCTTCCACGCTTCACTGACCGATGTCACATGCCTGCGCAGTCCCACCTCTCTTAACTCCGATGAGAAGAAGAAAAAATCAAAATGGCTCCCGCTGCTCTCCCGTTCTGATTCTCAGACTTCCTTCTCCAATATAAGTCATCATTCCCCTGGCAATCACTTCTTGGCTGTCAGCTATTTACTATTTATATTAACAACCTTAAGGAGGGAATGCAATGTAAGGTTTCTCAGTTTGCCAGTGATACAAAAATACAAAGGGCAAGTCATGATGAGGATTCTGTGACTGATACAGAAAACTAAGTGATTTGGCAGATATTTAAGGATATCTAACTGGAGGAAGACTGCACCTGAGTGAGGTACAGAGGGATCTAGATGTTCTAGTACAGGAGTCGCAAACTTTTTGGAGAGTACATCCAATTTGGCAATAATCTAACAAATTCTTCCGTGTGCATAGTAATTTTAAGTAGAGATTGTCATTGATTAATGAATTAATAACAATAATTATGGACTTTTTCAAGGGAAATTGATAAGTTGGGACTTATTTGCTATTAATAAAAGTACAACAGAGACAGATTGAAATAGATCAAGCAATTTAGAACACAAGAGATTCTGCAGATGATAGAAATCCAGAGTAACACAAATTGAGAAAATCCTCAGATGCTGGAAATCCAAGAAACATACACAAAATTCTGGGGGCACTCAGCAGATCAGGCAGCAACTATGGAGAGGAATAAAGAGCCAAGGTTTTGGGCGGACCCATCATCTGGACGGGAAAGAAAGGGGCAAGAAACCAGAGTAAGAAGGTGGGGGGATTACTTACCTTGAAGAAGTTTAGAAGTTCTCCTCAACGGGAGTTCAGTGTAATGTTCTCTCATTGCTCCCCCTCTGCGAAGTCTTTTCAGGACGTGCTACTCTGTAGACATTTATATCTTTTCTTCGATGGGAGTTCAATGATGCCCTCTTTCACTGCTCTGCCTCTGTGATCTCAGCTGCTCTACAACTGTTCATCATCTTCCTCAGTCCTTTTCCTGTTCCATCTATCATCTCTCAGCTCCTCATTTCATCAGCCACCCCCCCCAACCCATCTACCTTCCTGCTCACCCTGGTTTCACCTATCACCTCCCAGCTTGTACTCCTTCTCCTTCCCCCACCTCCTTATTCTGGCTTTTTCCCCTTCCTTTCCAGTTCTGACGAAGGGTCTCATATCATTATTCCTCTCCATAGATGCTGCCTGACCTGCTCAGTTCCTTCTGCATCTTGTGTATTCTGTGTAGCATTTTACAAAACCTTTTCAAAAATTATTAATATGAAACTCTTAAAGGCAATGGAGAAATAACATTATTTCTAAATAGTATTGTTACTTCTCCTTACATATATCATAAAAATGTGAATGTGATACCCTAAGATATGGTGCATATTCATAAAAGAGCAAAGAAAGAAAAATAAACATACTTTGCTGACTTTTGTTATTGTATTAACAAGGACAAATATTTTAAATCAGGTAGTATTTGGTTGTTTTGAGAGCGATGTATGTGGCACTAACTTTATCAGTAAGTCTACTCCTGTAATTAGTCTTGATCAACTTCATCAATGATGCACAAGAATATGCTTGTTAATATTTCAGAGTAAAGAGTTTCAGGAATAGAATTCCTGAGTTTCAGAGCCTTGTTCTTTAGATTTTTACACTTTGATCCAGTCACTAACCAACCTCTTGCAATGTTTTCTAGTTCAGCTCTTCAATCAACCGATTTTTGCCTGCAAATTGAGCTGCTTTGTAAATCAATCAATTGCATTTCAGAATTTTTCAAATTAATCCATGGCACTATTTCCAAATTTAGTTTGTCTATGTTACACTATGTCTGCGTATTTTATGAATTCTGCGGTTTTTTCAAATGACTTGAACAGTGAATCTTAAAGAAAATTGTTCAGTACTCATAACTCAATACTCTGAATATCTGAATAAACTCTGAATATCGTTTTTTTAAGAATTTCAATATCTGTCATGTTTGGGAAATATTTAAAAGCACTATTTCCAGTTTGATTGCAAAGACTTTTTTATTATCAAACATAACATTAAGTGTTTTGCTGGAACCCTGTAATTTGGTGTTCATCAGTTTAATGAGAAGAAATCTGCAAAGACATTTATCTACAAACCTACACAACATCATGTAAATCTTGACCAGAAAAAAATTCATTCCTCAAAAACAGAGGAATTTCATTAAACACTGAACAAATTATTTAAGGATGAAAGCCAACTAAGCCAATGAACAACTAGTCCTGTGTACACTGAATTCACCTCGCTCAATAACACCTTGAATTATCTTTTTATCAAAGCATGCCTTGAAATAAAATAAATTACAGTATCTTGGACACAATTTCATCATTTTGCCAAGTTTCTTAAGGTCAGCTTTTGCACTCGTACTATACAATAGAAGCCTATCAGTGGATATCCTTTACATTTTGCAAACGGATTTTGTGGCCAAGTTTGAGGACAATAGAAAGATATGTAGTGGGGCAGGTAGTGCTGAGGAAGCAGGGAGTCTACAGAAGAACATAGACAGATTAAGAGAATGGGCAAAGAAATGGCAGATGGAATATAGTGTAGAGAAGTGTATGGCCATGCACTTAAGTAGGAATAAAAGTGTAGACTATTTTCTAAATGGAGAGAAAATTCAGAAACCAGAGGTGTAAACAGACTTAGGAATCCGCATGCAGGATTCCCTAAAGGTTAACTTTCAGGTTGAGTTGATGGTAAGGAAGGCAAATAATTGAATTGAATTGACTTCATTACATACGTCCTTCATATACACGAGGAATAAAAATCTTTACGTTACATCTCTGTCTATGTGTGCAAAGTTGCAATTTACAGTAGTTTATTATAAATAGTATGTACAACAGGATAGTCAATATGTCATAGAAATACAATTGTGTCAGCATGAATTAATCAGTCTGATGGCCTGGTGGAAGAAGCCTGTTGGTCCTGGCTTTTATGCTGGGGTACCATTTCCTGGATAATAGCAACTGGAACAGTTTGTAGTTGGGGTGACTCGGACCTCCAATGATCCTTTGGGCCCTTTTACACACCTGTCTCTCTAAATGTCCTGAATAGTGGGAAGTTCACAACTGCAGATGCGCTGGGCTGCAGAGATGCACCACTCTCTGCAGAGTCCTGTGATTGAGGGAAGTACAGTTCCCATGCCAGGCAGTGATGTAGCCAGTCAGGATGCTCTCAATTGTGCCCCTGTAGAAAGTCTGTAGGATTTGCGGGCCCCACACCAAACTTTTTCAACCGTCTGAGGTGAAAGAGGCGCTGTTGTGCCTTTTTCACCACATAGCCAGTATGTACAGACCACGTGAGATCCTCAGTGATATTTATGCTAAAGAACTTAAAGCTGTTCACCCTATCAACCCCAGATCCATTGATGTCAATAAGGGCTAGCCTTCTCCATTCTTCCTGTAGTCCACAACCAGCTCCTTTGTTTCTGCAACATTGAGGGAGGGATTGTTTTCTTGATTGTTAGGCCAATCAGTGTGGTATTGTCAGCAAATTTAATTAGCAGATTGGAGCTGTGGGTGGTGACACAGTCATGGCTATACAGGGAGTAAAGGAGTAAATCTAATGTAAGCATTCTTTTCAAGAGGATTTGAATATAAGAGCAAAGATATCATGCTGAGGCTTGAGGCCCCTTATCTAAGAAAATATGTGCTGGCATTGGAGAGGTTAACAACAATTGTCCAGGGTGTTGTGTTCGATATTGAGGGAGAGTGCAGAGCACACCCAGATGGCAGCCTTTCAGGATATTCATTTGATGCCTAGTGTGAGTGGCCAATGGAGTGGCATAGGGACAATTAATTACACAAACATCTCCCTTTCTTAAAAACAAAGATAATCTAGGTATGTATTTCTTGTCCATAGAACTGCATTGACATCACAGTGTCTGAAATCGAGTGATTTAGTTCACTTTACTCACAGCATGTAACTTATGATCGTTACAGAAACATAAAATAGAATTGCAAACTTTATAATGAGTGACAGATCATTTGCTTTTAGTGGTCTCTCGCTGTCTTTGTATTCCCTTTTCTCACCAATTCCTTCGTTTTTTTTTAAGAATAGTCTCACGGTGAAATGTTTTCTACATTGGAATTTAAAAAAACCACTGAATGGAGGTCAGGGTAGACTATTTGAACACTCCGGCAAAGTGAGAGGGTTATTCTGTGTCCTTAGTCACTCAGGCTATGGACATTATCTCTGTGGTGGGACAGATAAACTACCCAATCTGGTATAGGTTCCTGGAATTGTTAGAGAAGATGGCGATTCTTGAACAGGCGTGTCCACCTCAGGTAAGTGGTCCTCATCACAAGGATCAGATCACTCTGTTTCTTTCTCTACCTTTTATGGACTTTGAGGACTCATGAGTATTCACAAAATTCTGGAGGAACTCAGCAGGCCAGGCAGCATCAATGGGAAAAAGTACAGTTGATGCTTTGAGTCGAGACCCTTCATCGGGACTGGAGAAAAAAGGCTGAGGTTAGAAGGTGGGGGGGAGAGGAAGAAACACAAGGTGATGGAGGTGATGGGTGAAACCAGGAGGGATGAAGTAAAGAGTTGGGAAGTTGATTGATGAAAGAGAAATGGGACTGGAGAGGGGGGTATCTAATAGGAGAGGACAGAAGGCTGTGGAAGAAAGAAAAAGGGGGGAGGAGCACCAGAGGGAGGTGATGGGCAGGCAAGGAGATAAGGATACACAGGAGGCTACACTGGGAGCACCAGATACAATAGATGACCCCAGCAGACTCACAGGTGAAGTGTAGCCTCATCTGGAAGGATTGTTTGGGGCCCCGAATGGTAGTGAGGGAAGAGAGTTTGACTGACTTCTCTGCTGCGTCTGTGTCTCTGTGCATTTCCCCAGGTTAGTGGCCCACAAATTGTTACAACATATCCACTTTTGGGTGTAGCCTGAAGACATTGCCTAGCAACCCTGGCCAGTTCTCAGTTCATTCAGTGCATTCAATTACCAACTAGCATAGATAGTTTAGGTCGATAAGACTTTGGATATTTTTCATAGATATATATGAATAAGAACAGCCTTACTGTAAATTCTTGTTTATTAGGGGTCTCACCTAGTCTGTAGCACCAATTCGTTGATGATCAACCACTTCTGACACCATGTTGTGTTTGTCATTGAGGGACAGTGCAGAGCACACCAGGACACCAGCCTGCAGGATATTCAACTGAACTTAATTGACAACCCTGCTTGTACACTATGTGAACTCCTCCCACATGGGAGTAGCTAACTAAGTAGCACAGGAATAAGCTAGTAACTACCACAACACTGGGAATGAAAGGTTTAATGTATGTAACCCCCTGGGTCGCCTCAGGCTCGCTCAGCTCGTTCTTGTCTAGGGGGAGCAGCCTTCAGCCCCGCCAAACTGGGTAATCAGCTGGTGTGGATGCTGTGTGATGTCCCCGCCTCGCCCAAAAACAGACAGTACACCATATGCGATTAAATGAGTACAATTTATAAAGGTTACTATAACTAAGTGATTAATAACGATGCAGTATATATGAAGAGAAAAAAAATAAAGAAAAGGCGCCAAACTTATCAAAGTCCAAACCACTTCGTGCACAACCGTTGGAGCTCAATTTCTGAAGTCTTCTGGCCACCATTCGATCCCCTCCGAACTCCTCGACTCTCCAAACAGCTCAGGACCCTCCGAGTGGTCAACCAAGCACATCTAGCTTCATCCCCCCCCCCCTCGGAGAATCTCCCGGCCTCGGACCCCCCTTTGGGGTCCGATCCTCGCCCAGCTTAGAGCATTGCGTCCTCTCTCTCAACCCCCTCGCACCGATCTGCCCAAAAGCCCGTCAACAAAAGCTTACAGACTCAGAAGAAAGAACATTAATCCCCATTTGGTTTAAATTAGCATTCCTGCTAGTTAACAAAAAGAAGAAACCCTCTTTACATGTACAAGGAGTGTTTGTTGGTGCTGGGCCTGTACTCACAGGAATGAGGGGGGCACTGGAGTGAATCCTGTCAAATATTGAATGGCCTAGCTCGAATGGATGTGGAGAGGATGTTTCTTAAATTCAGGATTCTAGGACTAGAGGGCACAGCCTTAGAACAGAGGGGCATCCCTTTAGAAAAGAGGTGAAGAAGAATTTTTTTGCCATATGGAAGTGAATCTATGGAATTCATTGCTACAGAACACCCTGAAGGCCAAGCTGATGAGTATATTTAAAGCGGAAGTTGATAGGTTCTTGATTAGTAAAGGTGTCAAAGGTAATGGGGAAAAGGCTAAAGAATTGATTAAGAGGGATAATAAATCAGCCATGATGGAATGGCGGAGCAGTTTCAGTGGGCTAAGTAGTATAATTCTGCTGCTATCTCTTATGGTCTTATTCGCACAGCTGGCCCCTTTACCATCATGCTAGGTATGCCATTTGTTACCATGGAAACTATTTTTGAAAGATAAACTTGTCGACCAGACAATTCTTTTACTGCTGCTTTACCTATTTCAATCTCTGTGTTCAGTGTTATGTTCAGTAACGTTACAGTTTTAAAAAAATCTTCACATACTTCATCACCCCAATGAAATCAAGCCTAGCTGGTGATGTAACTTCATTACCCTCTTTGTGACAAATGGGAAGAAAATTACATGAACTCATATCTATTGTTTGTTGTTCTGCTGTTTGTTCCCATCATTATTATCTTTTATGGTATTTCTGCTCTGGAGCACCAATATGTAACATGCTGAATAATTTTTTCTACCCAAATACTGATGTGTACACAGAGTCTGTGAGGATTTCAAAACGTATCGTTCAATATCATGTGTTCCCACAACCGCCTGGCTGGTGTGAGGATTTCCTGTGAAACATCTCACTGCTCTCGGGCCAGTTGCTGCTTCATTTGGCAGTAAAAGGTGCTGCAGTAGTGTACTGCTCAGGGTATTCCGGAGTTCAGAGTTCGATTCCGGTGCCGTTCCGTAAGGAGTCTCTGTACGTCTTACCCGTGAATGCAAGGGGTTTTTCCCGGGTCCTGCGGTTTCCTGCCACAGTCCAAAGACCTAGGTCATTGTACGTTGCCCTGTGGCTAGGTTAGGGTTAATTGGGTTTGTTGCAGGTTGCTGAGGCGTGTGACTTGAGGGTCCAGAAGGGCCTATTCTAAAACAAACAAATAAATAAATAAAACCAAGATAATCATTGTGTATCTTTTTATTATGAGTGGAATTTAAAACATCAAGGAATGGCACTCTATGCTGTGTGCTAACAAAACTGTGCATGCCATAGTGTGCTGTGAAGGTTAGCAGGCACAGGCATTACGGAACTCTGTGGGCCAATGGCATGTTAGCCTTTTTTGCAAAGGGCTTGCTTAGAAGTAGAGAAATATCATTAATAATGTACAAGTGTTGCTGAGGGCCACATTAAGGGTACCATACACAGTTTTGGTCTCCTTTCCTAAGTGAAGATATAGTAATGTTGGAAGCAATCCCAAAGAAGAATTACCAGGCCAATTCCTAGGACAAGACTGTTGTCTTATCAAGAGTCAATGTTGATTTCATTGTCATTTGCAGAAGTGCATATATGCGCAGGTGTAACGAAAAAACTTCCTTGCAGCAGCATCACAACACTTTCACCATTCACAAGATAAACTTAAAAAAAACATTAATTATACACAACCTTAACAAGAGAACACAATCAGAACAAAAACATTCTGTTTTGGTGCAGTGGTTAAATTGTTGCTGAACTAGTGGTTGGGGTTTTGCTGGTTGATTCAAGAATCGCCATAGCTCAGATAGAGGGGACCTTTGCCTTGTAGAGGCAGTGCTTCCTGTAGATGCTACTAATGCTGGGGAGGGACGTGTCTGTGATATATTAGGCAGAGTCCATTATTCTCTGCAGTTAGATCCTGAATGGACTTTGAAGCTTTGGACACTTCCTCACTTTTTTAATATACAGTATTTCTTTTTTTGCACAAATCTATTCAATATATATAATTTGCTTGTTTATTTATTATTATGTTTTATTTTATTAATTTATTTACTATTACTGTTTTTTTCTGTCTGTGCTAGATTATTTATTGCATTGAACTGCTGCTGCTAAGTTAACAAATCTCACGTCATGTGCCAGTGATAATAAACCTGATTCTGATTCTGATTCTGTATTCTTTGGAGTTTAGAAGAATAAAGGGTGATCCTATTGAAATATAGGATCCAGAGAGTATATTTGGACGTTTTCATGTGGGAGTATCTTGAATAAAGGGACGCAGTTTCATGACAAGGAGCCAGTTTTTTAAACCTGAGTTGTTATGGAAATTTATTCTTACAGAAGGTGGTGAACCTTTGGGATTCTGTGTCCCAGAGGATTATGTGGAAAAGTATTTAAACCAAAGGTAGATACATTTTTGAAAGATTGGTGTATATCAGTGGTCCCCAACCACAAAGCATGTGCTACCGGGCTGTTAGGAAATGATATGAGTCAGCTGCACCTTCCCTCATTCCCTGTCACACCCACTGTTGAACTTGATTGCACGCGAGATCATCAGTCGCCTAACCGCAGTGATACCCTCGCGCCACGGATCACTGGTTGGCCTCATGCGGCCAGCGGGAAGTGCCATTGATACTGGCCTGGAGCGTGGACAGATGGGCGCTGCCTCTAAACCTGTTTAGCACACCGAATATTCGTGGGGAACCCGGGGTGCTAAAATATTCACAGACAACCTAATTTGGGCTCAGGGATTCGTAAGTAGCAGAGCAGCTACCTCGCTGAAATCTACTGAGAGTCATCCCTCGAGCCAAACTTTTGTCGGCCGATAGATCCTACGGGGGTGGGGGGGCGGGTGCGCCCTGTCGTACTCCACGCTTGGTTGGTCACTCTCTCTGGACTGTGACCACCGCGGCCCTGGCACGGGAACCTCCAGCCCTTACCATGTCCTCTCACTGGTGTGTTGCACTGATTTTATATGTTTATACAAGGAAAATATGCGCTGTGTGTTTAATATCCAAACATTACTTAAAATGTTATGATGTTATTTACTTATGAGTTATAATTGACTTATCACTATATTCATGCGAGGAAAATATATGCTGTGTGTTTAATATTAAAATCCTTAGATTAACCCTTTTAGAAATGAAATTGAGTGTATTAGCCACTTTTAAGTGACTTATAGTTGACTTATCACCTATAACATAGGTCCTATATGCCAGTCGTGATTAATACCCCCACCACCCCACCTGCCCCCTGTTGGCCGGTCCACAAGAATATTGTCAATATTAAACTGGTCCGCGGTGCAGAAAAGGTTGGTGACCCCTGGCGTATATAGAACTGAATCGTTTTAGCACTGAAGAATTTAGGCCGGAAGTAGTTGAGCCATGATTATATTGTGTTGAGCAAGCTAGAGGGCTGCGTGGCCTACTTCTGCTCTGACTTTCTTCTGTCCATTCAACTTTTCCTAGGTTCCGCTCCCTCAGCAGGTCAGACAGCATGTGTGGAGAGAGAGGAATAGAGTGTGGGTCCAATGTAGAGGAGGCCATATAGTGAGCAGTGAATGCTATATACTAAGCCACAATTTAGCAATCTGGGCAGCAAGGTAGTGTAGAGGTTAGAGAAAAGTTATTACAGCGTCAGTAGCCTGGGTTCAATTCCATTGCTGTCTGTAAGAAGTTGGTACGTTCTCCCCTTGACCATGTGATTTCCTCCAGGTGCTCTGGTTTGCTCCCACACTCCAAGGACATATGGGTTAGGAGGTGATATGGACTGCGAGGACTGGTCGTGCTGTATCTAAATGAATGCAACAATTGCTGCTGTACGCAGAGAAGTAGAACCTTGGGTCCCTGGATAGGGAGTAGGGAGCAGGTGAATGAGCAGTTTGGCTACATGTGAAGTGCAGCGTGGATCTATGGATTGACGACAAAGAAAATGTTTCTGGCGAAGGAGGTGGAAATGTCAAAGGATAAGGGCAGTGGGTGGTAGGAGAGAAGAGAAACACTGGAACAGAAAGACAATCTGATTAGACCACAAAGTGATTGAACTTACAGTATCTGTTAGTTAAATTCTCTGTCCCACTTCTTCCTGAACTCTCTGCCTTTAGCCTCCCGTTCCATTCCTGTGAAGCCCAACATAAGACAAGAGAAAATCTGTAGATGCTGCAAATCGAAGTAACAGGCCTGCCAGAGGTGTTCAATTGGGTTAAGGTCAGAACTCGTAGGACATCAATTTTCTTAATTTGAAGTCACTCCATGGTTGTCCTGGCAGTGTGCTTTAGATTGTTGTCCTACTGAGAGATGAACTTCCTCCCCAGTTTTAGCTTTCTGTCAGAAGATAGTAGGTTTTTATCCAGCATCTCTCCATATTTAGCAGCAATCATCTTCCCACCAATCCTAACCAGATTTCCAGTCCTTCTGTTGGGAAAACATCCTGATAGTATGATGCTACCTCCACCATATTTTACAGAAGGGATAGTGTTACCTGGCTGATGCACAGTATTAGATTTGTGCTACATGTACTACTTAATGTTAAGGTCAAAAAGTTTCACTTTAATCTCATCTAACCACAAGACCTTTTTCCTCATCTTTACAGTATGTTCTAAGCGACAATTTAAAGTCTTTACAGGCAAGGATGTGCTTTTTTTTTTGCCAAAGCTTTTTCCTTGCCACTTTTCCATAAATGCCCTTTTTAAGCAAGGCCTTAGAGATTGTGAAGTTATGAACTTCCTCTCCAGCCGCAGCCACTGAGTTCTGCAGCTCACTCAGAATGACTGTTGCTGTCACAATAGCCTCTTACAAGAGCCATTCTTCTCCAGCGACTGAGTTTAGAGGGACAACTTGACCTAGTTAGTGTGGCTGTGGTTTCATTTTTTCCCCCCACTTTTTCATGATGGACTGCAGTGAGCTCCAGAGTATGTTCTGTTACTTTGGGTGTGGTCTGTGCCCTGATGTGTTGAATGCTCTTTTGTCTTCACCTTGGTTTGGTCTGTTGAAAATCTATCATGCTGTTGGACCTTACAGAGACAGGAGTGGTGGGGGGATTTCTTCTCATGAATTCATTGAGAACAGTTTTCTACATCAACAAGTTGGGTGAGTTGGTAAAGTAATATACAGTATTGCACCTGAGGAAGGCTGGTTTAGTAATTACAAAGGGGATGAATACTTTTTCAGTCTCACAATTTTGGTTTTTAATTTTTAGTAAATTGTTGACAGGTTTTGGAATTTTACTTTTGATTTGACATGATACACAAGGTTTTGTAGATTAGCTGAAAAATCATACTTCAATGTATTTTAAATTTAGAAAGTGAGTCAGTAAAATGTGAATAAAAACACAAAATGCTGGCAGAACTCAGCAGGCCAGACAGCATCTATGGGAGGAGGTAGTGACGATGTTTCAGGCCGAAACCCTTCATCAGGAGTCACTACCTCCTCCCATAGATGCTGTCTGGCCTGCTGAGTTCTGCCAGCATTTTGTGTTTTTATTTATTTCCAGCATCTGCAGATTCACTTGTGTGCCAGTAAAATGTGAAAATGGTTGAGGGGATTGAAGACACTATCATGCAGAACCTCTCTGTCTCTGTGATGTGCCTCTTGTCAACCCTCATTGGCAGGGTGCCCAACCAGGCTATAAAGGTGGTGTATGTATTTGTTGACCTTCATGAGCAGGGTGCCAACCAGGCTATTAAGGCAGTGTAGGTATTGCACCATGTATCCCATGTAGCAGCAGCCACTGTACCTTCCCGTGGGAAGCCACGGCTAGCCCAGGTGGCGCATATCTAGTACATACCATCTAGCTGACAGAGAGTGCCCACCTTACAACACCATCCCATCGTACTGCTCCCGCTCACACTCGTGACCAACTCACTCGTTGATCCTGTACTAACTCTCCATCCCCTTCCTCATTGGCAGAGGGATTACTCTTGTGAGTCAAGACTTTGGGATTAGAGAAAGGGAAATACCAGCCCTTAAAACACTGCACTGGATCTCCCTGAGACTCAAGTCCTTTAAGGCTATTCTCATAGAATGGGGCAACGTTGGCTAGAATGGTACTACTCCATCCTGGCTTCCTGTAAAACAGAATTCCAAAACCTGACATGTTCGTCCAACTATCCTGTTCTTTTTTGTTAAAGGGGAACGGTATCAGTGGCACCCCTCCTGCAGCTTGAGATGGTGTCTTCATGCAGACCCAACGGTCCAAAGCTAGCCAGTATACCACACGCAGTAGACAAGGTATTAACTGGTGAACTGATAATTCTGGGTATTATAGTGTTACGTTTTGTGTGGTATCCATAGGAATGTTGCAGGATCTCACACTAACTACTATCATCAACATTGCTATCAGCACCCACACTTTGCCATTCTGTAATGCAGAGAGACACAAGCTCACTCCATCTTGGTTAGCCACTGGCTTTTGAGACCGATTATTCCCTTCTCCCTTGGTAACACACCCACTGTGTATTCCCCAGTCCATGCACGATAATCTCCCCATTCTCTGGTGGCCCCTGTGGGAACTGCACCTGGACCTTGCTCCGACAACTCCACCTCTTCCAGCGTTGGAGGATCTGACACTGCTGAGAGCTGGGACACCTATTGGGCCTGCTGGCCTTCAGTTCAGGTTGTGAAGCACCTGATTCCTGTGAAATGTGAGCTATTGTCTGAGTGGGGTGGGTGGGTGCCATCATCATGTTAAAGGTCCACCAGTGTCCTTTTCAGAGACCCCATCAAGGGATGTAAGGAACCCTGAGAGCAATGCTGCACTGGGCAGAAGGAACCCTCATCAGGGGAGGACTTTGAGAACAATCTCTCTCCCTCGGTACACTCTTCTCCTGGGAGAGCTCCCTCCGCATGGTGTGGAGGGTGGGAGTGGGAACCCCATCCACCTGCTCCTTGCTGGGACCATGTGGCCACTGATCTGGCATGTACTGGTGTGGCTGCAAAGGGGGAAGGGAGACTTATATGGGGGATGCTGAGGCTCTTCTGACCTCTCATCCCTACCCCAATATCTACCCAAATGTCGCCTCCCACAACATCAAGATCCAGATCTTAGCGGGGTCTGGTCACCAGTTAGCATCCTCTTCTTGCTGCACAGGCCATCTCTGTGCTCTTATCCTCTAACTCTCCAGCTTCCCCCGGGTAACACACTGCTGGTTTAGTTGTTTCTCAAACTCTCTCCTTCTGTCTCCTGCTGCTGCCATCAGCCAGAAAGGAACCCGCTGGCTCATCTTGCTCTTGAGGAACCCGACCTTAACAAGTACGGACAGGATGTAGTGTCCGTTGTCACCCCCCCGGGGGTCCAACTTATCTGACTAGCAGTCTGCTAGTAGGTTGGTGAGACTCCCAAATCCCACACTGTTGTCAGTCCACCCCGGGATTCAACACTCCTCACATGAGGGGATTCTCTCCTTCTGAAGATATTCATATCTGTTCAGTCACCCTGTTGTGTGACGTCAGGTTCAGTGAGTGAGGCAGAAGAGTCCCTCTACTAGTAAGTAGGTTAAGTGTTTACTTACAGGACTAGACAGGGATTAAACACTCAGTAACCCTTCAAGCTACTGTTTATCTAAACTGAACGCCCAAAGCAGCAGGACAAAACAGACACTCAGCGTACACATGGTGATAAATACTCATCTACAGTGTGCACCCAGGCCCTCTGCACTGCAACACACCTCCACTGTTTACTGTTTCCATGTCACCCTCAGCCCGTGGTTACCGTGTGTTAGATTTAAATTCTGTTGCCGCTGTGATGGCAGGTAGTGGGAGAGGTTACGATGTTTCTTACACAGGCTAGTCTCCACCTCCCACCGGGAAATGGCTTTTGATGAGCAGGTAAGTTAGACACTTCCTGCAATGCGAGTCAATGCTGAATTCAGATATTTCAGATAACCAGCCTTTACTGTTTATGTTGGAAAAGGCTAACTCTAATGCATAGTCATTCACTTTAACATTAGCTCAGTGTTTCTCTCTCCACAGATATTGCTTGATCTGATGGGTATTTCCAGCACAATGTTTTCAGATTTCCTATATTGCAGTTCCAGCTTTTTCCCTTCTACTCTGTATTTTTTGTCCATATGTTTACAGCTCCTGCAGACAGTTCATCTGATTAATGAGTATTCACTGCCTTTCCAACAGCATTATTGGCATCATATCACCAGGAATCCATTGTTTTATAACCTATCAGAGATGTTGCCTCAGTCCTGTCCTCAATCCCAGCCCAAAATATTTAATCTGTTCCTCCCTCAGTCAACACTGCCTGGCATGCTGAGTGCTGCCAGCATTTTCTCTTTTATTCCAGATTTTCTGCTCTTGTAGACTTTGTGCTTTTTAATCCTTGCCTAATGTCCGTTATTGTACAGAGACTGTGCTCCCTGTCAGCTTTGAGTTATAAAAATGTGCGGTAAAGTGCTCCTTGAATATGATGTCATGTTTCTAGTTCGTTCTAGACTGTCACTTGTCTGAACAATATAAGCAAACCTTGATGTGCTCTTCCAAGCTAAAGACCCCAGCCTTAATTATAGTCAGTCAATTCCATTACCATCGTTCATATACCTGACATCAGACTCACACTGCAGACACAACTCTTCTGAGCTCTCTCAGAGTTTACTAGTAGACAGAGCAATGTATTCAAGAGTGTGCTTAAAGCCTCTTTAGAGAAAGTTTATTGTTCCCGCAGACTCCTCTGTATGTCTGACCGATGGAGGATGAGTATTCAGAAGGACATTGAGACCTAAGGGCCCATGTGTCTGGATGGCTTAGGAACGCAACTGACATCCCACTCTCCCCTTCAGTTATCTGCTGCACCATTTAAGGAGGAGTCCACGGTTCCCACACTGGTCTCGTCAGAACTCATAGAGTCAGGGTGGACAGAAGTCCTCCTCAGTCCCGAGGGGCTGCCTCATACTGTGGTCAAGCATGCTTCTTGCCTGGTTTTCAGATACACAGACGATGGGCTTGGTAGCTAACACATGGACAGGGAGCTGCCTGTGTGTATTCTCCCTGTCTGTCAGGATGAACAGAGGCTTTTTGCCTTGTTTTTGTGCAAGTTAGCAGATCATAATCCACTGAAAACCATTGTCACGTGTCAACACTGACAATGTGCTCATTCTTTACTCAGAACATGCACTGATTGTAACCTGTTCCTGTGTTCTATTTGTCAGATGTTTCACTCTGTACATTTTTGTCTGTGTGTGTTGTAAAAGAGTACAAGAAAATCAGGCAGGAGTAATCTACAAAGCCCCTCAAGCCCGCACCCTCCCCTCACCACTCCTATGCAATATGATACACAGAGCACTGCCAAAAGAAAGCATCAACTATCATCAAGGACCCCATCATCCTGGCCATGCTCCCTTCTTGCTACTTGCATTGGGCCTTTGTCCCACACCCCCAGGTTCTGGAACAGTTATTACACTTCAACCATCAGGCTCCTGAACTTCATTCATAACCTGCAGCCTCACTTTTAAGAACACTACAACTCATGCTTTCAATAGTATTTACTTTTATTTACACAGGCTTTCTTCTTTTGCATGTTGTGTGTTAGTGCTTGTATATGTATGGTTTTTCATAGATTCTGTTGCAATTCTTTATTTTCCTGTATATGTCTGCAAGAAAATGAATCTTTTGAAAATGAAGTGTTTTGAGAGGCTGGTGTTGAAGCATATCAGCTCCGGACTGAGTGGTGACTTGGATCATCTACAGCAGATGCTACCTCATTGGCTGTGCACACAACCCTGGAATATCTGGACAACAAAGATGCATACATCAGGATGCTCTTTATCGACTACAGCTCAGTGTTTAATACCTTTACCCCCTCAAAATTAAGCAGTAAGCTCCAAGACCTAGGCCTCAATACTCCTTAGACTGTAAGACATAGGACCAGAATTAGGCCATTCAGCCCATTGAGTCTGCTGTGCCATTCCATCATGGCTGATCCCAGATCCCACTCAAACCCATACACCTGCCTTATCACCATATCCTTTGATGCCCTGACTGATAGGAAACTATCATCTTCCACTTTAAATATACCATGGACTGAGCCTCCGCTGAATTCACCACTCTCCTATGAATCCATATGAATCCAATCTATGAATCCTCCATAGATTCACCACTCTCTGACTGAAAAACTCCTGCTTCCCTATGCTCTAAAAGGTCACCCCTCAATTTTGAGACTATGCCCTTTAGTTCTGGATACAACCACCATAGAAAACATTCTTTCCACATCCACCCTATCCAGTCCTTTTAACATTCAATAGGTTTCAATGAGATCCCCCTGCATTTTTCTAAATTCCAGTGAGTACAGGCCCAAAGCTGCCAAATGCTTCTCACATGTTAACCCATTCATTGCTGGAATCATCCTTGTGAACCTCCTCTGGACTCTCTCCAATGACAACATATCCTTTCTGAGATATGGGGTCCAAAACTGTTGACAATACTATAAGTGTGGCCAGACTAGTGTCTTATAACTGTGTCAGACTAGTGCCAGACTAGGGTTTCAGCACTTAAGTTACAGAGAAAGGTTGAACAAGTTAGGTCTCTATTCATTGGAGCGTAGAAGGTTCAGGGGGGATTTGATCGAGGTATTTAAAATTTTGAGAGGGGTAGATAGAGTTGACGTGAACAGGCTGTTTCCATTGAGAGTAGGGGAGATTCAAACTAGAGGACATGATTTGAGAGTTAGGGGGCAGAAGTTTAAGGGAAACACGAGGGGGTATTTCTTTACTCAAAGAGTGATAGCTGTGTGGAATGAGCTTCCTGTAGAAGTAGTAGAGGCCAGTTCAGTTGTGTCATTTAAGGTAAAATTGGATAGGTATATGGACAGGAAAGGAGTGGAGGGTTATGGGCTGAGTGCGGGTAGGTGGGACTAGGTGAGATTAAGGGTTCGGCACGGACTAGGAGGGCCAAGATGGCCTGTTTCCGTGCTGTGATTGTTATATGGTTATATGGTTATAAAAGTCTCAACATTATCGCCTTGTTTTTATATTCTATTCCCTTTGAAATAAATGGTAACATTACTTTTGTGCAATTCCCTCCCTGCCAGACCTCAGTCGATTCAGATTGGCAAAAACATCTCCTCCACAATCTCTATTCAGCAAAGGAGCACCACAGGGCTTGCGTCCTTAGCTCCCTGCTCTCCTTGCTTTAAACCTATGACTGTGTGGCTAAGTATAGCTCCAACACCATATACAAGTTTGCTGATGACACCTCTGCTGTGGGCTGTATCAAAGGGGGTGGTGAATCAGTATACAGGAGGGAGATTGGAAACTTGGCTGGGTGGTGCAATAACAACAACCTCTCACTCAATGTCAGTAAGACCAAGGAACTGACTGTAGACTTCAGGAGAGGGAAACCAGAGGTCCATGAGGTAGTAAGTATCAGAGGATCAAGGTGGAGAGGGTCAGTAACTTTAAATTCCTGGGTGTTACTATCTCAGAGGTCCCGTCCTGAACCCATCATATAAATGTAATTGCGAAGAAAGCACAACAGTGCCTCTACTTCCTCAGGGGTCTGTGGAGATGCAGCATGTCATCGAAAACCTTGCCAAACCTCGATAGATGTGTGATGGAAAGTGTGCCGACTGGCTGCATTACGGACTGGAGAACACCAATGCCTTTAAGCTGAAAATCCTACAAAAGGAAGTGGATTCAGCCCAGTACATCATGGGTAAAACCTTCGCAACCATTGAGCACATCTACATGAACTGTTGACATGGAAAAGCAGCATCAATCATCAAAGATCCTCACCACCCAGGCCATGTTCTTTTCTCACTGCTGCCATCAGGTAGAAGGTACAAGTGCCTTAGGACTCGCCCCACTGGGTTCAAGAACAGTTACTACCCCTCAGCATTGAGGCTGTTGATCAAAAGAGGATAACTACGTTTATTCTATTTCTGGTGTTCCCATAACCACTGATCTGACTTTAAGGACTCTTTACTTTGTTTTTCTGCTTTTATTGCTATTTATTTGGATTTGCATTTGTAGAGTTTGTTGTCCATTGATCCTGTTTACAGTTGTCATTCTATAGATTTGCTAAGTATACCTGTGGGAAAAGAATCTCAGGGTTGTATGTGATGACCTGTATGTACTCTTGCGTCCTTAACTACCGATGGAGTTGTCGGGGCGCCGTCATGGCAAGCTTTGCACCAGTCTTTTCCATCTGTCACGGTTGTGTGACAGGGCCTGGGTCACCGCAAGTGTTTTCTCTGTCCATTGTTTAATGTTGTCCATCCATCTTTTCCTCTGTCTGCCTCTCCTTCTTTTCTTCTCCATTGTTCCTTGTAGAACAGTCTGTAAGGCTTGTTAAGTGGCCATACCATCTCAGCTTTCTTTCCTTCACCGTTGTGAGGAGGTCTTCACGAGGGCCAATGTGGTGCTGGATGGTCTTGTGTGACCTGCTCCTTTGTGATATGGTCCAAGTATGAGATTCCCAAGATGTTGTGATAGCATCTCATTTCCAATGCCTGTATCTTAGGCTACATCCACACTATGCCAGATAAATCCGTAACCAAAGCTTTTTCTCTTCATTTTTACCCTCCGTCCACACTAAAATGGCGTTTTAGTATCCCGAAACCAGAGCTTTTCAGAAATGCTTTCAGGGGTGGGTATTTTTGAAAACGCTGCTTGGGCAGATCAGAGTGGACGGGGTAACCAGAGACTTTTGAAAATGCTATCGGACAGCAGCGCGCTATTTCATTGTTTTCTTGAACGCAACCTAACAATTTCAGAACAGATGGCAACGAGACTGAAGCCAGAAGAGTTAGAAATGTACTCACCAAATACTTTGACCCATAACTTACTGAATTAATAAGTATACTGTACTCACTTTGCCCTGTTTTCTGTCCTTGCTCGTATGAAGGTGGTTTACCTATTTAAGCAAGTACTTCTTTGACAATAGATATGTAACAGCCTAAGGTAACATTTTATGGAAATACAAGATAACACTGATGCAGACATGTTGTATACATTTAACAAGGTGCTTTATTAATGCAACAGAGTTAGTCAGTTTTTCAATGTTCGTCGTCAGCTGGGTCAATCTGTCAGTGAACTCCCTGTCGGTTGCTGCCGTACGCTCCAGTATTTGTTGTTTTTTAGTTTTAAGTTCTCCTGTGCGAGAGCCAACAGCTGTCTGTCGTTTACGTTTTTCTAGTCTGTAACTGCACAAACGCGCACTTTTACAGTGAGATTCGACACCAAACATGTTGCTTGTTTTCGGTAGATGTGTCCTGCGCATGTGCAGGAGGAGGCGATTCAGCAAAATCTCCATTTCAGTGTGGATAGAGATATTTTTAAAACCGCATTGTGTGGACGCCTATTGTTTTTACGCGAAACCGGCGTTTTCAAAATTATCTGGTCTAGTGTGGATGTAACCTTACTCTGTAGCTCTGCTGTGAGGGTCCAAGTCTCACATGCGAGCAGAAAGATAGAGAATATAAATGCACACAGGAGTCTGATCTTGTGCTTCATGGTGATGTTGCTGTCCCTCCATATTGTCTTGAGTTTGGATCGTGCAGTCATTGTCTGTGCGGTTCTTGCCAGGACTTCTGGTCTTCGTCCTTCATTACTGATGCCCCCAGGTATCTGAACTGCTGCACTGTCTCAAGTTTCTGACCATGGACTGAGATGTCTGTTGTGATGGCACCATAGGCATTTGCCGTGAGCTTGGTTTTCTTGGCATTTCCATTCCAAACTTTGTGGAGGCTCTGTCAAGATGGCTGACCAGGTTGGCCAGTTTGTCCTCTTTTCCTGCAAGTCCATCAATGTCATCAGCAACTCTTAGGTTTGTGATGTTCCTCCCTCCGATGCTGACTGATCCTCAAGGGCATCACTCAGATCCGTTCCAGGAAGATGTTCGAGAGAGTGGGTGAGAGGAAGCAGCCCTGATGGACCTCTTTGGAACCACTCCCCGATGGTGCCCTGAGCGAGTACTGCACTGATTGCCTTGGCGTAAAGCTGATGGATTGTATGAATCAGCTTCTGCCCCATGTTGAATTTCTTCATGGTGGCATATAAGGCGTCATGCCAGACTCCGTCAAACACCTTCTTGAAGTCTATGAAGACGAGGTATGTACTCTGATAAAAAATTTTACTTTAAACTCAGCATACTATCTGGTGACATATATATACTTTGAGTATAACTTTACTTTGACTTTTTTGATTTTTTGACATCAAAAAATGGTGATTGTTGAAAAAGCAGGAGGTGATAGAAGCTGAATAATTCTCTTATACAATGCACGGTTGAGCTCTTCAATGTATTGCCAGGGATCGTACGGGAGACAGATTGCATCAGAACAGCGAAAGGGAGCTGGGTAACTTTTTAAAAGGAAGAGAATTTGCAGGACGATAAGAAAAGGGGTCGGAGGCAGCTGGACTGACCGGCCATACTGTATAAGGAAAGGGGTCAGAGACAGCTGGACTGACCGGCCATACTGTCTAAGGAAAGGGATCGGAGACAGCTGAACTGAATGGCCGTACTGTATAAGAAAAGGGGTCAGAGAAAGCTGGACTGACCGGCCATACTGTATAAGGAAAGGGGTCAGAGAAAGCTGGACTGACCGGCCATACTGTCTAAGGAAAGGGATCGGAGACAGCTGGACTGAATGGCCGTACTGTATAAGGAAAGGGGTCGGAGACAGCTGGACTGACCGGCCATACTGTATAAGGAAAGGGGTCAGAGAAAGCTGGACTGACCGGCCATACTGTATAAGGAAAGGGGTCAGAGAAAGCTGGACTGACCGGCCATACTGTCTAAGGAAAGGGATTGGAGACAGTTGGACTGAATGGCCGTACTGTATAAGGAAAGGGGTCGGAGACAGCTGGACTGACCGGCTGTACTGTACGGTGTGTGTGTGTGTGTGTGTGTGTGTGTGTGTGTGTGTGTGTGTGTGTGTGTGTGTGTGTGTGTGTGTGTGTGTGTGTGTGTGTGTGTGTGTGTGTGTGTATTACATGCTGTACATTTGGTCGCTATGCTGTATTTCTTAGTGTGCTCCTCGACTGTCTGTCTGTTAACAGATTGTGCCCTTGCTATTGCAGTTAGCAGACTGACAGTGACCTTTGTCGGACTATCAGTTATGTGACCGTACACAAGCCATGTCCCACTTTAGTCAGGTTTAGCACACTTTGTCTCCCTATCTTCTGTGTATGTTTTCCAACAATGCAGGGAGAGTGACCTAGAGGATTGAATTGAATTGACTTTATTTCTTTCATATACATGAGGCGTTAAAATCTTTGCATTTCCATCTAAATGTGCAATCATAGTAATTTACAATAAATAGAACAGTCAATGGAATATAGAGTACATTCAAGTCAGCGTGAGTTCATCAGTCTGATGGCCTGGTAGAAGAAACTGTCCCGGAGCCTGTTGGTTCTGGCTTTCATGTTGTGGTACCACTTCCCGGATGGTAGCAGCTGGAATAAATTGTGGATGGGACGGCTTGGATCCCCAATGATCCTAAGGGCCCTTTTTACACACCTGTCCTTGTGTCATGAATCATGGGAAGTTCACAACTACAGATGCACTGGGCTGTTAGCACCACTCTCTGCAGAGTCCTACGATCAAGGGAGGTACAGTTTCCATACCAGGCAGTGATGCAGTCAGTCAGGCTGCACTCAATTGTGCCGCTGTAGAAAATTGTTAGCATTTGGGGGCCCGCGCCAAACTTCCTCAACCGGCTGAGGTGAAAGAGGTGCCATTGTGCCTTTTCTCCACACAGCTAGTGTGTATAGACCATGTGAGGTCCTCGGTGATGTGGATGCCGAGGAACTTGAAGCTGTTTACCCTCTGAACACCAGATCCATTGATATCAATAGGGGTTAGCCTGTCTCCATTCCTCCTGTAGTCCACAACCAGCTCCTTTGTTTTTGCGACACTGAGGGAGAGGTTGTTTTCTTGACGCCACTGTGTCAGAGAGATGACTTCTTCCTTGCAGGCCACCTTGTTATTATTTGAGATTAGGCCAATCAATGTAGTGTCGGCAAATTTAATTAGCAGATTGGAGCTGTGATTGGCGACACAGTCATGGGTATACTGGGAGTAAAGGAGGGGATTCAGTACACAGCCCTGAGTGGCACCCGTATTGAGAGTCAGTGGGTTGGAGATGAGGGAGCCCACTCTTACCACCTGCTGATAATCTGACAGGAAATCCAGGATCCAGATGCACAAGGCAGGGCCAAGACTGAGGTCTTGACCCTGAGGTCCCTGAGCTTCCTGTTGAGTCTGGATGGAATTATGGTGTTGAATGCTGAACTATAGTCCAAGAACAGCATTCTCACATAAGCATCCTTCTTCTCCAGATGTGTAAGGACAATGTGTAGAGCAGTGGTTATTGTGTCATCTGTCAATCAGCTGTGTTGGTAGTCGAATTGTGGGCGGTCCAGGAATGTATACAATCTGCTCCCATTGTCAGTGTGTTATTATGCTATGAACTTCTCTGTGCATTAATAGGAGAGTGCATGGAACAAGCCCTTTGTCTCAGCTCTTCAGTGCGTCAGTTCAACAATTACACATAATCTGTATTCCTGTTCGAGCCATAGAATCACAGACACATTCAGCACAACATAGATCTTCATCTCACCATCTGCAAACCAAACATTTTGCCCATATACACTAATGCCATTTGCCTGCATTTAGACCACATCTTCTCCTGCTAATCTGTGGCACTGCTCCCCAGCTCTTCCAGCACTACATTGACAATTCCATTGGTGCTGCTTCATACACCAGGTTAATTTCATCAACTTTTACTCCAACGTCCACCCTCCCCTTAAATTCACTTGGTCCATTTCTTACCACTCTCTTCCTTCCCTCTTCTCAATCTCTCTGTCTCCATCTCTGGAAACAAACTGTGTACCAACATAGAAACATAGAAAACCTACAGCACAGTACAGGCCCTTCGGCCCACAAAGATGTGCCGAACATGTCCCTGCCTCAGAAATTACTAGGCTTCCCTATAGCCCTCTATTTTACTAAGCTCCATGTACCTATCCAAAAGCCTCTTAAAAGACCCTGTCGTATCCGCCTCCACCACCATTGTTGGCAGCCCATTCCACATATTCATCACTTTCTGAGTAAAAAACTTACCCCGACATCTCCTCTGTACCTACTCCCCAGCACCTTAAACCTGTGTCCTCTTGTGGCAACCATTTCAGCCCTGGGAGAAAACCTCTGACCATCCACATGATCAATACCTCCCATCATCTTATACACCTCTATCAGGTCACCTCTCATCCTCCTTCAAGGAGAAAAGGCTGAGTTCACTCAGTCTATTCTCATAAGGCATGCTCCCCAATTCAGGCAACATCCTTGTAAATCTCCTCGACACCCTTTCTATTGCTTCCACATCCTTCCTGTAGTGAGGCGACCAGAACTGAGCACAGTGCTCCAAGTGGGGTCTGACCAGGGTCCTGTATAGCTGCAACATTACCTCTTGGCTTCTAAATTCAATTCCACGATTGATGAAGGCCAATACGCCTTCTTAACCATAGAGTCAACCTGTGCAGCTGCTTTGGGCATCCTAAGAACTTGGACCCCAAAGTCCCACTGATCCTCCACATTGCCAAGAGTCTTACCATTAATACTATATTCTGCCATCATATTTGACCTACCAAAATGAACCATTTCACACTTAACTGGGTTGAACTCCATCTGCCACTTCTCAGCTCAGTTTTCATCCTATTAATGTAACCTCTGACAGCCATCCTCACTATCAACAACACCTCCAACCTTTGTGTCATCAGCAAACTTACTAACCCATCTCTCCACTTCCTCATCCAGGTCATTTATAAAAATCACAAAGAATAAGGGTCCCAGAACAGATCCCTGAGGCACTCCACTGGTGACTGACCTCCATGCAGAATAAAACCCATCTACAACGACTCTTTGCCTTCTGTGGGCAAGCCAGTTCTGGATCCACAAAGCAATGTGGCCTTGGATCCCATTCTTCCTTACTTTCTCAATAAGCCTTGCATGGTGTACCTTATCAAATGCCTTGCTGAAATCCATATACACTACATCTACTGCTCTTCCTTCATCAATGTGTTTAGTCAAAATATTCAATCAGGCTCATAAGGCATGACCTTCCCTTGACAAAGCCATGCTGTCTATTCCTAATCATATTATACCTCTTCAAATGTTCATAAAATCTGCCTCTCAGGATCTTCTCCATTTACTTACCAACCACTGAAGTAAGACTCACTATTCTATAATTTCCTGGACTACCCCTACTCCCTTTCTTGAATAAAGGAACAACATTTGCAACCTTCCAGTCCTCTGGAACCTCTCCTGTCCCCACTGATGATGCAAAGATCATCGCCAGAGGCTCAGCAATCTTCTCCCTCACCTCCAACAATAGCCTGGGGTACATTGCATTTGGTCCTGGCAAATTACGCAACTTGATGCTTTCCAAAAGTTCCAGCATTCTTTCTTAATATTTACATGTTCAAGCTTTTCAGTCTGCTGCAAGTCATCACTACAATTACTAAGATCCTTTTCCATAGTGAATACTGAAGTAAAGTATTCATTAAGTAGCTCTGCTATTTCCTCCGGTTCCATACACACTTTTCCACTGTCACACATGTTACATCGTTTATAAACCTACTAATTCCTGTGGTTGACTTCACTATACCTCTTCCCACTCTGGCTTCTGCAAAAAATTTCAGTTCCTTCATCTCATCGCACCTGTTCCCAGGGTGAGGGTTTCCTTTCCAGGATGTCAGGGATGTCCTCCTTCTTCAAAGAACGGTTTACTCCTTCCTCCACTGTTGACACTGCCTTCACCTGCATCTCTTCTATTTCCCGAACATAGGTGCACACCCCACCATCTCTCTGCATTCACAGGGATAGAGTGCCTCAGCCCATCAGCCTCTGTATTTAATTTCTCTGCATCTTCAATGGGATCCTACCACCAAACACATCTTCACTAAACACACCCTCCCCCCACAGTCTTCTCTTTCTGCAGGGGTTGCTCCCTGTGAGATTCCCTTGTCCATTCTTCTCTCCAAGCACATATCCCTGCATCGACAGATATGCCCATTTACTTCCTCCCACCCCTTCCTCCACTCAGGGTCCCAAACGGTCCTTCCACTTGAGGCTGGTCCTTACCTGCAAGAATGATGGTGTCACCTATTGAATTTGGTGCTCACCATTGATGAGACCTGAAGTAAATCTGGGGATCACTTTGTTGTGCACCTCTATTCCATCCACCAAAAGCAGAATTTCTCACTAGCCAACCATTTTAATTCCTATTCCTATTCCTGTTCTGACTTGTTGTTCCATGGCCTCCTCTTTTGCCATTCTCAGGGTGCAGGTGCAACACCTCGTATTGCATCTTGGTCACTTCCAACCTGATGGCATGAACAACAATTTCTCCCTCCATTAATTTTCCCTTGTCCTTCCCTCTTCTTCTATTCTCCACTCTGGCCTGTTACCTCTTCTCCTCACCTGCGTATTACCTTCCCCTGATGCCTCTCCTTCTTCCCTTTCTCCCATGGTCCAATCTCTTCTCCTGTCAGATGCCTTCTTCTCCAACACTTTACCTGGCTTCACCTAAACCTAACTCATCCTCCTCTCCCTCCACCCCAACTTTTTTATTCTCACACCTTCCCTTTCCTTCCCAGTCCCGAAGACAGGTCTTGGCTCAAGACATCAGCAGTTTAACCTGGTGAGTTTCTCCAGCATTTTGTGAGTGTTGCTCTGGATTTCAGCATCTGTAGAGTTTCTTGTGTTTGTTTCTTTTATGCTGTACTTACTGAATGTCTGTCTAAATGCCTCTCACCCACATCTTTATACTGTACTGAAAGCTTCTCATAATAAAGGCCAATATATCATTTGCCTTTCTCATTGCTTCCTGCATCTGCTACAAATACACCCACGATCCTTTGAATATCAGAGGTTCCCAAACTCTTATTATTTAAAAAATATGCTTTACAATTTAGTTCCCGAAAATGGATTACCAGGTTATATGCTGCCCACTCACTTAGCTTGTCAGTGCCTCTTTACATCCTCCTTGCTACTCACAATCTCACCTAGTTTTGTCTCATCACCAAACTGGGAAATATGATATTTAAAGCCCCCAGTCAAGTCATTGACATAGATCATAAATAAATCCCCGAGGTCCCCACTAGTTTCAGACTGCCAACCTGAGAAGGATCCATTTATGCCCACCTTAGGCTTTCTGCCCAATTATATTACCACAACTTCATGTGTCCAAGCCTTGCTGAACAACCATATGTGTGGGACAGCCTCTGGTTAGCCCACAGACAACCACTTCTCATCAAAAGCCTTTGGAAAATCTTCCTCAAATTTCTACTGTTCCTCTGGTCATATTTTCAAAGAACTCCAGCCATTAACATCTCTAGTACAAAACTCAGCAGGGAGTTAAACATCTCAAAAATCACCCGAGCCAGAAGTTATCCTCAGAGTTTTTAATGAGAAAAGCTTGTGAAACTGTAGAAAGTTAAGTAAAATATGTGTTTAGAATCAATACAGAATAATTGTGTGCCTGAAAAAAATAATGCAATGGATTATTCTCACGATCAGGCGTTAGTCAAGGTAATCCACACACACAGCATTCCATAACTATACTGTGTGAACTAACAGCACAACAACAAATGATAAACATAATATGTCTTTCAAAGTATATTCACTAAATGTTTACAAATATTAAGAAAACTTAAGACGCAGATATTGCTGTTTCAAGGGAATAGGAGATGGATGGCTTTTTACACCATGTGCTTCAAGTCGAAATCTGAATTACCCACGCAGGAAATGATGCCAAAAAAAGCTTACATATAGGAAGTGATGTTCTTACAAAACAAACTGTACCTCTAGAGGCCAGAACATGTACTAATGCCTTCCATTGGTCATTCTCACTGGACCCTTATTTCTCTGTTAATTCTGGCTTGTATTTAGTGTCTTCCATGAAGGCAGATGAAAAAAAAAGTCTTACTTTCTCTGTGCTTTTCTGGTCATTATAAATTCTCCCATCTGACCACATCTGCCCTGCTAATGCTTTCATTATAATGTATTCCATTTTTGTTTTTTTTACAGTTTCAACTCACACAACTGTTTCCCTTTACCATTTTCTAGCTTCTCTTACTGTGTTATTAAAAAGTCCCCAGTCTTCAATCCCTGTTCCCATCCTGGTTTAGTTCCTGTTACACGTCCTGGTTTAGTCCCAGTTACACGTCCAGGTTTAGTCTCCGTTACACGTCCTGGTTTAGTCCCTGTTACACGTCCTGGTTTAGTTTCTGTTACATGTCCTGGTTTAGTCCCTGTTACACGCCCTGGTTTAGTCCCTGTTACACGTCCTGGTTTAATTCCTGTTACACATCCTGGTTTAGTCCCTGTTACACTTCCTGGTTTAGTCCTTGTTACACGTCCTGGTTTAGTCCATGTTGCATGTGCTGTTTCGTACTGTCTTTCTCTGTTATTCTATTACATTTTCTCTTGTTGCTTCCTAAGTATATTGATCTAGAAAAGATTTTTGTAGATATTCTATTAATTTGCATTCAACTAATTTGACACCCAATCAGTCTCAGAATTAAAGTCTCCATGACTGTTGGATTACCCTATTACATGCTCCTCCAATTCCCTGTTTCATAACTCTCTTCCGTATTTCTTCTCTCCATCCAAACTGACCTGTGTCACAATCTGGCTAGCCAGTGACATTTCTCTCCGATATGCTGGGATCTTTTATTTTTGAGCTACCCACCTCTCTTGCCATTTTACCTCAACATTGAATCTCCTCAAACATTTAGCTCCTAGTTTTCATTGTGACAATTGGATCATTTCTGTGTGTTGTTAATCCATCTATCTTGTTGGAGATACTGTGTGTATCTAGATATATACTGTATATTTAATTAGAAACTTATAAACTATGTCTGTTCCTTGATCCCACTTGCTGCTTGATTTCCTTTCCTCTTCCTGTAGCATTTACTAACCTTCACCCTCCCTTGTTGTGCCACCTAATAATTCCCTCTGATGTTCTCCATACCCCTTCAACCCTATAAAGCTAATTTAAAACCTCCTCAATGGATCCAGCAGGGAAATCAGTGCCTCCACGCTGAGATGTAAACCCTCAGTCTGTATAGGTCTGTCTGCCCCAGTCCTGTCACTGTACCTGCTGGTATGATGCACCTGAAGTCACAGACTTCACAGCTCATGCTTTTGAATCTCTTTCTGAGCTCCTTAAAATCAGCTCACAACGGTCCGTGTTATTGGCACAAATGTGGACCTGGACCTCAACAACTGGCTGCTCAATCTCCCCTTTCAAGTTGTTCTGTAGTTGCTCAGTGACTTCTTCAGCCCTGGCACCAGGGATGCAATGTAACTTCCTGTAGTGTTTTCATAGTCATAATTAGACTGCAACTTTTGCATAAATTATGGGACCATGTACATCTGTGTGTCATTTATCAAATGTCTGATAAATGTGGGTTATTTATCCCTTGCCTGTACTTCAACTGTACATAGCTTGTGTTCTTTGTCATTATCGGTGTGTGCAGAAACAATGCCTTGCCTGTATGCAGACAGACTGTGCCCATAGCCTGTGTCAGCTAACAGATTATGATTTGACTGTGCTTGTTGTCTTTGAGTCAATTATTATACCTTGCACAGGCAGTATCCCTCAAATATTGTTGGTCACCTGACTCCATAGTGTCAGTGCCATTTGTCCATCTGTCAGCTTTTAGGATGTGCTCACTGTCTCTATTCGAAGGCTGTACATTGTATGTGTAACTAGGTGACCACTGAGTATCATTTTTTATTGTTAAAGTGCACTTACGTATTCACCCTGGTAATGCTAAAATAGCTGCCGGTGCCTTTAAAAGAAAATGGAGATGCCATTTTGCACGTGTGGAGTAGGAAGAAGAGTTACAAGGTTCTAGAAAGAACATATGGGTGAGGAAAGGTGAATACTATTTGATAATATCCATGTAAATTCATTTATACTTGTTTGTAAATTTAGAATATCGGTAATTTGACATGTTTTACATGTGGATGCTTTAGATTTTCATGAGTAAGGTATCGGCGCTGGATAGCATGGTTGTATGGTGCTCCTTATCAGCCTGGTAGGTTAGTCTTTCTAGTAATTTAACTATGAGGCAATATATCGTAAAAGTTTATTTTTGTCTTACTTTATTGTTTCATGACCAAATGTGAATGTGTTAATCTCTGTTTACGTGGTGTAAGCGAGGAGATCTCGTTTCGGGGTCTAGCCTATACATGTTTGGAAGTTAAGCACGTGTGCACCGAAAATTGCCACTACCTGATGAATGGACTCAACCTGAAACATTGACTATGCTTCTCCTTATAGATGCTGCGTGGCCTGCTGCATTCCACCAGCATTTTGTGTGTGTTGCTTGAATTTCCAGCATCTGCAGATTTTCTCGTGTTTGACTTTGTATGTTTTGTTTTATTTATCTTTGTTCTGCAAGCGTAACTAGGGTGTGGACGAAACTAAACTGAGATTGTAACAACAGGAACTGTTTCTTTTAAATTCATTTTGCTGTTTTTATTTTGATATCCTCTTTTTGCATTAAAACATCTAAAACAGATAAAGGAATTAAAAACCCCAAAAAGTATTTGTTGTCCTGAGAGTGCAGTTTTCCCAAGCTACAAAATATGTGTCCTTGACTGACATCAGATAGTTCATGGACCGTATCCTGGTCTGCACATCAGTTCTTTACCTGTTTGTTCATTATCAAATTGCATAGCCACAGTCTTCTTCCCCTGTGTGTTACATACGGAATTATGCAAAGATAATATCAATGGCTTTGTGCTCTTTTTCAGATTGTGTACAGTTTATGTTTCATGTCTGTCTGCCACTTTCAGCTTGTGCACTGCTCATGTCCAATATACATGTGTCTACGGCCTGTTTACCATCTTTTAATGTTAGGCAATCCCTCCTGTATTTCCACATCTTCTATTTCTTCTAAAGGTATCCTGAAATATTTAATTCCAGCCCTTGGTTATTGTCCCATCATTCCACTGATGGACTTCCAAACCAACAGATAGTCAGGATTCGCAACTGTTCCTCCCTCCCCATCATCCTCAACATGGGCGCCTCCCAGGGCTGTGTGCTGAGACCACTGCTGTACACTCTGCTCAGACGATTGCCCGGCCAAACATCTGAGTAAACAGCCACTATGCAAATGACAACAGATAACGCAAGTACAAAAGAAAAAGAAAATAAATAATATATACTGTAAATAGCAATAAATATCAAGAGCAAAGTGAGTCCATAGGTTCAGTGATGGGGTGAGTGAAGTTGGGTGAAGCAAGAGCCTGTTGGTTGAGGGGTAATATCTGTTCCTGAACCTGGTGGTGTGGGTCTTGAACCTCCTGTACCTCCTTTCTGATGGCAGTAGTGAGGAGAGCACGGCCTGGATGGTGAGGGTCCTTGATGATGAATCCCATTTTCCTGCAATAGCACTCCATGTAGATGTGCTCATTAGTGGCGAGGACATTACCTGTGATGGACTGGGTTGTTTCCACTACCGTTCAAGGTAATCGGTGTTTCTGTACCAGGGTGTGATGCAACCAGTCAATAAACTCTCCGCCACACATCTATGGAAGTTTGTCAAAGTTTGAGATTACATGCCAAATCTTCACAAACTTGTAAGGAAATAGAAGTGCTGCTGTGCTTTCTTTATAATGCCACTTACGGCCTCTGAAATGATAGCACTGAGGAATATAAAGTAATCTCCCACTCTGATCCCACGATGAGGACTGACTCATGGAACTCTGCTTCCCTCCTCCTGAATTATCCCTACTGAATTATCTTCTTGGTCTTGCTGACATTGAGTGAGGTTTTGTTGTGTTGGCACCACTCAGCCAGATTTTCAGTCTGAAGTCAATAACCATCAAGGAGATGGTTATCAACTTCAGGACAGCTCGCACTACTCACACCCCCTTTACATTGTCATAACAGCAGTGATCAGTTTCAAAGTTTCAGGAGTGGACATCTTGTAACAACCTCTCAAAGTCCCAGTACATATTGTACATAATCAAGAAAGCTCACCAGCACCTCTACTTTGTGGAGGCTGAAGAGAGCTGGACTTTGCACATCCATACTCATGTCCTCCTGCACCCTAACAAGCTGCATCAGTGCACAGTACAGAAACTGTACTGCAGTGGACAGGAAGGTCCTTCAACAGGTAGTCAAATCTGCCCAACGCATCACAGGCACCAATCTACCCGACATTAAAGACAGGTATACAGAACGGTGCTGTAAAAGGACCAGTAACATCATGAAGGACCTCACCCACCCTGCTCATGGACTGTTTGTCCCTCTCCTACCAGGGAGGAGGCTACGTAGCATCCACACCCGGACCACCAGACTCAAAAGCAGTTTCTTTCCCTAAGCAGTAAGGCTGATCAACACCTCCACCCACTAACCCAACCCACCACACCCCCATGACCGCTACCACTGTATCATTTCCTATCAAAGTCAACTTATGTATTGAAACTCCTAGCATCACTTTATGGATATAAAATCAATCTATATAAGCAATCTTATGCTTTTATATTTATTGTGTTTTTTAATTATTTGTTCTTTATCTGAATGTGTGTGGGTTTTTTTGTGCTGCATTAGATCCAGAGGAACAGTTATTTCATTCTCCTTTACACTGGAGTACTGGAAATGGCATTAAACAATCTGGAATCGAAGGGCCATTGGATTTTACTCATTTAATTGTATTTGTGGCATTCACTCACTTGTCTTACTTCTGTGTCTTGCTGCTGTGTGCATTAAGATAAAGAGCCTTTCATTGTGTGTGTATGTTTTTTTTCATTTATTCCTGCTCTGAATGTAGTTCAAGGTGTACATTTATGTATATACAAACAGTGGCTGATTATCAGGTACCTCCTGTATTGAATAAAGTGCCACTGAGTGTATGTTGGTGAGTTACTGTTGCCTTGTTGTGGGCTTGAACCAGCCTGGCCATTCTCCTCGGACCTCTCTCAGTAATGAGGGGTTTTTGCTCACTGGAGTTTTTTGTTCTTTTCTCTGTAAACTCCAGGGGTTGTTGCGTATACAAATCCCAGGACATCAGTGGTTTCTGAGGTAGTCAAACCAACCTGTTTGGCACCAACAATTATTCCACAGTCAAAGTCACTGATCACATTTCTTCCCCATTCTGATGTTTGATCTGAACAACAACTGAACCTCTTGACCATGTCTGCCTGCTTTTTTTTGCATTGAGTTGCTTCCGCATGGTTGATCAGTTATTTGCTTTAACGGGCAGGTGTACAGGTGGCCACTGAGAGTATACTCTGTCTTTTGTTGGGAGATTCCAGTTATCATTACCCACCATCACATGCACTGCCTCCTTTACTTTATCTTTAACACCTATATTCAGATTGAAGTTTGCACAACAGGCTGATTTGCTGAGTTCCTCCAGCATTTTGTGTGAGTTGTATACAGTTCATATCCCTTGCAGTGTGTCAGTTATCCTACTGGGCACAGTCCTTCATATACGAATGTGATGCCAGACCTGTGACATCACACACAAACTGGTTGTACAGAGGATGTCCATTTTAGGTGTATCAGGGAGCTGAATGTACACAAATTTTCTTCCTTGTCAATGTCAATATACAAAGTAAATACATTTTCAAAGTATGTATACGTCACCATATACTACACTGAGACAGTAATGCAGTTGGACACAGACTGTGATTCAGGTCTGTGTGTCAGGTTTCGAGTTGAATGAAAGTGTGCTCCTTGTTTGTATGTAGTTATCAAGTTGTACATAAGGTGTCTTTTGCTGGTATATCCATAATCCGATAGTCCATAGATTCTTCCCCTTGTCCATGTCAGCTCTCTGACTGTACAGAAACTGAGCCTCTTGTCTGTGTGACAGCTATCTGACTGTACTCAGACAGGGCTCCTTGTCTGTGTGTCAGTTACATAGAAACATAAAAAACCTACAGCATAATACAGGCCCTTCGGCCGACAGTGCTGAGCCAAACATCCTCCGCCGCTCCAAGGAGAAATGGCTGAGTTCACTCAACCTATTCTCATAAGGCATGCTCCGCAATCCAGGCAACATCCTTGTAAATCTCCTCTGCACCCTTTCTATAATTTCCACATCCTTCCTGTAGTCAGGTCATCAAAAATGAGCACAATACTCCAAGTGGGATTTGACCAGGGTCCTATATAGCTGTAACTTTGCCTCTCATCTCTTAAACTCAATTCCACGATTGATGAAGGCTAATACACCGTATGCCTTCTTAATCACAGAGTCAACCTGCGCAGCTGCTTTGAGCATCATGTGGACTCAGACCTCAAGATCCCTCTAATCCTCCACACTGCCAGGAGTCTTACCATTAATACTATATTCTGCCATCATACTTGACCTACCAAAATGAACCACCTCACACTTATCTGGGTTGAACTCCATCTGCCACTTCTCAGCCCAGTTTTGCATCCTATTGATGTCCCGTTGTAACCTTTGACAGCCCTCCACACTATCCACAACACCCCCAACCTTTATGTCATCAGCTAATTTACTAATCCACTTCTTCATCCAGGTCATTTATGAAAATCGCGAAGAGAAGGATCCCAGAACAAGTCCTGAGGCACACCACTGGTGACTGACCTCCATGCAGAATATGACCCGTTTACAACCACTCTTTGCCTTCTGTGAGCAAGCCAGTTCTGGATACACAAAGCAAGGTCCCCCTGGATTTCATGCCTCCTTACTTTTTCAATAGGCCTTGCATGGGATATCTTGTCAAATGCCTTGCTGAAATCCATTTACACTACACCTACTGCTCTACCTTCATCAATGCGTTTAGTCACATCCTCAAAAACTTCAATCAGGCTCGTAAGGCATGACCTGCCTTTGACAAAACCATGCTGACTATTCCAAATCATATCATATCTCTCCAAATGTTCATAAATCCTGCCTCTCAGGATCTTCTCCATCAACTTACCAACCACTGAAGTAACACTCACTGGTCTATAATTTCCTGGGCTATCTCTACTCCCTTTCTTGAATAAGGGAACAACATCTACAACCCTCCAATTCCACTCCCATCCCCATTGATGATGCAAAGATCATTGCCAGAGGCTCAGCAATCTCCTCCCTCACCTCCCACAGAGGCCTGGGGTACATCTCATCCGGTCCCAGAGATATCCAACTTGATGCTTTCCAAAAGCTCCAGCACATCCTCTTTCTTAATGTCTATATGCTCAAGCCTTTCAGTCCGCTATAAATCATCCCTACAATTGCCAAGATCCTTTTCCGTAGTGGATACTGAAGCAAAGTATTCATTAAGTACCTCTGCTATCTCCTCTGGTTCCATACACACTTTCCCACTGTCACACTTGATTGGTTCTATTCCCTCACATCCTAGATTCTTGCTCTTCACACACTAGTAGAATGCCTTGGGGTTTTCCTTAATCCTGCCCACCAAGGCCTTCACATGGCCCCTTCTGGTTCTCTTAATTTTATTATTAAACTCCTTTCTGCTAGTCTTATAATCTTCTAGATCTCTGTCATTACCTAGTTTTTTTGATTATATACAGACTGGGCCCAATGTCTGTGTGTTAGGTATCTGACTGTTTTGTGTTTGGAGCCAGCATCAGCACAGAGAGTGGAGGTGGGGGGGGGGGGGGGGTGCGGTCGATAGAACATTAAGTCGGTGAATAATGGACTGAAGAATGAACAAAGATGGGCAGGTTACGCCAGGAGGGCAGAAGGAGGTTGAGAGAAATAGGCAGGTGGTGAAAGGTGTAACATTGTGTGCCAATGTACCCAACGCCCTCTCCTGCAAAACAAAACAGTGATAACAACATCAAACCCACAGAAAAACCAACAGGAATATCAGAGTCCCATGTCCCCAACCCCACCCTTGCACAAGAATATCAGAGCTCCACGTCCCCAACCCCACCCTGGCACAAGAGATCGCCCAGCCGTAACCCCAGCCCGCCATACACAGAGCACTGAAGGAGAGCAACATAAACCAGTGTCCAAAGAATCTCAGAGCTTTGAAAATATCCTTCCGCCAGAGCCCAGGACAGTGTCATCCTCCATGGAAAGCAACTGCTAACCTCCTCCGCATTCGCCTCGCTACTTCAAACTTCCTCGAAGCTTCAAAAAGGAGTTGACTGTGGCCCTGGTCTTTTGCAGGAGGCAGCCTGTGCTTGTGGTTTGTCTGGGGACAGCAGAGTTCGACCGAGCTCCAATCTGCCAATCACAGGCTCCATCAGTCTCCGGAACACACGTGATTAGTGTCATGATGGCAAAGGGGTGTCTGCCAGCCTTTCACTGGCCACTTTGTAATAGGTTACATTCCTCATAGTAAATGGCCCTTCATTATCAACAGAGTGCAGTCACGTCCAGCAACTCCATAAAAGCTCTCGGCCCAAAATGTCGACTGTTTATTTCTCTCCATAGATGCTGCCTGACCTGCTGAGTTCCTTTAGCATTGTGTGTGTAACTCAGTAGTGTTACCTAGTTAGCAGCAGAGTAGCAAAATATCACATCACCAGTGTAAACTGAGCTTGGAACTGCCATAAAAAGGCATTGCCTCATGTGGTTTCACTGACTCAACATTAGCTGTAATCATAAACTCTCCTGCCTGAACAAAACTCTGTTCACCTGCTTTAAACACTGAAACATTGAAAGAGATGAGGAATTAGCCCTTTGTTCAACACAACATGGCTGATCCTCCACCTCAGCATCGTTCTGTCACCTTTGCAGCTTCCTTTAATGGGCCTACGATCATCATAAAATTATTAGATTGTCCTAGTAGATCCAGTTGGATCATGAAACGTTCTAGAAACCTGTGAAGCTGCTAAGAGGGCTGGGTCCGATAAAGGGCCCCTGGCTAGGAACTGAAGACCTATGCCCCTGAAGTAACAGTACTTGTAGGTGAGTATTTTAAGTGCAGCAACAACGTCGTCGTCCCTCTGACAATATTGAACCGTCTCAGCTATGTTCACAAAAAAAAACAGGATTAATTCAATCTGGATAATTACCAGCTAATCAATCTACCCTCAGTCATCAGTGAGGTGATGGAGGCTGACACTTGACAGTATTGTATAGGAGGGAGATTGAAAATCTGGTTGAGTGCTGCCATAACAGCAATCTCTCACTCCATGTCAGCAAAATTAAAGAGCTGATAATTGACTACAGGAGGAAAAAACTGGGAATCCATGAATCAGTCCTCATTAGTGAATCAGAGAGGTCAGTAACTTTAAACTTCTTGTTGTTATCATATCAAAGGGTCTGTCCTTGGACTTCACAGAGAAGGCGCAACATCGCTACATTTTAGAAGTTTGCATAGATTTGGCCATGTCATGCAAAAGTTTGACAAAGTTCAATAGCTGCAGAGTAGGGAGTTTTCTAACAGACTGGTATGGAAACACCGATGCCCTTGAATGGAAAAGCCTATGAAAAGTAGTGGATACAGCCCAGTCCATCTCAGGCAAAGCCTTCCCCACCACTGAACACATTTTCATGGAGCACTGCCACAAAAAACAACATCCTTCATCAAGGACCACACCACCCAGGCCATGCTGTCTTCTCGCTGCTACCATAAGGAAGGAGGGTCAGGAGTCTCTGGTGCCACAGCACCAGGTTCAGTTAAAGTTAATACCCTACGACCATCGGAGTCATGAACTGGTGTGGATAACCTTACTCATCTCAACTTGAACTTATTCCACAACCTGTGGCCTGACAAGAACTCAGCAACTCATGTTCTCAATATTATTTATTCACTTGCTTTTTTATTTGTGCAGTTTTCTTATTTTGCATGTTTGTATGTATGTAGTTTTTCATTGATTCTATTGTATTTTCTGTTCTACAATAAATGCCTGCAAGAAAATGAATCTCAAGTTGGTGACATATATGTAGTTTGATAATAAATTTACTTTGAACTATTAAGCATCATCTACTGATTCCAGTTTTCAAGGGCTTTGTCATATTCTTGGTCCAAACATGGGCCAGGGAACTGAAATCCAGAAGTGAGGTGAGTGTGTTCACCTCTGGCATCAGGGCATTGAGTGTGCCATCAAAACGCATGACTAAGACGTCGCAACCTTGTGCAGCAAGAAGAATTAATTCCACATGATATTCAGAGGTATTGCGTACAGAAAGCGGTGTAAGAGCGAACGTCATGGCTGAGTGTTGGAACAATACCTCAGACAGAGCCAATGGTTGTTGTTAGAGGTCAGTCGTTGCAGCACCTGGACATCATTGCAGGAGTTCCTCAGTGCAGTGTTCCAGGCCCAGTCATCTACAGCTACTTCATCGATGGCCTTCCTTCCATCAGATGTTCACTGAAGTTCAATTCCATCCACAACTGCTCAGTAAATGAAGCAGCCCCTGCCTGAATACAGCAAGTCTTAGACACACAGTCTTAAGGAGTTGAATAGCCTACTCCTGCCTCAATTTCTGATGCTATTAAGGTTTTTTTTTTGCTGAATTTAAGGGGAATTTTAGACAAGCACTTGACAAGGCACAGAGGGTAGGGGCCTAATGCAGAGAAAGAGAGTTAATGTAGATGGGCAAAAATGTCAGCATGTGATGTGGTGAAGGTGCCCATTTCTCTGTTGTACAATTCAGACTCTGTGTCTACCTACTTGTGCAAATCTTACGGCTTTAATTCACAGAACATACTTTCTGCAGAATTTAATAACTTTACTGAACCCCTGTGTGACCAATACTAATTTCTTTTTTCTTTCTTTTTCAATCTTTTTATTGAGTTTCATATAAATATAAAAAAACATAACAGAATAATGAATAGGTTATCAATACAATAGACTTGAAATTACATTAATAATAAGATAATAATATCCTATTGAACATCAACAAAAAAAAGTACATTAATCAATCGAGTCTATATAATTATATATGAAAAAAAAACAAAAATAATCGTCAAAAGAAAAAGAAAAAAAAATTTGAAAATATATAAAAGAGAATATATATGGAACAAAAACACTAAACTAAACTAACATGGGCAATAATAACAGTTTGTAAGTATATGATAGTGTCAAAGAACTCCGGAACTCCATACCTGAACAAGAATAAGCAGAGAGAACGTCTGGAAAAGGCCAAATTAATTCATATGAAAATGTCAAATGAACGGTCCCCAAGTTTCTTCAAATTTAATTGATGAGTCAAAAATAGTGCTTCTAATTTTTTCCAAACTCAGATAAGAAATAGTTTGAAAAAGCCACTGAGACATGGTAGGAGGATTTACTTCTTTCCAATTTTGTAATATAGACCTTCTGGCCATTAATGTTACAAAAGCAATCATTCGTCTGATTGAAGGAGAAAACTGATTACCATCCTCATTTGGTATACCAAAAATTGCAGTAATAAAATGAGGTTGTAAATCGATGTTCCAAATTGAGGAAATGGTAACAAATATGTCCTTCCAATAGTTATGTAAAGTGGGACATGACCAAAACATGTGGGTCAATGAAGCCACTTCTGAATGACATCTGTCACATTGAGGGTTAATATGAGAATAAAATCGAGCAAGTTTATCTTTAAACATATAAGCTCTATGTACAATTTTAAATTGTATTAAAGCATGTTTAGCACATATAGAAGAAGAATTAACCATTTGTAAAATTTTTTCCCATTTATCTGTTGATATATTGTATCGAAGTTCTTTTTCCCATTGTTGTTTAATTCTATGTACAATGTCCTGGGTATGTTACTCAAAATGGCCTCTTTTGGTTTGTTACAAGTAGGAATGTTTCTTTGTCGGATAAGTGTTTCTCGAGCCGTTGTTTCACTTTAGAATGGCTGATATGGTAATTGTATTCATTTGTTAATCAATGGGGAATGTCATTGTGTCTTGTGATGCTGGGAACTTGGGGGAGGGGTTTTTCGCGGGTTTTTTGGGGGAGGCCGAGGAAAACACTGAAGAAGGTGGACGTGTGCTGGACTGCTCGTAAGACCACCGGGGTGGTCCCAGGTGCGAAGGCCGGATGGGTTGATTGGTTCGTTGATTGAGCTCCAACGAGTGCACTAAACAGACTGAACTTTGATAAGTGGCGCCTTTTGTTTTTTTCCTTGTGTATATATATTGTATTGCTTACTACTCTTTTTAATTTTAGTAAACTCTTTAAAGTGTATTTCATAACGGTATTTGTTGTGGATTTGATACTGTTGGCGGGCTCGAGGCGTAAACTCGATTCTCACAGCACCTGCGTGTACGGGAGGTGGGTTGGAGAGTGGCTGGATCTCCTTTTCCCCTAGACATATACCAGCCTGTTGGGTAAGGGTTACATTTGTGGGGTGCTCGTCCCGGATTGGATTGTCAGGGGCTGTGGAATCGCGCAGGCAGCAGAGCGGAGATGGACAGAGACAAGTTTGTTTGTTGGTGCCAGTTTGAAGGTGTACCGGTACAGTACGCATGCGTAGTGAGCGGAGTGGATTTTCGAGTTTCGGGAGACGCGATAGTGAGGGGTTTAAGTTCGGTGAAGGGTATTGGGCAGGTAGATTTGGTAGCTAGACGGTGTGGTAAAGAGGTAGAGTCTAGCTGGGTGTTGGTTCGTACGAGTGCTGAAGTCAGGACGGTGGAACTGCCGGCGACGGTCAGTGTACCGGGGGAGGAGGGGCCGTGGGGGCTCCACTTCTACAAGGATGAGGCTGAGGAGACATCGGAGGAGGTTAGAGCTACAGGTGGACCCCAGAGAGGTGCCCGGCACTAGTAAAGGGAGGTGGGAGGAGGGAGTCGTGACTAAGCCCCACTCCCCAGGTAGGGTGGAAGTCTCGGAGCTGGCAGCCGCACTTAATTCCCTGGTGGGGGTGGCCGAGAGGCCACGGCTGAAGCTGGGGGTGTTCTCCGGAGCCAAGCCTACTCCAGATGGGGAGGTGGACTATGAGACCTGGATCGAGCATACGTCTTTGATGTTAGAGGAGTGGCCAGGCTCAGAGGAGGAGAAGAGGCAGCGATTGGTGGGAAGTTTGAGGGGTTTAGCAGCCAAAACCGTCCGGGAGTTGAAAGCTGAGAAGCCTGGGGCCTCAGTGGAGGACTGCCTAGAAGTTTTGGAGGGAGCGTTTGGGTTGTCAGGGGAATCCTGGCTGCTTTTAGCAGAGTTTCAACGCCTGGAACAATGGAGAGGGGAAAAGCTCTCCGAGTACATATTTAGGATGGAGGGGATGCTCTCGGGGCTGCGGCGCCGGGGGGTAGTGAAGGCGACTGACGTGGCTAGCGTGAGGATGAGTCAGCTATTCAGTGGCTCTCTGGAGGAGGACAAGGTGGCGTGGACTATCCGGCAGGCTTATAGGAAAGGTCCCCCTCCATCCTTCGGGCAACTGATTAGAGAGGTGCGAGAGGAAGAGAGAGCGTTGGGGCGGAAAAGGGGCACGGGCCTACGGGAGTGATCCTCAGCGATACAGGAAGTGGTGGCTGAGTGGAGGAATGACAAACCCCCGGGGAGTAGGGAACCCCCTTTGGAGGGGAGGGACAGGGGAGGTACCTACTCTCAGGGGCGATCAGTGCAGTGGATTGGGAGCAGGAGCCGTCCTGGGAGAGGAGGGGCGGCCGGCAGTGTGTGCTTTAACTGTGGGAAAGAGGGGCATTTCAGGCGGGACTGTGGAAGGCCAAGGGTGTGCTATAGCTGTGGAGAGGAGGGTCACTTTAGGTGGGATTGTGAGAGACAAGGAGTCCCGCGCAGGACAAGCCCCCCTGCGACTAAGAAGGGAGAGGTGTCGGGGAAACTTAGGAGAGGCTCAGTGAGGGAATGGACTGGAGCCTCTGGAGGAACACGTTCCCAGAGATCAGCTGGAAGACCACCGGGTGCCCACGCCTCTGTTCCGGATGGGCTGGTAGGACCCCGTGCCAGTGTGGGTCTACGGATAGAGGGAATTTACGCAAAAGCCGTTCTTGATACGGGATCGCAGGTGACCTTATTGTACCGGTCTTTCTACAATCAACATCTAAAGCATTTGCCCGTAACACCATTTGACGCCCTGCAGATTTGGGGTGTGAGCGAGGGTGACTACCCGTACGATGGGTACCTATCGGTGAGATTGGAGTTCTCGGAGGGCGATGTGGGAGTGTCGGAAGCTATTGAGACGTTGGTGTTGGTGTGTCCTGACCCGGTGGAAACCGGTGGTGCTGCCCTCCTGGTGGGGACTAACTCCCCAGTTGTGCGACGGCTCCTGGGAGCTTGTAAGGAGAAAGGGGGGGAAGACTTTCTGGAGACCCTCGGTGCATCCAGTGTTTCGAGCAGTGTTCGCAGAAGGGGTTGCCTCCCAAGGGCTGGACCCGGAGTGTAAACGAGGGA
Organism: Hypanus sabinus; assembly: GCF_030144855.1. Classification (NCBI taxonomy): domain Eukaryota; kingdom Metazoa; phylum Chordata; class Chondrichthyes; order Myliobatiformes; family Dasyatidae; genus Hypanus; species Hypanus sabinus. The sequence goes on along the minus strand of NC_082724.1, from coordinate 59,579,637 downwards.
CGGTGTGGTGTACGCAGGCGAGGCCCAAGGTGATCCGACCTGGGGAGGTAGCCCTAGTGATGGGGACCCCCAGATTCCCAGGAGTGCCGACGGGAGAAGCCCTGTTAGTAGACGCCCCAGACGATCTTGAAGGGGAGACATGATTTCCGGCGGGGGCGGTGGTGAGGCCTGAAGTGCAGAGACCAGGGGTGGTACACCACGGCAAGAGAAATCACCTTTAAGAGGGGAATGCCGCTGGCACATCTGTTCCCAGTGACGGTAATGTCCAGCGCACCAGTGCGGACCCCTAACGGGGAGGGATCGGAGCATCGAAGGGAGCTGACCGCTGAAGCCTTTAACTTCGGGAATTCCCCAGTGTCGCTGGAGTGGAAACGCAGGCTAGTGGAGAAGATGCTGAAGATGGAAGCTGTTTTTTCTCGGGGCGAGTTTGATGTTGGCTGCTCCAAAAGCACTCGCCACACCATCCGGGTGACGGAGGACACCCCGTTCCGAGAGAGATCCCGGCGGCTGGCTCCGGCAGATGTTGAGGACGTGCGACAGCACTTGTGCAAGTTGAAGGAGGCCGGAATAATAGCTGAGTCTCGAAGTCCTTATGCGTCCCCAATAGTGGTGGCACAGAAGAAGAATGGGCGAGTGCGCATGTGTGTTGACTACAGGACGTTGAATCGGCGAACTGTCCCTGATCAATATACTGTCCCAAGAGTCGAGGATGCGTTGGCCTGCCTGAGCGGTGCAAAGTGGTTCAGTGTGCTGGATTTAAGAAGTGGGTATTACCAGATCCCGATGAGTGCGGCCGATAAAGAGAAGACCGCTTTTATCTGCCCGCTGGGGTTCTTTCAGTTCGAACGAATGCCCCAAGGCATATCCGGAGCCCTAGTCACCTTCCAGAGGCTCATGGAGAGAACTGTGGGGGATATGAATCTGTTGGAGGTGCTGGTGTACCTGGACGATTTGATAGTGTTTGGATCGACTTTGGAGGAACATGAGGAGAGACTGTTGAAGGTGTTGGGCCGCTTAATGAAGAAGGGTTGAAGCTTTCCCTGGACAAATGCCAGTTCTGCAAGTCGTCGGTTAACCACATTGGCCATATCATTTCGCGAGAGGGAGTGGCTACTGATCCAACCAAGATAGAGGCCGTGACCACCTGGCCGAGACCCCAGAAAGTGGGTGCTCTGCGCTCATTTTTGGGGTTCTGTGGGTATTACCGGCGATTTGTGAAAGGATACGCCAAAGTGTGTCACCCGTTGACTCAGCTGTTGTGTGGCTATCCCCCGGTGGGGAAGAAGAGGACGGGGAACCAGAGGCAGGATGCTGGAGGATACTGGAACCCGGCGGAACCTTTTGGCTCGAGATGGGATGATCAATGTGAAGAGGCGTTCCGATCTTTGAAAAGGGCACTGACCCAGGCCCCGGTGTTGGCTTTTGCCGATCCCCAGAAGCCATATGTGCTGCACACGGATGCCAGCCGAGAGGGTCTCGGGGCTGTTCTGTACCAGGAGCATGGCAAAGCATTGAGGCCGGTAGCCTTTGTCAGCCGAAGCTTGTCGCCATCGGAGAGAAACTATCCCACTCACAAGTTGGAGTTCCTGGCGCTGAAGTGGACTGTGGTGGACAAGCTGGGCAATTACCTGTACGGAGCCAAGTTTGAGGTGAGAACGGATAACAATCCTCTCACTTATATTTTGACTTCGGCGAAGCTGGATGCCACAGGACATCGGTGGCTGGCGGCATTGTCGGTATATGATTTCAGCCTGAGGTACCGCCCCGGAAGCAAGAATGTCGATGCGGATGCATTGTCTCGTCGGGAGCCAGGGGAGGAGGAGAGGGACGAGGAGTGGGAGAGTGTCCCTGCCCCTGGAGTGAAGGCAATGTGTCAGTTTGTTATCACCGTGAAGGCCGAGGGAAGAGGGAGGCTGGAACGAGCCGTGGACCATTTGGGGGTTTTTGATGACGCCATACCCCTAGTTTACTGTGACCTGACCGCTCTGGGGACTAAACAGTTGCCGGAACTGAGTCCGGGGGAAGTGGCAACTGCTCAGCAAAATGACCCGGGCATTGGCACAGTGTGGAGAGCGGTCAAGAAGGGGGATGGGGCGTTGGCTGAGAAGGCGAAACACCCATACGTGCCTCTGTTGTTGAAGGAGTGGTCTCGGTTGAAGTTAAAAAACAAAATCTTGTACCGGGTAACGACGCCTCCGGACCAATCCCGCTGTTGGCAACTGGTCCTGCCGGAGGAGTATCGCCAGACTGTACTCCAGGCCTTACATGATGATTCTGGACATTTGGGGGTGGAAAAGACATATGGATTACTCAAAGACTGGTTCTACTGGCCCCGGATGAGGGGGGATGTTGAAGAATACTGTAGGGGATGCCGTCGTTGCATCCAGAGGAAGACCCTGCCAGCGTTGGCGGCTCCACTGTCGCACTTGCAGAGTGCGGGACCTCTGGACCTGGTATGTATGGATTTCCTGTCGATTGAGCCTGACACCAGCAACACCGCGAATGTATTAGTCATCACCGATCATTACACTCGCTATGCTCAGGCATTTCCCACCAAGGATCAGAAGGCGACGACAGTGGCGAAGGTGTTATGGGAGAAGTACTTTGTGCATTACGGCCTTCCCAGGCGAATCCATAGTGATCAGGGGCGGGACTTTGAGAGCCGCCTTATCCAGGAATTACTGACTATGCTTGGGGTTGAGAAATCCAGGACTACCCCTTACCACCCACAGGGAGATCCTCAGCCAGAGAGATTCAACAGGACCCTGTTGGATATGCTCGGGACGCTGGAGATTGGGCAGAAAAGCAGGTGGAGTCGTCATATTGGACAATTGGTTCACTGTTACAATTGTACTCGCAATGATGCTACAGGGTATTCGCCCTATTATCTGATGTTCGGGCGGGAAGCGAGGTTGCCCATTGACGTGTGTTTTGGAGGTGGAGTGGGTGAATTTCCCGGGAAGTCCCATCTAAAGTACGTGTCCGACATGAAGAGGGAGTTACAGCGGGCGTACGAGTTGGCCGAGGCGGCGGCTACCAAACAAAATCAGCGGAATAAGATGCGGTAAGATCGAAAGGTGAAGTTTGCACAATTATTACCGGGCGACCGGGTCCTTTTACGGAATTTGGGACTCCCTGGTAAGCACAAGTTGTCAGATCGATGGGCGGCCAGCCCCTATGTAATAGAGAGCCAGATGCCGAACCTGCCAGTTTACCGGGTGAAACCCGAGGATGGAAAAGGGCCTATCAAGGTACTCCATAGGAATCACCTGCTGCCACTGGGTCAAGCGGTGCAGGTGGATAAGGAGCCCGAGTGGGAGGTTACGCCCAGTACAAGGACTCTGCGAGGGAGCGGAGAACGGGAAGAGCCCGCTGCTGAAGAGCGGGGACGGGTCCCTCACCCGGGAATGGCTACCGATTCAGAGGAGGACGACTCAGATGAGTGGGTCCTGTTCCCATTCGCTGGTGCTCCAGTACCAGGAGAGGAGGCTCCTGGCCCTTCCCATACTGAATTGGGTGAGAGGAGGGAAGGTCTTGAGGGTCAGATGGAGAGGCAGCCTACATTGGTGGGAGAGAGGGTGGAACCTGAGCGTGAGCCGGAGAGATCTCGGGTGAGGGAGGACCCCTGTGAGGAAGGGGGTGCGGGTCTGTCAGGTAGACCTGGGGTGTCCGAGACAGTGGGTTCGCAGGTGACGAGGGAGCCCAGTGGGGCAGAAGGGGTATGGAGATCTCAGAGGATTAGGCGCCCCCCGGAGCGGTTGACATATGTGGTACCGGGAGAACCGAGTGTGATTTCTACTGCTCTGGGTAGTTATGTCACTGCCTTCTGCACCTGGGTTGGGTTTTGTGTGTTGCAAGAAGCTTTGGGGACCTCTAGTAATGCCATCAGGGCATGACATTTGCTGGTGGGGAGAGAATGTACAATGTCCTGGGTATGTTACTCAAAATGGCCTCTTTTGGTTTGTTACAAGTAGGAATGTTTCTTTGTCGGATAAGTGTTTCTTTAGCCGTTGTTTCACTTTGGAATGGCTGATATGGTAATTGTATTCATTTGTTAATCAATGGGGAATGTCATTGTGTCTTGTGATGCTGGGAACTTGGGGGAGGGGTTTTTTGCGGGTTTTTTGGGAGAGGCCGAGGAAGACACTGAAGAAGGTGGACGTGTGCTGGACTGCTCGTAAGACCACCGGGGTGGTCCCAGGTGCGACGGCCGGATGGGTCGATTGGTTCGTTGATTGAGCTCCAACGAGTGCACTAAACAGACTGAACTTTGATAAGTGGCGCCTTTTGTTTTTTTCCTTGTGTATATATATTGTATTGCTTACTACTCTTTTTAATTTTAGTAAACTCTTTAAAGTGTATTTCATAACGGTATTTGTGGTGGATTTGATACTGTTGGCGGGCTCGAGGCGTAAACTCGATTCTCACAGCACCTGCGTGTACGGGAGGTGGGTTGGAGAGTGGCTGGATCCCCTTTTTCCCCTAGACATATACCAGCCTGTTGGGTAAGGGTTACATCTATCAGATATCTCTGGTTGTATCTTCATAATCATATTATAAATAAAAGCTACTAATCCCTTCTGACAAGGATTTAAGGTAAAAATCAAATCTGAGAAATCCGTTGAAGTTGAATTGGGAAAAGATGGTAAAACTTTATGTAAAAAATTTCTGATTTGTAAATATCTGAAAAAATTAGATTTAGGTAATTTAAATTTATTGGTAAGTTGGTCAAAAGACATCAAAGTACCTTCAAAAAAAAGATCACGAAAACATGTTATACCTTTCCTTTTCCATATGCTAAAAGCTTGATCTGTCAAGGAAGGTTTGAAAAAAAAATTAAATTAAATAGGGCTATCAAGAACAAAGTTTTTCAGAGTAAAAAATTTACGAAATTGAAACCAAATTCGTAATGTATGTTTGATAACAGGATTAGATATCTGTTTATTGAATTTAACTAAATCAGCAGGAAGAAAAGAACCAAGAACAGAGAATAGCCTTTACCTCATTGCATTCCAAATTTACCCACTGTGGACACAATGATGAGTCCAAATCTAATTTCCAATACGTTAGGTTACGAATATTATTCGCCCAATAGTAAAATCTAAAGTTAGGTAAAGCTAAACCACCATCTTTTTTAGATTTTTGTAATTGCCTTTTACTTAACCTGGGGTTTTTATTTTGCCACACAAATGAGGAAATTTTTGAATCAATGTTGTCAAAAAAAGATTTAGGAATAAAAATTGGTAAGGCTTGAAATAAATATAAAAATTTCGGTAAAATCATCATTTTAATAGCATTAATCCGACCAACTAATGATAGGAATAAGGGAGACCACCTTGTAGTAAGGTGTTGAATTTGATGAAGCATAGGTAAAAAATTCAGTCTAAATAAATCTTTATATTTCTTGGTAATTTTTATACCTAAATAGATAAAATTATCAGTAACAACTTTAAATGGAATCCTGTCATTCAATAAAGTTTGCGCGTTTAAGGGGAATAATTCACTCTTATCTAAGTTTAATTTATAACCAGAAAAACTACCAAATTGAGCCAACAAGGATAAAATAGCGGGAATAGACCTATCAGGATCAGAAATATATAACAGCAAGTCATCAGCATAAAGTGATAATTTGTATAACTTCTCATTACGGGTAATACCAAAAATATTAGGAGATTCACGAATAGCAATGGCTAAAGGTTCTAATGCAATATTAAATAATAAAGGACTTAAAGGACAATTATCTCGTACCACGAGATAATTGAAAAAAAGAGGATCTATAATTATTTGTAAGAACAGAAGCAACAGGTTTATAATATATTAATTTAATCCATGATATAAAATTAGGACTAAAATTAAAATTTCTGAATGCATTAAATAAGTATGTCCATTCAACTCTATCAAAGGCTTTTTCAGCATCTAATGGGATAACACGTTCTGGGACTGTGGGTGATGAAGTATAAATTATATTAATCAATTTTCTAACATTAAGAAAAGAATACCGATCCTTAATGAAACCAGTTTGATCTTCTGAAATAGTCTGTGATAGTACCTTTTCTAATCTAATGGCTAAAATTTTTGTAAGAATCTTAGAATCTACATTTAATAATGATATAGGGCGATAAGATGTACATAAAGTAGGATCTTTATCTTTTTTAAGAATTAGAGAGATTGTAGCTTCATAAAAAGATTGAGGTAATCTCTTCTTAGCAAATGCATCATTAAAGATTTCACATAACCAAGGGGAAAGCAAAGAAGAAAAAGTTTTGAAAAATTCTACAATATAGCCATCAGGGCCAGGAGCTTTCCCTGAAATCATTGATGAGATAGCCTCACCTATTTCGGCCATAGAGATAGGAGCATCAAACAAGCTACGATCTTCACCTATCAGTTTAGGAATATTCAAATTGTTAAAAAAATTATCCATCATGGACAGGTCACCATCAAATTCTGATTGATATAAAGATTTATAAAAATCTTGAAAAGTGTTATTGATTTCTTTATGATCAGTAGTTAAATTACCGTCTTGTTTATGAATTTTAATAATTTGTCACTTAGTCAAAATAGCTTTTAATTGATTAGCTAACAGTTTACCAGTTCGATCACTGTGAATATAGAATTGAGCCCTGGTCCTAATTAATTGATTTTCAATTGAAGAAGATAATAATAAGCTATGTTCCATTTGAAGCTCAACTCTCTTCTTATAAAGTTCTATGGTAGGAGTCACGGAATAAATCTTATCAATTTCCTTAATTTTATCCACTAATAAAGCAATATCTAAATATCTTTGTTTCCTTTTACCAGCAGAATACGAGATAATTTGTCCACGGATAAAAGCCTTGAAAGAGTCCCAAAGTATTCCTCTGTCAATTTCTTCAGTATAGTTTGTTGAGAAAAACAAGTCAATTTGCTGTTTTATGTAGGTGACAAATTCTGGGTCTTGAAGCAAAGTAGCGTTAAGTCTCCAAGATCTAATATTATTGGAAAAGTCCGAAATCTTAATAGATATCTTCAAAGGTGCATGATCCGAAATAGTAATAGAATCATATTTTCAATCAATAACATCCGTTAATAACCGAAGATCAATAAGGAAATAATCAATTCTAGAATAACTATGATATACATGTGAAAAAAATGAAAATTCTTTATCTTTAGGGTTCAAAAACCGCCATATTTCTGTAATTCCCGAATCAACCATAAAAGAATTAATAAGTAAGGCTGATCTATTCGGAAGAGTTCGGATAGGTTTAGATCTATCCATCGAAGGATTCAAACAACAATTAAAATCTCCACCCATTATCAACATATATTCTTTTAGATTAGGAAGGGAAGTAAATAAACGTTTAAAAAATTCAGGGCAGTCAAAGTTTGGAGCATAAATATTAACTGGAACCACTTTTCGATTAAAAAGTGAACCAGTTATCAACAAAAATCTGCCCTGTGGATCAGAAATAATTTCATGATGTGTAAACAAAATTGAGGGGTCTATAAAAATAGACACACCCCTAATTTTGGCGGTACAATTCGAGTGAAATTGTTGACCCTTCCAGAACCGAAAAAAACGTTGATTATCCTCCCTCCTAATATGGGTCTCCTATGCAAAAATAATAGCGTTCAATCTATGGAATACTTTAAATATTTTTTTACGTTTAATCGGATGATTTAAACCATTAGTATTCCAAGAGATAAAGTTAATAGATTTATCATCATGCCAATATTAGTTGTGTGTATCATAATAGGTTGAAAAGACACATAACCCATAATTCAGGAAGAAGGAAAATAGATTCAGGAGCAACCGGAGAACATGACACCTCAACAACATTAATAATTTAAAGTCGGCCCATAAACTAAAAGCAAAAAAAAACGCAAAAGCGTGAAAAAAGATCCCTACCCCCTCCCCCCACCCTTCGAAGGAAAGCCAAGGGGCAGGCGCATAATCTAACACTAACCTTATCCCCATTTCAAGATGGCAGCTCCATAAAAAGATTTTAAAAAACCCAGATTTAAATATAGGGTTGCAAAAAGAAAATATATATCAATCAGAATGAAAAAACTAATATAATAAAACAAACAATCATTAATAAAAAAAGTATAAACATTAAAATTTAGAAGTGTAATATACCTTTAAAAAAAAATTCCATATTCAAATACAAGAAAGTTGACGTTTCAGAAGCAAAGACTTATGGGAAGAAGAAATGACATTTTGAAAAAGCCATCTTACAAAATATAACTGTAAATTCAGCAATCTGTTAAAAAAGTTTAATAAAAAAAAGTTATCAAAATAGGATTAAAAACAAGATTTAATAGACACTACAATATATAAAAAAAAAGACTAAAAAATTCAAAGCATTCGTCCCATTTCTAAGTACAGGGAAACAAATAAATGCTTATAGAAAACAAAGTCTTATGGGAAGAAGAAACGACATCTTGAAAAAAATAAATCGTTATTACAAAATATAAATGTGTATATCTGACACAGAAAAAAGAATAAAAAAAATATTATAAAAATTAAAAGAGCATCTATAGAACAATGATGATAGTAAAAAAAAAGAACCAGACCCGCAGATCAGGATAAGAAGTTATAACCCAGCATCATAGGTTAATTAAAATGAGATGGCATCCTCTCTCCGAAAAATCTTCATCATAACACATAGTTCAAGTTGCACTAGAAGATCTATATTCTTCAACAAATTTCTTCGCTTCTTCCGGAGTGTTGAAAAATTGCTGACTGTTGTCGTTCAACGTAATTCTAAGCTTCGCTGGATACATTAAAGCTTGTTTAAGTCCAATCGAGTGAATCTCTGCCATCACTGGTTTAAAAGCGATTCTCAATCTCATTACATCGTATGAATAATCTTCAACAATTCGAAATGTGTTAGTGTTGTAAGAAATCATACCTTTTTTACGAGCTAATCGAATTAAATGCTCTTTCTCCCGAGGATAATGAAGGCGAACAATCACCGCTCGTGGTTTACCAGACAGAGCCGAAAATCTTGCAACTCTGTGAGCGCGGTCGATAACAGGTTTAGATCGCAAACCTTCAGCACTGAAAGTTTCCCATAGTAATTTAGAGAAAAATTCAGTTAAATCACCGGACTCAACTTTTTCGGGAGACCCGATGATACGCAAATTCTGTCTGCGAGATCGATTTTCAAGATCAGTAATTTTAAAATTATACTGATCCATAGTTTTAGCATTCGACTCTACCTTCTTCTCCAGCGCTTCAATTGTACGTACTTTTTCACAAATTGATCTTTCAAGAGTCGCGATCTTATCTTCATGCCGCTGAATGTCTGATGCCTGCGATTGAAGCTTAGTTTCAAGCGATCTATCAACTTCTTCAAGTTCAGATATTTTCCTGGTAAGCTTATTTTCCAAACTTGTCAGTCTACTTCCCAATTTACCATCTAATCTGCCTTCCAGACCCGCAAGTTTAGCATCCAGTTTAACGTCCAAAAGACTAGAAATTGCGTCGATGGATAAAGGATCCTTAGACGATTGCTTGCTTGTAGCCATTTTAAGTTTGACAAGATTAGATCAAATATTGTTTTAGGAAGAAAAAAAAGTTAATCGAAAGTATCAACCCATGTGATTAAATTCGAAAAGATTTAATTAAAGGGTCATTATAGTTGAAAAAATGAAGAGCGTCTAAAAGGCAAATGTTTACGTCGCCATCTTGAAACTCCACCAATACTAATTTCATAGGCACATAGGTCCTTAACCACAAACCCCTGTATGTATGATAATGGTCTCTCAGTACTTATCCTCCCACACACCCTACAAAGTTTATGCTCAAAGGCATGTCTGTTAAGAGGTGTAGACTGAGAGAACCTATTTGTATACTTGATAGGAAATCCTCCTCCACTATGCCTTCCCTTCTTTCCTCCTGCAATTACCCTCCACACCCCTTCACTATCCCTTCTCTTCTCCACCCCCACCACTGACCTTCCTTCCCTGTCCTTAACTCTCCAATATTTTGGCCTCCACCAACCATCACCTCCTGAACCTGCCCCTCTACCAACCGCATTGCAGCTACAACCCCTCCTCCATCAATCCTCACCTCCACCATCCCCCTCACTGTTGTTCATGAGTTGCCAGGCTGATCTGTGGGAACGTGGATGTCGGAATTGTGAGGCTGATCTGTGGGAACGTGGATGTCAGAATTGTGAGGCTGATCCGTAGGAACGTGGATGTCGGAATTGTGAGGCTGATCTGTGGGAACGTGGATGTCAGAATTGTGAGGCTGATCCGTAGGAACGTGGATGTCGGAATTGTGAGGCTGATCCGTAGGAACGTGGATGTCGGAATTGTGAGGCTGATCCATAGGAACATGGATGTCAGCGTTGCCTCCCACTAAGTGTGAGCTCTGAATGAGGATGTTGCCTCAGGACTCATTCAACAGGAATGCACTGACAAATATTAGACAACGTGGAGGTGGGGAAGGTTGCAGATGGGCTGAAACATGACAGGCAACATCTCTGGAATGGTTAGCTGTGCACAGAATGGTTAATCGACCGTTCCTAATGGCGTATATCCCAAACAGGTATGGGAATTTTGGCTTAAAGTAGCTAAAGGTTTTGTCAATCTCATCCAAACTCCCTAGATCTCTTGGAGGGAGTGGCAGGGAAATGAAAACTGGCAACTGGAGCCTTGGACAAGAATGGTTATAAGGGTATCTGGGCATCTGTCAAGCAGCCAGCCACTCATTAAAACATTAAATTCTATAAGCAATATTCAGGGAAAAGACTATCAATGATTTGGTGAGGTTTTGGTTCACTAAGGACAACCAGTATGGTTTTGTAAAAGGCAGATTTTTTTGACCATAATTAATGGTTTGATGAAGTTGAGAAAAGGCTAGTGTGTTGAGTGTGTTATCTGTATGGATTTTAAAGAAATGTTGGACATAGTACCACTTCAAAGGCTGGTATCAAAATTAAGGCTCACGTTGAGAAAGATGCTTGAAAGGGTACAGAGGAGGTTTGCTAGCATGATACCAGAGATGAGGATTCCAGCCATGCAGAAGATGGACCGTGCTTCCCGGAGCAAAGGAAGTTGTGGGACGATTGACAGAGGTGACAGATTTGTTCCAGGAAGTAAGTTCCCATCAGTTGATAGTAGAAGGAAAAAGGGACACAAATTAAGGTTTTGGACAAGAATAAGGCAGGATGTGAGCAAAAACATGTAATGATCTAGACTATCTTTGAGACAGTGGCAGCAGAGAGGATCAGAAATTTCAAAGGAGACTTTGGGAAATGTGTGGTCATTAAAGGAGATTGGCAAACATTGGAACTACAAGTGAAACAGGAGCTGGTGACATTCAACCATGGTCTTATTGAAGTCAGAGCAGACCCTAGGGGGTTAACTGGTCAATTTTGTTTCTGTTAACTAAATTTTTGTAATTTTCTGGGATTGGAGCAATTTAAGTTGGACTGTGGGCCTGTGATGTGGTTTGCTTCCTAAGGTGAGTAATGAGATAGATTTGAGTGTGTATAAATTTGTTTAGGTTGACATGCTCAAAAAACTGAATCTAGAAAGGAAGGGACACTGTTAAGGTTGAATGTATTTTTAGTGGATAAAGCAAGGATTGACTGATGGAGTTGCTGTAAAAAGAGCCACTATAGACTCAAGGAGTTAAACATCAGGAAGAGCAAAACCAAAGCCCTGAGTCCCCATTGCAGATAATGTTCCATGTAGGCATTGGCCTGAAGCTTCACCAAATTGTTCAAGATCCTGCTTTCACTTGTGAGGTCAAGTTAAGTTTCAGACCTTTCTCTGCACCTGTTCCATCTGCAGCATCTAACTGAACCCAGCCTGCCTCAGATCACATGCTCTCATATTCTGACCCTCAAGCCAGAGCAGGACCATCTGTAATCTTTGAATATTTGAAGCATCTGTGATAAAGGATCAGCTTTTTTTGCCACTGAGTGTATATTTACATGTATTATGAATTTGCTGTGGTGTGTTGGTCAGAGTGCTATGTGCAACAAAAAAACAACATTCAACATTCTATAAATTATATAAAAATAAGTTAGAGACTGAAGTATGGATATGGAAAAATCTGCATAAATGTATAAATACCTGTGTGTATTTATAATGTAAACAGCATTATAAAAAGTGCAGTGACAGGGGTCCTAGATTGAGAAGAGTAGAGAGGGCTGAAAAGAATGATCAGATTAACTGAGGGAAGAAACTTTTAAGATGGCGTGAAGATTTTGTTTTAATAGCTCTGTATCGCTCTCCAGAAGGGAGCATTTGGAAAAGGCAGTTTGCAGGGTGGATTGTGATTTCTTCTGCACACCTCTTTATCCTGGACACGTACAAGTCCTGCAGCGATCTTGTTGCTGCGGTCCATTTCCTAATGTTTCAGTGGTTGTATACAGCATATTCTCAATGTGTTAAGACTGCCAAATCAATACCAATAAACAGGCCTTCTGCAACTTCCTCTGATTATCTCTCTCTTCCTCTCTCTCTCTCTCTCTCTCTCTCTCTCTCCATCAGCTGTATGATGACCACAAACATCTCTTCGAAATCAAGGAGAACATTCCTGACAAGCTGGTGAAACGAGTGGCCAGTGAGATCGAGAAACTCTTGGACAAGAAGGTGGAGGCTTTGGAGGTAGGATTTCAGGCTGCTTTTCCCTCACATTTGTTTAGTGGTTAAAATTTCCAGCTATAGTATAGTGCTAAAAATAGTGCTCCACCCATCCTTCCCCCCACCCCTGGAGCTTGTTGAGAAGATTAACAATGTCCTGAGGTTGATCTGGGGATTTGGATCTGTGGCCACAGCCTGCGTGGCTTGATAATAGGAGGTCAGAGATGGACTGTAGTCTGAGGTGACTGAGACTGCGGGAATGGGGCTGGTGATCAGAGCTGGCCTCAGAGATTGAGATCGCAGGGTCATTGGGGGGCTTTGGGAGTTCGTGAAGGTGCCTCCATGTTCTGTCGGTCAATGCGAACATAAAAGGGAATTTAGGAGCAAAGCCTCGTAGTCACCTATGTTGCTGGGTTTCACTCTGTAGGAGCTGATGGCATTCAAGCCCTGCCACAGCTGTCGAGCATCTGTGATTCAAGTTTGGTCCGAAAATGCCACTTTACATGTGAGATGTTTTCCAGAGATCGTACCTGGACCTCTTTAATTTACTTGGTCACCAGACCTGAATACCATTGATCTGGTGTCAGTGATTGTGGATGTTTTGGTTCATCTGAAGCTTCTGGTTGGGGAAAGATTCTGAATTATTTTGTGAGGACACACTTGTCTATCACTGATTTTATAAAGTCCATGACATATTCGTTCAGATCCTCTGATGTCCTTGAACATAGCCCAGACGAAGCAATCCCATGACCACCTCTTGGTTGTCCTTACTTCTGAAGCCTTGCTTTTTAGCCTCTGCCTGTATACAGGTGGGAGAAGGACAACTAGATGAACAGATTTCCCAAAATGCGTCTAGCTGTGGAATGGTCGGCATTCCTAATCATAGTTGCAGTGGCTGAGTGTGTTGAATCCCTGGTGCTGCAGGTGATATGATGATGATATTTGGGCAGAGGTTTCTTCAAGGAAGGACCAGCAATGATTTGAAAGGTGTCAGAGTAGGCTGTTTCTTGTTTACTAATCATGGCACTTAATAGTGGTATGTGAACTGTGGTTAGGATCACACAGGAAAACTCTCACAGAGAAACAGCTATTAATCATTAGCTGTTACTGGTCAGGAAAACAAGAATTCAACAAGAAAGCTTCATCCAAAGAGTTTTTCATGAAAGAAAGATCCCCATCTCTTGCCTTGCCTGAACATTCTGAACATCCATCATATTGCATGTGATCATCATGTCCAGCGTGCTTTCAGTCAGCCATGTCTCTTGAACAAAGAACACAGCAACTCCTCCTTTCCCTCTGATACAGCAACCTTGCCCGAAGGTCCTCAGTCTTTCTCTCTAGTGACTGCGAAAAAGATACCGGGTAGAGGAACTTCTACAGCCCACCATCTCAGCCTGGCTTGGAATCCTCCCACTAACCCGTACGTGGGAGGAGACTGGAGAACCTGGAGGAAAACCACATGGTCACAGGGAGAATGTACAAACACATTATGGTGATGGAATTGAATCCAGGTCATTGGCACATAATAGCATTATGCTAATTGCTATGCTATGGTTTCAGATGCGATGGTTTTAATGAGATGGGCCGAATAGTGTCTAAATTCTTGCATATGGAAAGGAATTGACAATATTTTGAGTTCGGAACTCCTGGTCATCCACAATGGGATCAGAAGCCCTTGATGCACTTTGCCTGTACAGGCAGAACCCGGGTTACGTACGAGTTCTGTTCCTGAGTCCGTCTTTAAGTCGGATTTGTACGTACATCAGAACAAGTACAGCCGGTATTATTTAGTGTCAGTTAGTCAAATATTTGCCTTAGGTATATAGTATATATTTTACCTTTCTATGCATATAAAACACTTAAGAAACGTATATATTCCAATAATTAAACCACTGCATTGCTTAGTAATAATTGTAGCTTTCATCGGGACAGGGTTTTTCACATGCTCCATTATTTTCACTTTATCTTTTATCCTTTAAAATTGTTCCGATCGTTGACCGACTGTAGCCTAACGCTTTTCCAATGACCGATGGCGTTTCACCTCCTTCCAAACATTTATTATTTCCACTTTATATACAATCGCGATCGCTTCCCGTCAATGGAACAGAAACACGGCGGGCGGCAGGTCCTGAGCTCCGCAAGCTCTCAACCTCTGCTGGCTCCCGCGGTCTGCTGGGTCCTAAGGACCACCGCACTGAATTTCCCCGGGTCCTAAGGACCATCGCTCTGACACAGGTTAAATGGGACAAGTGGGGGCTGTGCTGAGTTTGGGTATTTGATCCTCCACAATATTCCATGTGGGAATTTAAACTGGAGGTGGCAGTGCTTTTTTTTACGAGGTCGAGTTGTGAGCTCGACATCCACCTGGCACGGATGGTACGGGAGTCACTGGATCGACATCAACCTGGTGCACTCGGGTGGGAGCGGTCTGTCTCGAGCCCAGCGCTGATTTCACTGCGCCACCAGTCGACCAGAATGATGGGGGGGGGGCAGGGTCAGGGTGAATCTTGCTAAGGAAAATTTAAGCAAAATACAAAGTTACACACTGAACACTGTGTCAATGGCAACGACTTAAAATGGCCGACAGCGTCGCGATCCAACTTAAAATGGCAGACGGCGTTCTCCTTCCTCGGTTCATAAGTACAAGTTGTCCGTAACTCGGGGACTGCCTGTACCTTGGAAGAGTAATTTACTGGACAGTTGACTGTGGTCAGTGGTGTAAAAAGCCATTTACATCAGGTTCATTGTCATCTGATTCTCTCACTCTCCACAGTGCAAGGCTTTCTGCACCTATACCCCTCCGACATAGTTAAATGCTGCCTAAAGCCTCCTGCACAGCCCAGAGCTGACTAATTGAAGAGTTGTCTGAGACACGGAAGCCAGTTTCCTATCATTGGAGACACAAAGCCGGGAGAAGCTGGAACCTAGAGGAGCAAATAAGAACCTGGAGGAACTCAGCAGGTCAGGCAGCATCTGTGGGGGAACTGGATGGTATGTTCTTCAGATGCTGTGTTCTTCCAGCTTCTTATCTGTAGCTCAGATCATTGATGCCCAGTAACTCCGCGTGATTCTAACAATTTGGTCAAGTCCCTGTAGCTTTGTGACCGACATAATAATGGCTATAGTCAGCCCAAACCTCACTGTGCCGATACAGCAGTGTGACATTCCACCTGTCATTGGACAGCGGGATGCTGGAGGGGATTTCCAGCATGGCCTAGCTATTCTTTCTGTAGCACTGGTCTGTCTGTTGCTGAGTTCTTTATGCAAACAGATCCACTGAGCAAGATGTCTCTGTGGTTTGGACCATCTCTTCAGTTCGCTTCTGCACGTCTCAGCAACCTGCCAGTTTGGCAGATGCTTACTTGGGAATGACTTGTTTTGCTGCTGTTTTCACTGCGGTGTCGATAGTCCCAAATCCCGAATATGATGTCCATCTACTTCTGTACAAGGGACGCACATTTAGAGGCCGTGCAGTGTTGCCGTAAATGTGGAAAGAATGATTTCAGATTTAGATTTATTTATCACATGTACATCAAAACCTAAGGAGAAAAGCGCCAATTTCACTAATAGCCAACACACCCAAGGGTGTGCAAGTGTTGCCACGCATCCCAGCACCAACATAGCAGAGCCACACAGAACACAGCAAAGCCGAACATACCAACGACAAAGCAATTCTGGTTCTCCGACTCATGTACCCGCTGACCTGGGGTAGGAGGGGAGCAAGCCCTTATTCCTGCTGGTCTGCCAACTCTGACCTCGTCCACGTTGCTGGCCTTCATGCAGTCAATGTGAGCAGAGAATTAATCTGTCCACTAACTTACTCACATCCCTGTCCTAAACCCTAAACTGAACCTTAACTCTCCTCTCGGTCCCCAAAACCATCCCTATGAATGTAAAATAAAAACAAAAAATTCTGAGCAGCAACCTTGATGGAGATGCAGCTTGGTGCAGACTTGACTGAAATGCTCAACTGTATTATACAATTCTGAAATTGGCAGTCTGATATACTGAGATCTACACATCTGTTCTGCTGCTTGAAGGGTTATTATGTTTTAGATGGCATGTAGTCTATGCAGATGAATTTGCATGGTCTCAGCCAGGCTGATAAAGTTTACAAGAGTTTCTACTAGAGTAGGGCATGATAGAATATGCCCTATACAGAAAGGGAGGCCATTTGGCTCATTATGTTAATGCCAGTTGAGAAAGCCTTTCCTCTGCAGGACCTGATTCACAATAAAGGTGATGGGAATTTCCACTTTATCCACCCTTTCAAGCAAAGATTCCTGATCCCCAGTGCCTCTTGGGGAGAAAAAAAACCATTCTCCAATTATACACTAATCTTTCCACCAGTTCTTCTGAATCTTTGCCGTTTGCTTATGGATCCTCAGCAAAGGATCTTCATGTTTGTTCCTTGGTTCCCCATGAAATTTTATATATTTTGATCAACTATTAGTCTTCTTGTTAGTGTGTAAGTCAGCGTTAGGGACCGAAAAGGGTGGATAGTGGTGAAGTACAAAGCACACATGATTTTATTTCACTTGTTGGACGTGTTCGGTGGGCTGAATTACCTGTTCCTTTTCTCACATATAGAACTGAAATTATTTAAGACCAGCGGAGAAATGTGTGGTTGACAATTACAGGTGGTGCCAAAGTTATGACAAGACTCTCTCTTGGGAATTATTCATAACCCAAAATGTTGTCAAGGGGAAATGAACTTAACTGCTCCCACAACCTATGGACTCACTCACTTTCAAGGACTCTTCATCTCATGTCCTCGATATTTATTGCTTACTTATTATTATGTTTTAGTTTTTGCTTTTGTATTTGCACACTGATTGTCTGCTCTGCTTGGTGTGGTCTTTCATTGATTCTAATATGGTTATTGGATTTATTGAGTATGCCCATGTAACATGCTGTAAGGTTTCACTGCTAATGTAATGGCTTCTCTGTAATGTTCCACTGTTGAGGTAATGGTTTCTCTGTAGCAGCAATGTTTGGCTTATGACTAGAGATAACAGGGCATGCTAGCCAATGAGTGGGATGTTGTTCGGAGGCCCTTTGCCTTGGAGAGAAGATGCGAATGGAGAGAGTTGGTAGACTGCTGAACAGAGTGGACTTGGAGCAAGGGTCCGAAAGTCAGTGACGATCGGAGGTGGTTGATGGTGGACGAACGGCCTTATCAGTGAGCTCCAACCTTGTGCAATCGACTTGTATCATGAGAATGGGCCCTTTTTCTTTTTTGTTTTCTTTACTAACCTTAGAGTCAAATTAAGAATTTTAAACCTCAATGTTTAAATTGCATATTGTGCACTGTCTTTTGTTTCAGGGTACTGATTTGTAACGGGGACACATCGCGCAGCATCCACCCAAATGAGATTTCTTAAGTTTGGCCGGGCTGGGGGCCTATCATCCCCCATATTAAGCCGCTAGCCATAACGAGAGTTAGACCCACAAGAAAATGAATCTTTGGGTTGTATATGGTGATGTATTTGTACTTTTGTAATACATTTACTTTGAACTTTGAAACAATGTCAATGTGTAGGAGAGGATCGGAGAAAATGTGTGTGGGAAGAGTGAGCAGGGCAGGAGGAGTGATGGCCAGCCAGCGACCACCGCCACTGAGTGAGCAGGAGCGTGTGCTCAGGGCTCCCAGCTCTGCTAAACCTGACCCAGCCCCTGATCGTTATGGCTAGGAGGGAGTATGGAGGTGCCCCGTGCTCACCTCTACAGGAACCAGCAAATATATGCCATGCATCCGACTGGTGTTACAAATGCTCATTTGAATGGGGTTTGCACTGGCTGGGCAGCGGTAGCCTGGGGAGGACCTGTAGAGGTACAATAGATGTGGTGGTTGCAGTCTGGGGATGGCACAATTTGTCTGGGGATTGTCAGAGTGTAAATGTGTGGAGCCTCTGTGCTTCAGGAAGGTCAGCTCGAAAAAAGCTGTTTGTTTATTGTCTGCGGGTAATCAGTTGCTGAGGGCTGGAGCTGCCAACACAATTTCACGCTTAATCACTTGTTAGACTTCTGCATTGCACCAGCATCAGGAGAATGGCTTCATAGACTCATTACTGGGATGGAGGAGTCCCAGTTGGAGCTGTAAGGTAATGCAGGTGTGATTCTGAAGGGAGGGATCCAGCCACAGCCCCTGAATGCAGAACTTTCACAACAATCAATACAGTTAAAGCTTTCATTAACTTAGAAGGGACAATTTATTCAGAATCAGAAGCAATTACATGAGTTAAATGCATGCTGCAGCAGCGTAGTGATAAAATTGAAGAGTCAAATCACTTATTTCATGCAGGGAGGTGGGGCATCTCCTGCTAAATGGATATCAGAATATGATTTCTTCAGCATACTTAATTTTGTTGTAAGTTGTTTGTCCAAATACAACAGTGTGTTGCAGCCTTCAATTTACCTGTTAATAGGGCACTGTTTCCTTGGCAGTATCTTTCAAACAGATTGCTGTTAACTGTACAGAACTGAATGCCAAATGTACAGTGCGTTCATGGTTGTGGTAACACAGGGCATGGGCACATGAGTCCACTGGAACAGCCTGTGTTTGCTGATTGAAATGTAAAACAGGTGGCTAGTTCACTAATGCCTCTCCTCCAGCATCGCTGAAAACAAACATCGCTCCCAACAGAAATAACACTGCGGGGAATGTTCTCTGCAGCTGTGAGACTGCATCCTGCTGCTGCTGACAGAGGTGTCCGTGGCCAGCTCTGCTCACACTGACTCCTTCCTCAGCACTCATTTTACAGTTTGCTGATGCTCTTGAGCTATCATCAACATCGAACGCTCCCTGCTGGAGTTACTAAGTGCTCCATTATTACATCAGTGCTCTCAGAGTGCAGATACTGGCTGCCCTGCTGATGTTACTGGGTATTGCCATTACTACATAAGAAATGGGAGCATACTGAAGTACAACGAGTATAGCCACAGGTGACTCGATCTCTCCTTAGAGTCTAACCCCCTCATCCCTGGGATCAACTTGGTGAAACCCCTCTGCACTGTCTCCACAGCCAGTATATCTTTCCTCAAGTATGGAGTGCTCCAGGTGTGGCCTCACCAGTACCCTGTACAGTTGCAGCATGACCTCCCTGCTCTTAAATTCATTCCCTCTAGCAATGATAATTTGATAACATACCTTGATATTAAATAAACCTTTGAATCCTAATGAAGGCCAACATTGCATTTGCCCTCTAGACAACCTGTTGTGCCTGCAAACGAACCTTTTGCGAATAATGCACAAGTGCTCACAAGTCCCTCTGCACAACAGCATGCTACAGTCGTTTACCATTTAAATAATAACCTGGTCTTCCATTTTTCCTTCCAAAGTAGTCGACCTTGCATTTAACGACATTGTACTCCATCTGCCAGACCCTTGTTCACTCACTTAACCTATCTATATCTCTCTGCATCCTGTGCACAGTTTGATTTTCTAATAAATTTAGTACTTCAACTCTTGTTATTGTGTGAAGCCTTTAATGCTCCAAATTTTTCTACCATAGATATACCATAATAGCATTTTACATTGGTAGTGAAATGCCATTAATGCTCAGGACATTCTGGTGGCTTTTGTTGTGAGTTCTGCTGTTCCTGCTGTGACTGAGTGTGGCCAAAAGTTCTTTGGTGCTGCAGCTGAAGGCTGCCATTCCTATCCAGCATCCTCCACAATCATTAGCAGAAACTGCCAAGCAGCCACTAGCATAATCTGCTATTTGGGAATATTGACAAGCGCTTATGAGTGCAATGCAGTGGCAGTGTCAGAGGCCTGGCTGTCAAAAGGACGGGAATCATGTTAAATATGAAATTGCAATATGAATTCAGGATAATTTTGCCATCTGGAGAGAGTGGACATCCTCGTTAGAATTAACAAACAGTAGAAGTCCTATTGGGAACATTTCATGGGACAATATCAAGAATCAAACTTCCTAGGAAATTGCAGCAATCAGAATTGGAGTCAGGTTACTATCACACATATGTCATGAAATTTGTTGTTTTGTGGCAGCGATATATTGCTATATGTAATAATAAAAACTATAAATTTCTATAAAATTTTATATATATCCGTGTGTGTGTGTGTGTTTGTGTGTGTGTGTGTGTGTGTGTGTGTGTGTGTGTGTGTGTGTGTGTGTGTGTGTGTGTGTGTGTGTGTGTGTACATATACATACATATATAAAGTTAGATTAAATAAACAGTGCAAAAAGGGAGGGAAAATACTGAGGTAGTTTTCCTGGGTTCTTTGTCCATTCAGAAATCTGATGGTGGAAAGTGAGAAGCTGTTCCTGAAACATTGGGCGTGTGTCTTCAGGCTCCTGTATCTCCTTGATGATAGCAATGAGAAGAGGACATATCCTGAGTGATGGGAGTCCTTAATAATGGATGTCACCTTAATGAGGCATTCATCATCTCAGATCGGCTGCAGGTTATTCTCGAGAGGGAGGGCAAGAACCCAGATGTTGTGGTCCATGTAGGGACCAACGACGTGGGTAGGATGAGTGAGGGGGTCCTGCGTAGTGAGTTCAGAGAGTTAGGTGTGAAGCTGAAGGGCAGGACCTCCAGGGTAACAATCTCAGGATTGCTACCTGTGCCACATGCGAGTGAGGCAAGGAACAGAAGGATTATACAGATTAATACATGGCTGAGAGGATGGTGCTGGAGGGAGGGCTTCAGGTTTTTAGATAATTGGGCTTTGTTCCAGGGAAGGTGGGATCTGTTCCGATGGGACGGTTTACACCTGAACTGGAGCGGTACTAACATTCTTGCAGGGAAGTTTGCTAGTGCTGCTCGGGGGGGGCGGTTTAAACTAAATTTGCAGGGGGCAGGGATCCAAAATGTGCGAGATGAAGAATAAAGGACAGGTGGGGACTACATGGTTCCGGAATATTAAGTGTGTAGTAGAGAAAGGTGAGGCGGAACAAGTGATAAGGAGGACACATGTACAGAGGGATGGTCTGAAGGAACATGGAGTTAAATGTGCAGAAAGAATAAGTAAATTTAGGAAGGACAACAAAATTCAAGGGGCGTATAGCCCGACGGGAGTTTGGGGAGCTGGGTTAAGCACAATAGGCAGCGATTTAAACAGAGAGAGGAGAAATGGGCTAAAAATTCTATATCTGAATGCACGAAGTGTCAGAAATAAGGTGGATGAGCTTGAAACTCAGGTGCGAAAGTGTAACTATGATGTTGTTGGGATAACGGAGACATGGCTGCAGGGAGATCAGACCTTGGAAATGAATGTACAAGGGTATACGTGCTATTGTAGGGACAGAAATGTGGGCAGAGGGGGTGGGGTGGCCCTGTTGGTGAGGAATGAGATTCAGTCCTTTGCAAGGGGGGACATAGGATCAGGAGAAGTAGAGTCTGTGTGGCTAGAACTGAGGAACAGTAAGGGCAAAAGGACCCTAATGGGTGTTGTCTACAGACCACCAAACAGTAGCATGGATATTGGGTGCAAGTTGAATAAGGAGTTAACATTGGCATGTGGCAAAGGTAATGTCGCAGTAGTTATGGGGGATTTCAACATGCAGGTGAACTGGGAGAATCAGGTTGGTGCTGGACCCCAGAATAGGGAATTTGTAGAGTTCCTACGGGATGCATTCTTGGAACAGCTTGTATGAGAGCCGACCAGGGACAAGGCTATTCTGGATTTAGTGTTATGTAATGAACAGGATTTGATAAGCGATCTTGCAGTAAAGGAGCCATTAGGAGGTAGTGATCATAATATGATAAGTTTTTATCTGCAATTTGAGAAGGATAAGGGCAGCTCGGAGGTGTCAGTGTTGCAGTTGAACAAAGGAGACTAAGGAGCCTTGAGGGGGGAGCTGGCCAAAGTTAACTGGACGGATATCCTAGCAGAAAAGACAATGGAACAGCAATGGCAGGTATTCTTGAGAATAATGCACAAGGTGCAAAATCAGTTCATCCCCCGGAGAAGGAAGGATTCAAAGGGGGGAAAGGGGCCACAGTGATTGACAAAGGAAGTCAGAGATTGCATAGCATTAAAAAAAAGGAAGTATGACAGGGCTAAGGTGAGTGGGAGGACAGATGATTGGGAAATTTTTAAGGAACAACAGAACTTAGCTAAAAAGGCAATAGGGGGAGCAAAAAAGAGGTACGAACGCAAGCTAGCCAGGAATATAAAGGAGGATTGCAAAAGCTTTTTTAGGTATGTGAAGAGAAAGAAGATAGTTAAGAACAATGTTGGGCCCTTGAAGAATTAATTGGGTGAAATTGTTACGGGAAACAGAGAAATGGCAGAAGAATTTAATAAGTACTTTAGATCTGTCTTCACTAAGGAAGACACAAGCAATCTCCCAGATGTATGGATGGGCCAAGGACATAGGGTAACAGAGGAAATGAAACAGATTGACATTAGGAAGGAAACGGTGATGAGTAGACTGATGGGACTGAAGGCTAACAAATCCCCAGATCCATATGGTCTGCATCCTAGGGTACTAAAGGAGTTGGGTCTGGAAATTGCGGATGCATTGGTAATCATTTTCCAATGTTCCTTAGATTCAGGATCAGTTCCTGAGGATTGGAGAATGGCTAATGTTATCCCACTTTTTAAGAAAGGAGGGAGGGAGGGAGGGAGAAAACAGAGAACTATCGTCTTGTCAGCCTAACATCAGTAGTGGGGAAGATGCTAGAGCCCATTATTAAAGATGAAATAGTGGCATATCTAGATAGCAGTGATAGGATTGGGCCGAGCCAGCATGGATTTACCAAGGGCAAATCATGCTTGACTAATCTATTGGAGCTTTTCGAGGATGTAACCAGGAATTTAGACAAGGGAGATCCAGTGGATGTAGTGTACCTCGATTTTCAGAAGGCACACATAGGAGATTGGTGGGTAAAATCAGAGCTCATGGCACTGGGGGGAAGATATTGACTTGGATAGAAGACTGGTTGGCAGATAGAAAGCAAAGGGTAGCAGTGAATGGGTGTTTCTTGGAATGGCAGGTGGTGACTAGTGGGGTGCCACAGGGCTCGGTATTGGGACCACAGCTGTTTACAATTTACGTCAACGATTTGGATGAAGGCATTGAGAATAACATCAGCAAGTTTGCTGATGATACTAAGCTGGGTGGCAGTGTGACATGTGATGAAGATGTTAGGAGAATTCAGGGTGACTTGGATAGGCTGGGTGAGTGGGCAGATACTTGGCAGATGACATTTAATGTGAATAAGTGTGAGGTTATCCACTTTGGGAGTAAGAACAGGAAGGCAGATTATTATCCGAACGGTGTAGAGTTAGGTAAGGGAGAAATACAAAGAGATCTAGGAGTCCTTGTTCATCAGTCACTGAAGGTGAATGAGCAAGTGCAGCAGGCAGTGAAGACTAATGGAATGTTGGCCTTTATTACAAAGGGAATTGAGTACAAGAGCAAGGAAATCCTTTTGCATTTGTACAGGGCCCTGGTGAGACCACACCTGGAGTATTGTGTACAGTTTTGGTCTCCAGGGTTAAGGAAGGACATCCTGGCTGTAGAAGAAGTGCAGCATAGATTCACAAGGTTAATTCCTGGGATGTCCGGACTGTCTTACACAGAGAGGTTAGAGAGACTGGGCTTGTACACGCTGGAATTAAGGAGATTGAGAGGGGATCTGATTGCAACATATAAGATTATTAAGGGATTGGACAAGATAGAGACAGGAAATATATTCCAGATGCTGGGAGAGTCCAGTACTAGAGGGCATGGTTTAAGAATAAGGGGTAGGTCATTTCGGACAGAGTTAAGGAAAAACTTCTTCTCCCAGAGAGTTGTAGGGGTGCGGAATGCACTGCCTCAGAAGGCAGTGGAGGCCAATTCTCTGGATGCTTTCAAGAAGGAGCTAGGTAGGTATCTTATGGATAGGGGAATCAAGGGATATGGGGACAAGGCAGGAACCGGGTATTGATAGTAGATGATCAGCCATGATCTCAGGTAGAAGTGGTAGAGGCAGGTTCAAGTTTGTCATTTAAAAAAAAGGATAGGTATATGGACAGGAAAGGAATGGAGGGTTATGGGCTGAGTGCAGGTAGGTGAGAATAGGTGATCTCAGAATGGCGATGCAGGCTCGAAGGGCCAAATGGTCTACTTCTGCACCTATTGTCTATCATGGCAGCCACAGAGTAATTATAAAAGAGATATCAAATGTAGAATATACACTAGGATAAAAGGGAATGATAGAGGCATGATAGAGGAGTTGGCAGGAATTGATTGAAAAAGAACTGGCATAGATGTTGGCAGAGCAGCAATGGCTGGACTTTCTGGAAGCAATTCAGAAGGCACAGGATATGTACATCCCAAAGAGGAAGAAGTATTTTAAAGGAAAGATGACACAACCATGGCTAACAAGAGAAGTCAAAGCCAAATTAAAAAAAAGAGAGGGCATACAATGGAGCAAAAATAGTGGGAAGTTAGAGGATTGGGATGTTTTTGAATACCAACAGAAGGCAACTAAAAAGTCATTAAGAAGGTAAAGATGGAATATGAAAGTAAGCTAGCCAACTATATTAAAGAAATTAAAGTTTCTTCAGATACATAAAATGTTAGGGAGAGGTGGGAGCAGATATCAGACATCTGGAAAACGATACTGGAGAAGTAGCAATGGGTGAGAAAGAAATGGTGGATGACTGAATTAGTATTTTGCATCAGTCTTCACTGTGGAAGACACTAGCAGTACGATGGAAGTTCCAGGTGTCGGGGGCATGGAAGGTGTGAAGTTACCATCACTAGAGAGAAGGTTCTTGGGAAACTGAAAGATCTGAAGGTAGATAAGTAATCTGGACTGGATGGTATTAGAGTTCTGAAAGAGAATGTGGAGAGATCTTTCAAGAATCACTAGATTCAGGAATGAATTTGGAAGACTGGAAAATTACAAGTGTCACTTCACTCTTCAAGAAGGGAGTGAGCTGGAAAAGGAAGTTATAAGCCAGTTAGTCTGACCTCTGTGGTTGGGAATATGTTGGGGTCGATTAATGGTTGAGGGCTCAGGGTACTTGGAGGCACATGATAAAGTAGGCATAGTTTTCTCAAATCTGTTGGAATTTTTGAAGAAATAACAAGCAGGATAGAGAAAGGAGAATTGGTTGATGTTGTGTACTTAGATTTTCACAAGGCCTTTGACAAGGTGCCACACATCAGACTGCTTAAACTACAAGCCTATGGTATTTAAGGAGAGTCTAGCATGGATATATCTGTGGCTGATTGGCAGGAGGCAAAGAGTGGAAATAAAGGGAACCTTTTCTGGTTGGCTACCAGTGACTGGCGGTGTTCCACAGGGCTCCGAGTTGGGACCAATTCTTTTTATGTTATATATTATCGTATATTTTATGATGATACAGATGATATGGAGGGGCAAGTAGTTTTGAGGAAGTAGAGAATATAAAAGCAAGAGCAAGAATGTAATGTTGAGATTTTATAAAGCACTGCTGAGGCCTGACTTTGAGTATTGTGAGCAGTTTTGGGCCTCTTTGAAAGGATGTGCTGAATCTGGAGAGGATTCAAAGGAGATTCACAAAAATGATTCCAGGATTGAATGACTTGTCATATGAAGAGCGTTTGACGGCTCTGAGCCTGTATTCACTTGAATTCGGAAGAATAAGGGATGATCTCATTGAAATCTATTGAA
The DNA here is from genome assembly GCF_030144855.1 of Hypanus sabinus. Taxonomy (NCBI): domain Eukaryota; kingdom Metazoa; phylum Chordata; class Chondrichthyes; order Myliobatiformes; family Dasyatidae; genus Hypanus; species Hypanus sabinus. Next base: position 59,553,423 of record NC_082724.1, on the reverse strand, counting down.
TGGTGAAAGGCCTTGATAGAGTGGATGTGGAGAGATTGCTTCTGCTGGTGGGAGGGTCTACGACCACAGCCTCAGAATAGAAGGATGTCCTTTAGAACGGAGATGAGGAGGAATTTCTTTAGCTAGAGAGTGAGGAATCTGTGGAATTCTTTGCCACAGGCAGCTGTGGAAACCAAGTCTTTATCAAACCAAGGTTGTTAAATTCTTGATTGGTCAGATTCTTGATTGAAGAACAATGAGGAGAAGGCAGGAGGTTAGGGCTAAGAGGAAAATTGGATCAGCCAATTGGACGAAATGGCAAAGCAGACTCAATGGGCCAAATGGCCTAATTCTGCTTCTATATCTTATGCTCTAATGGTCTACGAATAGGAACATGAAGATGGGAGGAATTTCTGAAGGTTGTCCAGAGAAATTTGTAGACAGGCCCATTTCAGCTGAACTGGAAAGGCAGCATTGCTGGACCATTCTACTGAAGAGTCAGAGCAAATATGGGAGCAGTGATCATAATGTAATAAGTTCAGATCAGCAATGAAAGGAAGTACAGGTCATCCCAATGTAAAAGGTGACAATTGCAGGTTGTATTACTTTGGATTGCCAGCATTTGCTGAACCTCTTGTGTTGACCGAGGGCTGATTTCAATGGGATGAAAATAGGTTTGGCCTGTGTAAGTTGAAATCAAAGCTTGGCAGGCATACTAATTCATGAATAGTCAAAGTAGATTCCCTTGTGGGAAGAGGTTCTGAAAGTAAAAGCTAGAGTTCTCTGGTGGACCAAAATGATGGAGAACAGAACAGCACAGAAATAGATTTGACAGGTTGATAACACGTGAAAATCAAATTGATTGTTGAAAGTACAGAGATAAACTGTAAAAGGATATAGAAGCAAATTTAGAGAGGGAATGCAGAAATATTCCATGGCCGTGTGAATCAAAAAGAGTCAAGCAGAGACCAAGGATGAGATCTCCTCATGGTTACAAATGCATAAGCAGGGACTAAATGGAAAATTGCATTTGCCTTTTGCCAAGAAGGATGCTGTTGGAGCCTCAGCAAAAGAAGATGTTGAAAAAATCTGTTTTGTAAAAACTGATGAAAAGGAGACTCAAGAAAGGCTACCAGGATTTAAAGCAGTCAAATTATCTTGTCCAGATGGGAGACATTGAAGAATACCTAGCAATTACTGATAACCTTCCAGATATCTGTAACTATGTAAATGGTGCTGAGGACTCAAAAAAATATAAGTTTTATAGTTTTGTTCAAAAATGGTAGCAGGGATTAATGGAATAACTACAGGCAAGTCAATTTGGCCTTTGTGTTGAGAAAATATTCAGAAGTAACAATTGTGGATAGAATAAGCTGAAGCTCAGACATGTATGGCTGGAATAAGGCAACATAGATTTAATGAAAGGAAATAGCATTAGACCTATCAAGGTAGATGCAAATGAATTTTATAATGAAGTAACAGAAACAGTTGTTTTCGAGGAAATGCTATATTATGCATCAACTCTTTTAAGGTGCTTTTGATAATAAACTTGTCATGAAGATGTAAGCCCATGAAACAAGAAGGCTTCAGTGTAGCATGGATTTAAAAAAATAGCTTATTAATAGAAAGTAGAAAGTGATGGTGGCGAGTTTTTGATAGACTAATAGTATGATTGTTGTTTGTAAATTCACAATGGAATTTTTCGAGGATGGCAAAGGGACATGGTGAAATTTGTGCAATCAACTTATGCATTGATTGTTTGGATTCATTTTTCAAACTTGTGGATGTCACAAAACTTGGACTGGAGAGGATGAGGGCAGAAGGTAGAGGAAGGGGAAGGAGTACAAGCTGGCAGTTGATTGATGAAGCCAAGTAAATGGAAGGTAAGTGGAAGGGGGATGGGGGTGGATGAAGTAAAACTAGGAGGTGATAGATGGAAAAGGTAAAGGGTTGAAGAAGAAGAAATCTGAATGGGCTGTGGGAGAAAGGGAAAGGAGAAGTGGTGGTGGGCAGGTCAGGAGAAGAGAAAGGGCAAGAGGGGAGCCAGAATGGAAAAGAGAGAAAGGGGATCAAAGGAAATTAGAGAAATCAATATTCATGCCATCAGGTTGGAGACTACCCAGATGGAATTCAAGATATTTTACCAACAACCTCGTCATGGTAAGAGAGGGAACCTTGGACCAACATTTCAGAATGGAAATAAGAAGTAGAATTAAAATAGGTGGTCACCAGGAAATCTTGCCGTTTGAGGATGGATTGAAGGTGCTCGATGATCTGAGTGTATCTGTGTACCGTTCATTGGAAATGGCTGGGCAAGTTGCTGAAGTATTTTAAAACATAGATGGAATCTTAAGATACAAGAGCAAGGAAATCCTGATTTTAAAAAAAAGCAAAGAGCTGGAGGAACTCAGCAAGGCAAAGGGATGGTTGATGTTACAGGGCATGAACCTGTGTCGGGACAATGGGTCTAGAAGGAGAAAGTCATTATATAGAGTGAGAGGAAGGGGTGAGACAGGTTGGTGGGTGATAGAACCAGCTAATGAAGGAGATGATGGACAGATAGAACCAGGTGGGGAAGGGTGCATGGTTCAGATAGAAATTGGAATGTGCTAGGTGGAATACGTTAAGGAAGGGATGTTGGGCAGATGGCACCATATGGGGAAGAGGATAGGGACAGTAGGCCAAGGGAGAAGAAACTCAGTGGATCTCATCCCCATCTGGTTCAATCTGTCCATCAACCCCACCTCAGCTGGTTTCATCTCTCACCCACCAAATCCTACCTCGCTCCTTACTCCCACCCCTCCGTACTCCACTCTATACTCTGTCTCGATACAGGGTCACAACCCAAAATGTCATCTTTTCTTTTACCTCCATGGATGCTGCTTGACTGCTGAGTTCTTCTAGTAGTTTGACTTTTAATCCACATTCCAGCATCTGCAGTCTCTTTTGTCATTTTGGAAGTCCTGGTTATAAAATACTGATTCTCCAGTAGCTGAAGAAGATACAAAAGAGATTTATTGAAATGCTCTCAGTGGGATGAAGGACTTTCTGTGATTAGACTGGAGGAGACAGGGTTGTTTCACTCAGAACAGAGGACGTTGTGAAGGGATCTGATAGAGGAATTTAATATCATGAAAGGTATGAGGAGAGTAGAAAGAGAGAAATTATTCTCATCCATGGAAGAGTGAAGAACCAAGTGAAGTGAAGATGATGAGATTACTCTGCTGCCAGAGAGTGGAGACTGCCTTTTAATTGCTGGTGGGATCGCTCTGCTGCCGAAGAGGGGAGACTGCCTTTTGATCACTGGTGAGATCACTTTGCTGTGGAGAGGGGAGACTGCCTTTTAATTGCTGGTGGGATCACTCTGCTGCTGAAGAGGGGAGACTGCCTTTTGATCACTGGCGAGATCCCTTTGCTGTGCAGAGGGGAGACTGCCTTTTGATCACCGGTGGGATCGCTCTGCTGTCGGAGAGGGTAATGCTACTGCTGTCCCTGGAGAATGTTACCCAGGTTTTCAGTGTTTCGGATATGGACGTGAACTTTAGACTTCTTTCAGTCTTATAGTTTTTTTATATTCTGTGTTTTTTGCCTGATGTTTCCTGTTTTTTGGAGGGGGGTATTTGGAGGTCAATGTTCCTGTATGGTTCTTGTTCATTGTTTGTGCAGGGAGGAGGGGTTTGGGAGTTGATGTCATGCTGCCATTCTTTTCTTTCTTGGTTTTGTAGCTATCTGGAGAAGGAAAATTTCAGGGTTGTATACTTTGATAATAAATGAACGTTAGAACTTTGGGTAGTGTTGTGGGCCTAGCTAGAGTGCTTCTCTATAGAGTCAGTATATACTTGATGGGCTGAATGGTGCCCTTCCATTCTGTAACCACAGTACAGAATACTCCTCTGTGAACGTGCTAATATTGCAGCTTTTCTGGAACGTTCACTCACTCAGTGAAGCCTCGGACTGTTCTAACTGCATGCCATGGAGCAGTGCTGGTGAATGCATTTGGAGTTGCTGTCATCAGCATTGTGCGGTACTGGAGGAAGGTTCCATCGTTACAGACGGTGCAGATCTTTAATCGTTGAAAGCACAGCTGGCATGGTCATAAGGAATGGTGAACTTCTCCAGGTGAACAGGAATTCTGAAATTCCCTTTGGTGCCTGCGCAGGAATAAAATGCTGAACTGATTGCTGGTTCAGAGATGATGAGTCAATAGTATGCTGCTTGTGGTGAACAATCAAATTCACATTGATGAAGTAACAAAAAGGCACTTTGATTTGGTTGAAGGTTAGAGTGACCTAAGCTAAGCTCAGCTGTGTTGGGTTCAATGTATCCCTGTGCCCTGGCAGTATTGATTTTTATTTTAACCAGTCTGATTAGTTAGTGACATAATGAGCAGACAATGGATCTGTAGCGAGAGTGGATTAAGTAAGACAGGGAGCGACAAAAGACTTAATTGAAGCAATTTGCTGTCCACTCTGTTAAACTGCATCACCAAGTAGTGCAGTGTAAAGAGAGGTGGATGTTACAGCAGGTAGGAACCCAAGAAAGTGGAACAACTACTGGCTAGAGGTGGATCCATGCTCATCTTACCAACCCAAGTCCCAATGATATGATTAATTATTGTGAAGGTGATCCTTGATGCACAGGTTTTATTACCCCTCAGTAGGTTGATTCTATAGTGTTATGGAGAAATAACAGTGAATGCCTCTTTTTGGCAGTCATCCAAGGACATAAGAGAAAAGGCTTTACCAGCTGGGATCTCACAGTGACCAGCCATTTTAATTCTGATTTCGATTTCCATACTGACATGTCCATCCACAGCTGTTGATGGGCTGAATGGTCTACTTCTGCCTCATTGAGGCCAGGCTCAGATTGGAGGAGCAACACCTTATACACCTTATACTCAGTCTTGGTAGTCTCCATCCTGAAGACAACAATATTGACTTTCTAACTTCCATTAACCTCTCCCCTCTATTCCCTGCCCTCTTTGTTTTACCTTAACCCTATCATTGCCTTGCCTCTTCTCATCCACTACACCACCCTCACATCCTGCTTATCTTCTGGTTTCTCATCTCCTTCCTTTATCTGTGATCTCTTGTCCTTATATTTAGTCCCTTTTTCTTCAGCCCTTTGTCTCTTACAACCCTCAGCTCCCAGCTTTGAACATCATTCCCTTTTCCCTCCCCCACCTTCCTACCTACCCACTATAAGCTCAATTTACCTACCAACATGTCAGCTCATGTCCCTGCCTCTCGTCCTACCTTTTATTCTGCCTTTTGCCTTCTTTCCAGTCTCGATGAAGGGACTCAGCCCACAACATTGACTCTTTATATCTCTCCATAGATGACATGCATTTTGTAACTTTATTTGTAACGTGGGTATTGAAGGATCAAAGCATATTGTACAAAGAAGTAGCAAATCAGCGAGGATTGTGCTTGGCAGCCTGCAAATGGCACGATACTTCAGATGCCAATATAGCATCCTCACAACTCACTAAGCCAAACCCATAAGGAGGAAATCCACGTGGTCACGGGGAGAATGGAGAAGCTCCTTACAGATGGCTGTGGGAATTGAACCCCAATCTTATAGCAGCATTGCACTAACCGCTACTCTAGCAATGTGTGTGTTGTTGCAATAACAAAGCAACAGGGTGCACTTTAGGTCTAGTGAGCACAATTCTATTAGTCTTGAAATAGTTATTGAATAAGCTAGGACAGGTCTATTGGTTAAAGTCCCAGACTAGAGCAGGGCCGTGTTTGAGGGCATTAGGCAGGAACTAGCTGGGGTTGACTGGGAAATTATGTTTAAGGTAAAGGAATGGTTGGCAAATAGGAGGCTTTTAAAAGGGTCATGCTTATCAGCAGCATGTTCAGTTATGGTGAAGGGTGCACATACTAAGTTCAACATCCCTTACTGACAAGAAATAGCAAGGCTTTGGTCAAGACAAAGAAGGAAGTATCCATTGTGTTTCGGTAGCTCAATGGCACAAATGGATCCCTCAATGAATATAAAAAAGACCATAAGGTATAGGAGCAGAAGTAGGCCATTTGGCCCATCAAGTCTGCCCAATCATGAGCTGATCCAATTCTTCCAGTCATCCCCACTCCCTTGTCTTCTATCCATACCCTTTGATGTCCTGGTCTCACGAGTGCATTATAGAACCTCATCATCACATCCCTGCTTTTATATTCTATACCTCCAGAAATTAGGACCAACATTGCATTTGACTTCTTCACCACTGATTCAACCTGGGGGTTAACCTTTAGGGTACCCTGCACAAAGACTCCCAAGTCCCTTTGCATATCTGCATTTTGAATTCTCTCCCCATCTAAATAATAGGCTGCCTGTTTATTTCTTCCACTAAAGTGCATGACCATACACTTTCCAACATTGTATTTCATTTGCCACTTCTTTTGCTATTCCCCTAAACTATCTAAGTCTCTCTGTTTCCTCAACACTACCTGCTCCTCCACCTATCTTTGTATCATCAGCAAATTTAGCCACAAATCCATTAATCCCATAGTCCAAATCATTGACATGCATTGTAAAAAGCAGTGGTCCCAACACTGACCCCTGTGGAATTCCACTGGTAACTGGCAGCCAGCCAGAATAGGATCCCTATATTCCCACTCTCCGTTTTCTGCCAACCAGCCAATGCTCCACCCATGCTAGTAACTTCCCTGTAATTCCACAGGCTCTCATCTTGCTGAGCAGCCTCATGTGCGGCACCTCATCAAAGGCCTTCTGAAAATCCAAGTACACCATGTCTACTGCATCTCCTTTGTCTACCCTGCTTGTAATTTCCTCAAAAAATTTCATTAGGTTAGTCAGGCAGGATTTTCCTTTGGCCTATCTTGTCATGTGTCTCCAGGTATTCCGTAATCTCATCCCTAACAATCGATTCCAACAACTTCACAACCACTGATGTCAGGCTAACAGGTCTATAAGTTTCCTTTCTGCTGCCTCCCACCCTTCTTATATAGCAGAGTAACATTTTCAGTTTTCTATTCATCCGGTACAATGCCAGAATCTTGAAAGATCATTGTTAATGCCTCTGCAATCTCTCCAGCTACTTCATCCAGAACCCAAGGGTGCATTCCATCAGGTCCAGGAGATTTATCCACCTTCAGACCATTAAGCTTCCTGAGCACCTTCTCAGTCATAATTTTCACTACATATATTTCACTTCCCTGACACTCTTGAATGTCCAGTATACTGCAGATGTCTTCCACTGTAAAAACTCATGCAACATACACATTCAGTTCCTCTGCTGTCTCTGCGTCTCTCAATACAATATCTCCAGCATCATTTTCTGTTGGTCCTATATCTACCCTCAACTCTCTTTTAACCTTTATATACTTAAAAAAGCTTTTAATATCTTCTTTGAAACATGAAAGCTTCCTTTCATAATTCATCTTTTCCTTTGTAATGACCTTCCTAGTTTCCTTCTGCAAGTTTTTAAAAGCTTCCCAATCCTTTATCTCAACACCAGCTTTGGCTCCCTTGTATGCCCTCTCTTTTGCTTTTACTTTGGCTCTGACTTCACTTGTCAGCCATGGTAGTGTCCTTCTTCCATTCAAAAATTTCTTCTTATTTGGAATGTCTTGCACTTCTCTCATTTTTCACAGCAAGATTAAGAAGGAAAACAAGAGGACGAAAGATTGTTTGAAATGGATTTAGCAGGAGGGGTTACAGGTGATCTCAAGAGTTTTTTCCAGTAATACTAGTAATAAAAGGGTGATTAGGGACAGACTAAACCTCTTATAGACTAAAAGGGCCACCTATATGTCAAGCCACAGGATATGGCCGAGATTTTAATGTCTGTTTCTCAGTGGTTACCAAGAAGAATATCATGGATGCAGAAGAAATAAGGGTAATAAATAGTGAAGTCTTAGAACATATGTATGTTACGAGGAAGGATATATGTGTAGCTTTGAAGTGCATTAACAAAGAAGAGTACAGCACATAAAGGCCCCTTGGCCTACGATGTTGTGAGACCTACAGTAGATTCTCAAGAGGGAGGGTGAGTAGTCAGAGGTCATAGGGTACCTCGGTGCCAATGACATAGGTAGAAAGGGAGAAGAGGTTCTATGCAGTGAGTATAGGAAGTTATGGAAGAGGCTGAAGAACAGGACCTCCATGGTAGTCATCTCTGGATTGCACCCAGTACCACATGCTAGTCAGGCCAGGAATAGGATGATGTTACGGATGCACGAGCAGTGCAGGGGGCAGGTAGTCAGATTTTTGGATCATTAGGATCTCTTCTGGGGAAGGGATGACCTGTACAAAAAAGGATGGGTTATACATGAACACGAAGGGGGATCAATATTGCAGCAAGAGGCGGAGAAGGAAGAGGTAAAAGAAGCTCGGAGAGAAGCTGTTTTTCTTTAACTGATCACTCCTTTAATTAACTGATTCTTTAACTGAAGAGGCTAGACTGCGCAGGCGCGTGATATAGCGCGCCAAAGGTTTAAAAGAAATACTGCCGTATACAGCGGCCATCATCAGAGTGAACCAAGGCAGAGTGGGTTGGCTTTGGCTCAAGCAGGCTTTGGCGAGAACAGGCAGAGGCGAGGTTTGAACAGGGCACAACTGCGCAAGCGCGTGAAAGTCGGCCCATGAGGCACTGGGAGAATTTAAATAGCAAGCAGAGGTTGAGTACGAGCTTCACTCCAGGTGAGATAAGGCCGGGTAAGCTCCTTTAATTAATCTAATTAGATTAGGAGTAGGTAATGGAGGCAGCAGTTAGGGCAGTTGAGTGCTCCGTTTGCAGTATGTGGGAAGTCAGGGTGAGCACTGTTGTCCCTGTTGACCACACCTGCAAAAGGTGCATCCAGCTGCAGCTCCTGACAAACCGTGTTAGGGAACTGGAGCTGGATGAACTTCAGATCATTCGGGAGGCAGAGGCAGAAATAGACAGGAGTTTCAGGGAGATAGTCACCCCTAGGAGTCAGGAGACAGGTAGCTTGGTGACAGGAGAGAGAAGGGGAATAGACAGGAAGAGCAGAGCACCCCTGTGGCCGTTCCCATCAACAATAAGTATACCGTTTTGGATACCGTTGGTGGGGATGACTTACCAGAGACAAGTTGCAGTGGTTGCGTCTCTAGCACTGAGACTGGACCCTCAGCTTAGAAAGGAAGGAGGGAAAAGAGGAGAGCCGTAGTGATAGGGGATTCGATAGTTAGGGGGACAGATAGAAGGTTCTGTGGAAGAGATCGAGAATCCTGGATCGTCTGTTGCCTCCCTGGTGCCAGGGTCCACGATATCTCGGATCTAGTTCTCAGTATTCTCAAGAGGGAGGGTGAGCAGCCAGATGTTGTGGTCCATGTAGGGATCAATGACATGGGTAGGAAAAGTGAGGATGTCCTGAAAGGTGAGTTTAGGAAGCTAGGTGCCAAGTTAAAGGACTGGACCTCCAGGATAGCAATCTCAAGAATGCTACCAGTGCCATGTGCAGGTGGGTTTAGAAATAGTAAGATAGCGCAGATCAACACGTGGCTGAAGACATGGTGCAGGATGGAGGGCTTCAGATTTATAGATAATTGGGCAGTTTTCCAGGGAAAGTGGGACCTGTTCCGGCGGGACGGTTTACATCTGAACTGGAGGGGGACAAATATTCTTGTAGGTAGGTTTGCTACAGAGGCTCCAGTGGATTTAAACTAGATATGAGGGGGGAAGGGAACCAGAGTGTAGGAACAGATGTATGGGAGAAGGAAGAAAAAGAAGACAGTAAAGTTCTTTGAACTGTTAGAGATAAATAGAGAGAAAGATGTGGAGAATTTCTTAAATGCATTTATTTTAATGCTAGGAGCATTGTAAGAAAGGTGGATGAGCTTAGAGCATGGATTGATACCTGGAAATATGATGTTGTAGCTATTAGTTGAAAGATGGTTGCAGGAGGGGTGTGATTGGCAACTAAATATTCCTGGATTTTGTTGCTTCAGGTGTGATAGAATCGGAGGGACAAGAGGGGGAGGTGTTGCGTTGCTTGTCAGAGAAAATATTACAGCTGTGTTCTGACAGGATAGATTAGAAGGCTCATCTAGGGAGCCTATTTGGGTGGAATTGAGGAATGGGAAAGGTGTAGTAACCCTCAAATGGTGTATTATAGACCACCTAATGGGGAGTGAGAATTGGAGGAGCAAATTTGCAAGGAGATAGCAGATATTTGTAGTAAGCACAGGGTTGTGATTGTGGGAGATTTTAATTTTCCACACATAGACTGAGAAGCCCATACTGTAAAAGGGATGGATGGTTTGGAGTTTGTAGAATGTGTGCAGGATAGTTTCTTGTGGCAATACATAGAGGTACCGACTAGAGAAGGGGCAATGTTGGATATTCTGTTAGGGAATGAAATAGGTCAGGTGATTTAGGTATGTGTTGGGGCGCACTTTGGGTCCAGTGATCACAATGCAATTAGTTTCAATATAATTATGGAGAAGGATAGGACTGGACCCAGGGTTGAGATTTTTGATTGGAGAAAGGCTGACTTTGAGATAATGCAAAAGGATTTAGAAGGAGTGAATTGGGACAATTTGTTTTATGGGAAGGATGTAATAGAGAAATGGAGGTAATTTAAAGGTGAAATTTTGAGAGTACAGAATATTTATGTCCCTGTTAGGTTGAAAGGCAAGGTTAAAAGTTTGAGAGAGCTGTGGTTTTCAAGGGATATTGTAAACTTGGTTAGGAAAAAGAGAGATACCTACAATAAATATAGGCAGCATGTAGTAAATGAGGTGCTCAAGGAGTATAAAGAATGTAAGAAGAATCTTAAGAAAGAAATTAGAAAAGCTAAAAGAAGATATGAGGTTGCTTTGGCAAGTAAGGTGAAAATAAATCCAAAGGGTTTCTATAGTTATATTAATAGCAAAAGGGTAGTGAGGGATAAAATTGGTCCCTTAGAAAATCAGAGTGGACAGCTATGTGTGGAGCCAAAAGAGATGGGGGAGATTCTGAACAATTTCTTTTCTTCAGTATTCACTAAGGAGAAGGATATTGAATTGTGTAAGGTAAGGGAAACAAGTAGGGAAGTTATGGAAACTATAACGATTAAAGAGGAGGAAGTACTGGTGCTTTTAAGGAATATAAAAGTGGATAAATCTCCGGATCATGACAGGATATTCCCTAGGACCTTGAGGGAGGTTAGTGTAGAAATAGCAGGGGCACTGACAGAAATATTTCAAATGTCATTAGAAACGGGGATTGTGTCAGAGGATTGGTGTATTGCTCATGTGGTTCCATTGTTTAAAAAGGGTTCTAAGAGTAAACCTAGCAATTATAGGCCTGTTAGTTTGACGTCAGTGCTGGGTAAATTAATGTAAAGTATTCTTAGAGATGGTATATATAATTGTCTGGATAGACAGAGTCTGATTAGGAACAGTCAACATGAATTTGTGCATGGAAGGTCATGTTTGACAGATCTTATTGAATTTTTTGAAGAGGTTATGAGGAAAGTTGACGAGGATAAAGCAGCAGATGTTGTCTATATGGACTTCAGTAAGGCCTTTGACAAGGTTCCGCAAGGAAGGTTAGTTAGGAAGGTTCAATCTTTAGGTATTAATATTGAAGTAGTAAAATGGATTCAACAGTGGCTGGATGGGAGATGCCAGAGAGTAGTGGTGGATAACTGTTTGTCAGGTTGGAGGTCGGTGATCAGTGGTGTGCCTCAGGGATCTGTACTGGGTCCAATGTTGTTTGTCATATACATTAATAATCTGGATGATGGGGTGGTATGCAAATGATACTAAGGTAGGTGGTGTTGTGGATAATGAAGTAGGTTTTCAAAGTTTGCAGAGAGATTTAGGCCAGTTAGAAGAGTGGGCTGAGCGATGGCAGATGGAGTTTAATGCTGATAAGTGTGAGGTGCTACATTTTGGTAGGAATAATCCAAATAGGACATACATGGTAAATGGTAGGGCATTAAAGAATGCAGTAGAACAGAGTGATCTAGGAATAATGGTGCATCGTTCCCTGAAGGTGGAATCTCATGTGGATAGGTTGGTGAAGAAAGCTTTTGGTATGCTGGCCTTTATAAATTAGAACATTGAGTATAGGAGTTGGGATGTAATGATAAAATTGTACAAGGCATTGGTAAGGCCAAATTTGGAGTATTGTTTACAGTTTTGGTCACCAAATTATAGGAATGATGTCAACAAAATAGAGAGTACAGAGAAGATTTACTAGAATGTTACCTGAGTTTCAGCACCTAAGTTACAGGGAGAGGTTGAACAAGTTAGGTCTTTATTCTTTGGAGCATAGAAGGTTGAGGGGGGACTTAATAGAGGTATTTAAAATTATGAGGGGGATAGATAGAGTTGACGTGGTTAGGCTTTTTCCATTGAGAGTAGGGGAGATTCAAACAAGAGGACATGTGTTGAGACTTAGGGGGCAGAAGTTTAAGGGTAACATGAGTGGGAATTTCTTTACTCAGAGAGTGGTAGCTGTGTTGAATGAGCTTCCAGTAGAAGTGGTAGAGGCAGGTTCGGTATTGTCATTTAAAGCAAAATTGGATAGGTATATGGACAGGAATGGAATGGAGGGTTATGGGCTGAGTGCGGGTCAGTGGGATTAGGTGAGAGTAAGCGTCTGGCATGGACTACAAGGGCCGAGATGGCCGGTTTCCGTGCTGTAATTGTTATATGGTTATATGGTTAATATCATTGTGTGTAGGTTTATCAGAGCCATTGGGGAGGGTTTAAGCTAATTTGGCAGGGGGATGGGAACCAGAGTGATTGGGTTGAGGATAGGCAGTTGGTATACAAGTTGCTGATTCTCTGGTGAGAAAGGACAGGGCAAAACTGCAGTCAATGGAATGGGGGCAAAATTGAAAAGAATAATGAATACAGGACTGAGGGTGGCATAGCTGAATGCACGCAATATACAGATAACTGGTCTTGTAGCACAGTTGGAGATTGACAGGTATGATGTGGGCATCACTGAGTCATGGCTGAAAGAAGATCATGATTGGAAGCTAAACATCCAAGGATACACATTGTATCAAAAGGACAGACAGGTAGGCAAAGGGGGTGCAGTGGCTTAGTTGGTAAAAAAAAATTAAATCAAATCCTTAGAAAGAGGTGACAAAGGATTGGAAGGTGTAGAATTGTTGTGGGTAGAGTTAAGTAACTGCAAGGATAGAAAGTCCCTGATGGGAGTTATATACAGGTTCCTGAACAGTAGCCAGGATGTGGGATATAAATTACAATGGGAGATAGAAAAGGCATGTAATAAGAGCAATGTTACAAAAGTCATGGAGGATTTCAGTATGCAGGCAGATTGGGAAAATCAGGTTGGTGTTGGATCTCAAGAACGGGAATTTGTAGAATGCCTACAGAATGGCTTTTTAGAGAGCCCACTGAAGGAAAGGCTATTCTGGATTGAGTGTGGTCTGATGAACTAGACTTGATTTGTGACTTTAAGGTAAAAGAACACTTAGGAGACAGTGATCATAATATGATGGACTTCACCTGCAATTTGAGAGGGAGAAGTTAAAATCAGATGTTTCAGTCTGTATTACAGTGGAGTAAAGATAATTACAGAGGCATGAGAAAATAGTTGGCTAAAGTTGATTGGGAGGGGACACTATCGGGAATAGTTTAATGGCTGGAGTTCCTGGAGGCAATTCAGAAGGCGTAGGATAGATACATTCCCTAGAAGAAGTATTCTAAAGGCAGGATGAGGCAATGGAGGCTGACAAAAGACAGGGCTTATAATATAGCAAAAATTAGTGGGAAGTTAGAGGATTGGGAAGCTTTTAAAAACCAACAGAAGGCAACTAAAAAACATAAGGAGAGGAAAGATAAAATAAAGTAAGCTAACAATAATATAAGGGAGAATGCCAGAAGATTTTTTTTTCAGATTCACTGTAAAAAAAGAGTAAAAGAAAGGCAAGAGTGGATATCGGACCGATGGAAAATGATGCTAGGGAGGTAGTAATGGGAGACAAAGAAATGATGAACAAACTTAATAAGTATTTTGCATCAGTCTTCAGTGTGGAAGACACCAGCAGTATGGCAGAAATTCAGGAGTGTCAGGTGGCAGAAGTTGTTATTACTAAGGAGAAGGTTCTTGGGAAACTGAAAGTACTGAAGTCAACTGGACCAGGGGACTATACCCTGGGGTTCTGAAAGAGGTAGCTGAAGAGATTATGGGGGCATTAGTAATGATCTTCCAAGAATCTCTAGCTTCTGGAATGGTTCTGGAAGGCTGGAAAATTACAATTGTCACTCCATTCTTTAAGAAGGGAATGACGGAAAATGTAGGCCAGTTAGCCTGACTTAACCGGTTGGGAAGATGTTGGAGTCCATTATTAAGGATATTTCGGGGTTCTTGGAGACACTTGATAAAATAGGCCAAAGTCAGCATGGTTTCCTTAAGAGGAAATCTTGTCCTACAAATCTATTGGAATTCTTTAAGGAAAGAACTGGAATGATAGGAAAAGGAGAGCCATTTGACGTTGTATACTTGGATTTTCAGAAGGCCTTTGACAGGATGTCGCACATGAGGCTGCTTAACTAGATAAGAACCCATTGTTTTACAGGAAAGGTACTAGCATGGATTGAAGATTGGCCTTCTGCCAGGAGGCAAAGAGTAGAAATAAAGGGAACCATTTTCAGTTGGCTGCTGGTGATTAGTGGTGTTGTGCAAGGACCGCTGCTTTTTAAATTATATGTCAACAATTTGGGTGATGGAATTGATGTCTTTGTGACCAGGTTTTCAGAAGGTACAAAGATAGGTGGAGGGGCAGGTAGTGTTGAAGAAGCAGGGATTCTGCAGAAGACCTTTGATAGATTGAGAGAATGGCGAAGTAGTGGCAGATAGAATATAGTGTAGCAAAGTGTATGGTCATGTACTTAGGTAGAAGGAATAAAGACATTGGCTATTTTCTGAACTGGGAGAAAATTCAAAAATCAGAGGTGCAAAGGGACTTAGGAGTCCTTATGCAGGATTCCTAGAAGTAACTTACAGTTTGAGTTGGTGGTAAGGAAGGCAAATATAATGTCAGCATTCATTCGAGAGGACTAGAATATAAGAGCAATGATGCAGTCAGACCACACCAGAAAAGATGTGCTGACATTGAAGAGGCTTGAGAGGAGGCTCACGAGAATGATTTGGCAATGAAAAGGTGAATTTATGAGGAGCTTTTGATGGCTCTGTGCCTGTATTCACTGGGGTTTGGAAGAATGGGGGTGGGGTGTCTCATTGAAAGCAATAAAATATTCAAAGGCCTAACTAGATTGGATGTGAAGGGAATGTTTCCTAGAGTGTGTGAGGCTAGGCTCAGAGGGCACAGCCTCAGAGTAGATGGACACAGATGAAGGGGAATTTCTTCACTTGGTGTTTGGTGAATCTGTGGAGGCCAAGTCCCCAAAGTTCAAAGTTTAAAAGTCATTTATTCTCAAAGTATGCATATATTATACAACTTTGAGATTTGTCTTGTACCAGGCAGCCATGAAACAAAGAAACCCCAAAAAAATCCATAAAAAAGACCGTCAAACACCCAAAGAGCAGAGAGGAAACAAATAAATGATGCAAACAATAAACGCAAGCAAACAGTGTCCTGAACTGAAGTGCACAAAGATAGTCTGTCCATAGACCCTCAGTTCAGCTCAGAGCAGAGCAGTGAACTGAGCCTCGCCTCAGGCCCCAATGCCCTGACATTTTCAATCTGGCCCAGCAGTTAAATCATTCAAACATCAGGTTCAGTCGCTTTGATACTCTCTGGGGCCTGGACCCCACCACCTCAACTTCTGCTGTACCTGACCTTTCCAATTTGGCTCGACTCTTAAATCGTCATCCAAACATTGGGTTCAGTCACTTCGATACTTTTTCAATCATTTACCAGAAAAAGAGTGATTAGCAAAGTATTTGGTTGTTTTCTTTGCTTCTTTGACCACCGGCCAGAAGTCTCTGAGCTTCACCAGCGCCATCTGACACCGGAAGTTTATTAGGTCATTAAGTATATTTAAAGCAGAGATTAATAGGTTCTTAATTAGTCAGGTGTCAAAGGTTTTGAGGAGAAGGCAGAAGAATGGCAGAGCAGCCTCAAAGGGTCGACTGGCCTAACTCTGCTCCTATGTCTTATGGACCTATATTAACATTTTCCACAATCAATCTCACCCCTCCTACACAACCCATGCCCTCCATTTTTCTTTCATCCGTATGCCTGCCTGGCCAAGAGTCTTTTTAATGACTTTATTAAATCAGCCTCCACCACCAGCACCTACCACTCTTAGTGTAAAAGCCTACCTCTGAATTCACCCCTAGACTTTCCTCCACTAATGTTAAATGGATTTTCTCCAGTATTGGCTGTTGCTACCTTAGGCAAAAGCTGTTGGCTGTCCTTTCTCATGAACTTGTACACTTCTACAGGTCACCTGTCATCCTCCTTCACTCCAAAGAGAAAATCCCTATCTGACTCAATTTTTCCTCATAAGACATTTTCGCTTATCTAGTCAGCATCCTGATAAATCTCTGCACCCTCTCTAAATCTTCCATATCCTTGCTGTCGTGAAGTAACCAGAATGAACACACACTCTAGATATGGTCTAACCCAGAGCTCAATATATTGCAACATTAGTTCACAGTTCTAGAACTAAATCCCCGTTAAATGAAGGCCTTCACACCATATGACTTCTTAACTCCCCCGAACAACTTGCGCAGCAACTTTGAGAGATCTATGGACTCAGATGACAAGATCCTTCTGTTCCTCCAACCTGCTCTGAATCCTGCCTTTAACCCTGTGCTCTGCCTTCAAGTTCAACCTTAAATGTATCACTTTGCACTTTTCGGTCTTGAACTCCATCTGCCACTTCTTAGCCCAACCCTGCATCCTGTCAATATCCCACTGTAACCTATGATAACTTTCTGTTACACCACTAACCTTTGTGTCATCTGTAAACTTACTAACCCAGAGCAAGGGATCATGGAGCAGGTGCCATCTACTACCACTCTCTGCCTTCTGTAGGCAAGCCAATCTAAATCCACGCAGCCAAGTTTCCATAGATCTCATGCCTTATGATTTCTTGGATGAGATTATGAGGAACCTTGTCAAAGTTGTCAGAGGAGGTTTTAGTAGGTTACAGTGGGACATCAATAGGATGCAGAGCTGGGCTGGTGAAGTGGCTAATGGAGCTCAATGCAGAGAAGTGTGAAGTAATTTACTTCGGAAGGTCGAATTTGAAGACAGAGTGCAGGGTTAATGGTAGGAGAACAAAGTATTATTTAAATGCTTTAAGACATTTAAATGATTTAAGGCTCTTAAGTACTGGTGCTCAGTGTTCTCAGTGTCCTTAGACAAGATGCATGAAATCAGCATGCAGACGTAGTTATTATTGAGGCAAATTATGGGGCAGCATACAGGCATAACAGTTCGTGTGATGCTACTGCAGAGCCAGTCACCTGGGTTCAGTTCTCATTGCCCTCTGTCAGCATTTTATGTTCTTTCTGTAACTGTGTGGGTTTCCTCACGGTGCTCTGGTTTCCTCCCACTTTCAAAAGAAATATGGGTTAGTGGATCAGTTGATCACAAGGCTGCAATTGGATGGTGCAGGTTCGTTGGGCCAGATGTGTCTGTTACTGTGCTGTACCTTTAAATAAATAAAAGAAACTTACTTCAAGGAAAGCAGAATTGAAGAAACAGAAGCTCTTCATAGTATGATCTGAGCTCACACCAGAGTACTGCAGACTGTTTTACCCTATTCTAAGGAAGGACATGTCCCGCTTGGTGGCGCAATAATATCAGTGCCGGGCTGCGAAGCGAGGTTCCCAAGTTGGGTTGAGTATCAAGCTAGCAATTCAACCTCATAAAAACAAGAATAGCTTGCTACGGAAACACCATCAAAAGACGGTGCCCCGATAACTCCACTGCCAAGCTAAGGGCTATTCAAAAAAAAAATCATAAAAAGATAAAATGATAAAAATCATATAAATCACATCCTTGTGCTGGCCTCAGGCAATCTTAGTGCAGTTGACTCCTGGAAAAAAGAGAGTTGTCCTGTGATGAAAGGTTGAGAAAGAATGAGTCTCAGAAGCATACAGGGGAAGGAGCAAGTTCAGTAATGCTCAGAAAACCATGAGATTCAAGCCAAGTTGGAGGTCTTGATCTTCAAATGTCCTTTTTCTAGTTGTAACAAAGGCTGTTTTGGTATATCAAATTTGATGGTGAATTTCATGACTGTCAGTCTTTGAGCTGTCAGTCAGTGAACTTGTAAGATTGAGAAGGGGTCTTATAGAATCATGAGGTACTGATGGATTTGAAAGGTTGTCTGCTGGGAGTGATACTCAGTGATACCAGCGTCTCAGATCCTGGTTTAATGGATGAGTCACACAAGATGAAATGAGGAGGAATTGTTTCTCATATGGTTGCCGGTCTACAGAATTTTCTTTCTCAGAGAATTGGATATAGAGTCATTCAACATCTAAAGACCAAAATGAAAGATTTGTCATCTGAAGGTCCTGCTTTCTCTTATTTGTCATTGCTATTAAATGTGGGATGAAGTGTACTTGCAGAAAGGGAAGAGTGAATGGGAAGTGCTGAGATATAGCATGGTGTTTTTATCATTCCAGTGTCAAGAAGTCTCGAAACAATCAAACTGGAAGGAATTCTTTGAATCTTGAAAGTGATTAAACGAATCTAAAATTTGAAACTAAAGGTTGTTATACACATGGCAGCCAAGAAATTAACAGAATGTTTGGTCCAATGTACATGAAGGTGTCTTATGAGGTTAGGTTGAGCGAGGTAGGAATTTACTCTTTGAAGCAAAAGCAGATGAAAAGTAACTTGATTGAGA
Organism: Hypanus sabinus; assembly: GCF_030144855.1. Taxonomy (NCBI): domain Eukaryota; kingdom Metazoa; phylum Chordata; class Chondrichthyes; order Myliobatiformes; family Dasyatidae; genus Hypanus; species Hypanus sabinus. The sequence continues at coordinate 59,534,658 of NC_082724.1, read as the reverse complement.
TAGACAAGATGTTTAGAGGCATAAATCTAGAGGGGTGAGCAGTTGCATCACTGTCTGGTATAGCGGGGGCACTGCACAGGATCAGATCAAGCTGCAGAGGTTGTAAATTGAGCCAGCTCCAATATGGGCACTGGTCTACATAGATATCAAGGATATCTTCCAAAGGTGGCATCCATCGTGATGGATGCCCACCACCACAGACATGCCCTCATACCCCCTGGGAGGTGGCACGGGAGCCTGAGGATATACATGCAACATTTTAGGAACAGCATCTTCCCCTCTACCATGAGATTTCTGAACAGACAACGAACCCACCCATGAACAGTAACTCACTATTTTTGCTCTCTTTTTTACTACTAAATTAATGTATATCTTTTTTAAATATACAAGTAGTTATATAAATAAATAAATATATAATTTTTGATGCGTAGCTTTTTTATGCATTGCTTCGTACTGCTACTGCAATACAACAAATTTCATTATGTACAGTATGTCAGTGATATTAAACTTGATTCTGATTCTGATAGCCAGAGACTTTTTCCCAGAGCAGAAATAGCTAATGTGCGGGGCATAATCTTAAGGCAATTAGAGGAAAGAATAGAGCAGGGGTTCCCAACCTTATTTATGCCATGGATTGTTACTATTGACCAAGTGGTCTGTGGACCCCATGTTGAGATTGCTGTCAGAGAGGTAAGTATTTTTATACAGAGAGAGGTGGGTGCATGGAACATCCTGCCACAGAGCCATTTGATGAACTCTTAGACAGGCATATGGATTCCACCCACTAGATTAGCTGCCTCAAATTCAGTATGTGGTGGGGACAAGAAGGTGTAACTGTGAGTGAGGTGGATAGTGGGATCAGAGAGACAGTGCTGGAGGACCCTCAGCCCTTGAGCTTGTCCAACTGGTCTGAGATTCTTGCTCCCTGTGTGGATGAGAATGGGAGCTGTAGGAAGGATGAGCAATCTAACTGTGGCACCGTAGTTCAGGGAGCCATTCAGAGGTTGGGAAAGAAGAGAAGTGGCAATTGGGGATTGTATAGGCAGGGGACTAGACAGAGTTCTTTGTTGCGAGAAAAGAGTGTCCCGAAATATGTTCAGGTCATCTTATCTGACCTGCAGATGATTTTGCAGTGGGAGGGGAAAGATCCAGTTGTTATGGTCCATGTGGGTACCAAAGACATAGGTAGAATGAAGAAAGGGGTTCTGCTGAGGGAATTTGAGCAGCTCAGGACTGAATTAAAAAGCAGAACCAAAATCAAGAATAGTTAATTTGTAATGTGTAGTTTTTTATGCATTACTTTGTATCAAAGATCAAGGGGAAAAAATCACTGCTAGAAGTTGTCTATCGGCTACTGAATAATAATATTATAGTGGCACAGGCAATAAACAGAGAAATATCTGAGGCATGTAAAAATGGAACAGCAGTTAACATGGGGGACTTTAACTTGATCATAGATTGGGTGAATGAAGATGTTCAAGGCAGTCTTAAGGAGGACTGCATAGAATGCATCTGTGATGGCTTTCTTGAACTGCATGTTACTGAATGTACAAGGAAATGTGTTATCTTATATCTGGTCCTGTGCAATGAGATGGATAAAATTAGCGATTTTGTAGTTAGGGATCCTCTTGGAAAGAGTGATCACAGAGTTTCTCATACAAATGGAGGGTGCAGTAGTTTGATCTAAAACCAGTGTATTTTGCCTAAACAAGGGAGACAACAATGGGATGAGGGAGTAGTTGGATAGGGTGGACTGGGAACACAGGCTATATGGTGGGACAGGTGAGGAACGGTGGAAGAGTTTCAAAGAGATTTTTCACAATGCTCAACAAAAGTATATTCCAGTTAAAAGCAAGCACAGTAAGGGTGGAGATAACCAGCTTTAGATATCTAAGGAAGTAAAGGAAGGCATCAAACTAAAAGCTCGTGCGTACAAAGTTGCCAAGAGTAGTAGGAAACTGGAAGATTGGGAAAACTTTAAAAAGCATCAAAGAATCACAAAGTGAGCAATACAGAAAGGGGAGATAGATTAGAAAAATAAACTAACACAATATATAAAAACAGGTATTAAAAGTTTTTCTAATTATATAAACCAGAAAAGGGTGACTAAAGTGAATGCAGGTCCCTTGGAGGAGGAGAAGGGGGAATTGATATTGGGTAATGAGGAAATGGATGAGGCTTTGAATGACTATTTTGTGTTGGTCTTTATGGTGGAGGACACATCTAACATGCCAAAGAGAGATGTTATGGATGCGATGGGAGATGAGGACCTTGATACAATAGCTATCACTAAAGAGGTAGTGCTGAGCAAACTTCTGGGCCTAAAAATAGATAAATCCCCTGGTCCTGATGGAATGCATCTCAGGGTACTGAAAGAAGTAGTAGAGGTTATAGTAGAGGCTTTAGAGATAATTTACCAAGTTTTCTGGATTTTGGGTAGGTCCCAGTGGATTGGAAGAAGGTAAATGTCATGCCACTGTTCAAAAAAGGATTAGGCGAAAGGCAGGTAACTATAGGCCAGTTAGTTTAGCATCTGTAGTTGGGAAAATGCTTGAAGCCATCATTAAAGAAGAAATGGCAAGGCATCTGGAAAGAAATGGATCCATCAGGCAGACACAGCAGGGATTCAGCCAAGGCAGGTCCTGTTTGACAAACTTACTGGAGTCCTTTGAGGATATAACTGGATAAAAGGGAACGGATGGATGTTAATTACTTGTATTTCCAGAAGGCATTCAATATGGTGCCACATAAAAGACGTCCATTAGATAAGAATACATAGACATGGATGTATTAGGGGGTGATGTACTAGCATGGATAGAAGATTGGTTAACCAATAGAAAGCAGAGAGATGGGATACATGGGTGTTTCTCTGGTTGGTAATCAGTGGTGAGTGGTGTGCATGTGCCCACAATTGATCATGAAATATATTAATGATCTGGAAGAGGAGACTGGGTGGAATGTATTTAAGTTTTGTGATGACAATAAATTGAGTGGAAAAACAAATAGTGCAGAGGATATGGAGAGTCTGCAGAAAGATATAGAAAGGTTAAGTGAGTGGGCAAGAGTCTGGCAGATGGAGTAAAGTGTTCGTAAATGCGAGCTCATCCAATTTGGAAGGAAAAATGGAATATCAGGTTATTATTTAAATGGTAAGAGATTGCAGTATGCTGCCGTGCAGAGGGACTTGGGAGTGTTCATGCATGAATCAAAAAATGTTGGTTTGCAGGAGTAACAGGCTATCAAGAAGGCAAATAGAATGTTGGCCTTCATTGCCAAAGGGATTGGAATTTAAGAGCAGGGAGGTTATATTGCAACTGTACAGGGTAGTGAGGCGGCACTTGGAGTACCGCACACAGTTCTGGTTTGAAGAAGGATATACAGGCTTCGGAGGCGGTGCAGAGGAGGTTCAACAGGTTGATTCCAGAGATGAAAAGGTTAGACTATGAGGAAAGATTGAGTCGACTGGAACTGTACTTGCTGGAGTTCGGAAGAACAAGAGGAGATCTTATAGAAACATATAAAATTATGAAAGGGATAGATAAGATAGAGGCAGGAAAGTTGTTCCCAATGATAGGAGAGACTAGAACTAAGGGACATAAACTTAAGATTCGGGGAAGTAAATTTAGGACGGAGATGAGAAGGAACTGCTTTTCCCAGAGAGTGGTGAATCTGCAGAATTCTCTGCCCAATGAAGCAGTGGAGGCTACCTCAGTAAATATATTTAAGACAAGGTTGGATAGATTTTTGCACAGGAGAGGATAAGGGTTAAGGGGGAAAAGCAGGTAGGTGGACATGAATCCCTGGTCAGATCAGCCGTGATCTTATTGTATGGCAGAGCAGGCTTGACAGGCCAGATAGCCCTCTCCTGCTCCAATTGCTTATGTTCTGATAAATGGGGTGCAATGTAGGTGGGGAGGGTAAGAATGATATTAGTATAGGTTAAAAGGTTGGCACCTCATCATATGCTAAAAGACCTGTACTGAGCTGTAATATTCTATCTTCGATATCTTCAGTGTTAATCTCCTTGAACTAATTTTATCATTCCAACTATACATCCTTCCATCCCTTTTCTCCCTCAGCTGCTTCTCTTGCTGATGTTGGATGTTTTTCCTAGTGAGTTAGACACTTGCCATTATACATTACTATAGTTGTCAGTTTCTGTTGACTTTTATTAAATGCTTCTACAAAGGGGATATTGAAGGTTTGGTATTAAGTGAATGCTATCCATGGAATAGAGGTGGTGAGTATGCCTGAGTTGAGCTGGAAAGCCAAAGGAATGGGAGATTTCCTGGAAGAGTACTCCCTGGCAACAGCCATCTCATTGGCTCTTCATACAACCATGGAACATCTAGATAGCAAAGGTGCTTTTTATTGACTACAGCTCAGCATTCATTACCATCATCTCCTCAATGCTAATCAATAAGCTCCAAGACCTTAGCCTTAATATGTCTTTGTGCAATTGGATCCTCGATTTCCTCACTTGTGGACCCCAGTCAGTTTTGATTGGCAGCAACATCTCTTCCACACTCTCCATCAGCACAGGTGCACCACAGGGCTGTGTGCTTAGCCCCCTGCTCTACTCGCTTTACACTTATGACAATATGGTTAAACACATATTGTCATAAGTGTAATAATCAAGTGCCATAATCAAGTTTGCTGGTGACAGTACTGTGGTAGGCTGAAATGGTAGTTTGCAGAGATTCAGTGTGATATCTAAAACTTTGACAAGCTTCTATATATGTGTGCTGGAGACTATACAGACTGGTTGCATCATGGTCTGGTATGGTAACAACGATGCCCTTGGAATAAAAATCCTACAAAAAGTAGTGGATATAGCCCAGTCCTTTGCAGATAAAGCCCTCCCCACTTTGAGCACATCTACGTGATATGCTGTCACAGGAAAACAGCATCCAGAGACCCCCACCAGCTAGGACATGCTGCCTTCTCACTGCTACAATCAGGAAGAAGTTACAGGAACCTCAGGACTCATCCCACCAGCTTCAGGAACAGTTATGGTCCCACAACCATCAGGCGTTTGAACTTAAGGGGATAACTTCACTCAATTTCATTTGCCCCATCACTGAAATGTCCCAACAACCATTGGGCTCACTTTCAAGGACTCTTCATCACATGTTCTCAATATTTATTGCTTATTTATTTATTTGTTTGTTTATTTATTATTATTATTATTATTACTTGTTTCTTTTTGTATTTGCAGTTTGTTGTCTTCTGCACTCTGGATTAATGGTCTAGTTGGTCTTTCATTGAGTCTGTATTAGTTATCTTTCTATAGATTTATTGAGTTTGCCCACAAAAAAATGAATCTCAGGGTTGTATATGGTGACATATAGGTACTTTAATAATAAAATTTACTTTGAGGTGGGTTATTTATAGAAACCAGTCATGTTTTTGTCAGGAAGGCAGAAACCTGGATGAAGTAGGATATAGTCTGGTCACGTCAATGAACCAACATGTTCTGAATTGCTATTGCAATTCTGCAAGTCATTTAAATATTCAATAGTCTCTCTGCCTACTCACTATTTAACATAATGTATTAGCAGCACTTCAACAAGCCAGCCTAGATCTTAGCTGACAACAGCTTTTGTGTATTCTATCATTGAAAGTTAGTCTGTCCGATTTCAAAGAAAGAATGTGTTTTGTCCGTTGTTGACAGGTCAGCACAAAAGATTTCAATCAGAATCAGAATCAGGTTTATTATCACTGGCATGTGACATGAAATTGTTAATTTAGCAGCAGCAGCTCGATGGAATACATAATCTAGCAGAGAGAGAAAAATAATAAATAAAATAAAACATAATAATAAATAAACAAGTAAATCAATTACGTATATTGAAACAATTTTAAAAATGTGCAAAAGCAGAAATACTGTAAATCTTTTAAAAAGTGAGGTAGTGTCCAAGGATTCAATGTCCATTTAGGAATTGGATGGCAGAGAGGAAGAACCTGTTCCTGAATCACTGAGTGTGTGCCTTCAGGCTTCTGTACCTCCTACCTGATAGTAACAGTGAGAAAAGGGCATACCCTGCGTGCTGGAGGTCCTTAATAATGGACGCTGCCTTCCTGAGATACCGCTCCCTGAAGACACCCCAGGCACCCAGCAGGCCAGTGCCCAAGATGGAGCTGACTAGTTTTATGACCTTCTGCAGCTTCTTTCAGTCCTGTGCAGTAGCCTCTCCATACCAGACAGTGATATAGCCTGTCAAGTTGCTGTCCACGGTACAACCAAATAAGTTTTTTAGTCTATTTGTCGACATGTCAAATCTGCCCAGATTCCCAATAAAGCATAGCCACTGTCCTGCCTTCATCATAACTACATTGATATGCTGGGACCAGGTTAGATCCTCAGAGATCTTGACACCCAGGAACCTGAAGCTGCCCACCCTCTCCACCTCTGGTCCCTCTATGAGGATTGGTATGAGTTCCTTCATCTTACCCTTCCTGAAGTCCACTGTCTTACTGACGTTGAGTGCAAGGTTGTTACTGCGGCACCATTTCACTAGCTGGCATATCTCACGCTGTATGCCCTCTCGTTGCCACCTTTAGATTCTACCAACAATGGTTGAATCATCAGCAAATTTGTAGATAGTGTTTGAGCAATGCCTAACCACACAGTCATGTGTATATAGAGAGTAGAGTAGTGGGCCAAGCTCACACCCCCAAGGCGAGCAAACACTGATCGCCAGCGAAGAGGATATGTTATCAGCAATCTGCACAGACTGTGGTCCTCTGATTAGGAAGTTGAGGATCTAATTGCAGAGGGAGGTACAGAGGCTCAGGTTCTGCAACTTCTCAATCAAGATTGTGGGAATGATGGTATTAAATGCTGAGCTATAGTTGATGAACAGCACCCCAACATAGGTGTTTGTTTTGTCCAGGTGGTCTAAAGCCGTGTGAAGAGCCACTGAAATTGTGCCCGCCATTGGCACACTGTGACGATAGGGAAATTGCAATGGGTCCAGGTCCTTGCTGAGGCAGGAGTTCAGTCTAGTCATAACCAACCTCTCAAAGCATTTCATCACTGTCAATGTGAGTGCTATCAGGTGATAGTCATTAAGTCAGCTCACATTATTCTTCTTAGGCACTGGTATAAATGTTGCCCCCCTGAAGCAAGTGGGAACTTCTGCCCGTAGCAGTGAGAGGTTGAAAGTGTCCTGAGTTTGCTTGGAAGATCCACTTATTAAGCAGTCATTCCAACTGTTATATTAATCATGACAGAGTTGGTTATTCCACTATTGTAATGATCCATATCACTCGCCGTTCACCAAACCCATTAGCCACTTCAGTTTGATTTATCACTTCAGTGTATGAGCCCAGAGATCCTTGAATTTGGCAGCATAGGTAAATAACATGGTGAGTGAGTCTTATGGGATAGTGGCTTCCCATTAGTCAGCAATGAATACAAGAGCAGGAAAGTTGTACTCCAACTTTACAATAGCATGGTCAGACTTCAGCTGGAATACTGTGTGAAATTCTAGTCACCACATTGTAGGGTAGTTCTAATACTGATGGAGAAGGTGCAAAGGACATTCACCAGAATGCTCCAGGGATGGAGTGTTACACTTTTGAAGAATGAGCTTTGATAGATGTATATAATATTACAGATGGGAAAATGCAAATGGCCTTTTCCAGTAAGACTAGAACTAGAGGTCATGGGTTAAGGGTAAAAGATGAAATATTTAAGGAGAACGTGAGGAAGAACCTTCACTCAGAGGGTAGTGAGAGTGTGGAAGTGGTGGATGTGGGTTCAGTTTCAACATTTGAAAGAAGTTTGGATAAATACATAGATGGGAGGGGTATAGACAGCTATGATCAATAGAAGCAGGCTGAATAATAGTTTAGCACTGACTAGATGGGCTGAAGGGACTGCTTCTGTTCTGTAGATTCTGTAACTCTGACTCTAATAAAGACTTATGGTAAGAGGTGGAGATTTAGAGGGGATCAGAGGGAGACCTTTATCACACAGAGTGTGGTAATTCCTGGTAATGAGCTGATTGCGAGAGTGGTGGAAGCAGATACACAGATCGCTGAGGCAAAGTGCTGAGAAATGAACCAACTGTTGTTCACTGACCAGTTGGAACATGATGGGCCGAATGGTCTGTATCCATGCTCTATGTCTCCTTGTCATTGTGCCTGAGTGTATGCACATGTTCTCTGAGTTGTTCAGACTGAATACGGACACCAGTGCTGGTGAGGAACATGTGAGGTATGAGCAGCAATCCACAGGCTGAATCATAATTCAGTCTGGTCTCTTCACGTTCCCAGGACGAGATGGTTACTCACTTCTTTGCAGACTATGGTTTTGTGAAGACGGTATGGAGAAAGATGTCATGGCTTGACCTGAGCAATTGTGTGACAGAGAATTTTTAGATCTCTGGGCTGTTTGCAGGAACACACACGCAGATGGACATCAGGTTCTGTTGGCAGATCACCAGCTCAGTGAAAGATACCCGTTGGTTGGCCTGAAACTTGTAGATTTGCCAGCATGTTGAGATATCTGTAGAGGAATGCTGCTGACTGGCACATTCCAGGCTGCAGGAGTTACTTGCTGAGGGACACACTGGAAACTTGTGGGAAGGACCACAGTCTAGGGTTCTCCCACTTCTGAGCAGAGAACGATCAGGTTGGATGAGGAAGATCCTCAATTATTGTAGTAGTATTCTAGGTCTTTTATATTCAGTAGGTTTCAATGAGATCCACCACCCCCATTCTTCTGAACTCCAGCCAGTACAGGCCCAACGCCATCAATCGCTCCTCATAGGTTAACTCTTCAATTCCTGGGATCTTTCTCACTAAGGACCTTCCGACCCACTCCAATGTTAGTACAACCTTTCTTAGATTTGGTATGCAAAGCTGCTCACAATACTCCACCTGTGGTCTGAATAATGCCTTTTAAGACTCAACATTGCATCCTTGCTTTTATATTCTAGTCCTCTTGAAGTGAAAGCTAACATTGCATTTGATTTCATTATTAATGACTCAAACTGTAAGTTACTGTTTAGGAAATCCTGCATTAAAACTCCCTTTGTACCTCCAATTCACTTGCCATTTAGAAAATAGTGTCTATCTTTAATCCTTCTACCAGAGTGTATGACCATTCATTTTCCTATGCTGTATTCTAACTGCCACTTCTTTGTCCATTTGCTGAAGTCCTTCTGCAGAATCCCTGCTTCCTCAACACAAACTGCCCCTCCACCTATCTTTTATCATTGCAAACTTGGCTACAAAGCCCTTAATTCCATCATTCAGATAGTTAATGTATAATATGAAAAATAATGGAGCCTTGCTGGTCACTGGTCACTGGCAGCCAACCAGAAAAAGGCCCTTATGTTTTCACTCTTTGTCTCCTACTGGTAGGCCAGTCTTTGTCCACGCTCGTATCTTTCCTGAGATACCATGGGTTCTTGTTTATTCACCTCATCTGCAGCACCTTTGTCAAAGACTTTCTGAAAATCCAAGTAAGCAGCATATACAGATATTATTAGTTTATTTAGCAATACAGCGTGCAACAGGCCCTCTGGCCCATCGTGACACACCACTCATCAACCCACTGATTTAACCGTAGGACAATTTAATGACCAGTTGACCTAGTAACCTGATCTATTTATCAGGCAAAATTCCCCCTTAAGAAAACCGACCTTCTTCATCATGTGCTTCCAAGTACTCCAAAACCTTTTCCTTAATAATGAATTTTTTTTCAAGTTTTGAGATATATTAAGAAATCACCTTTTTCCCTTTCAACGATATTTTTGTTTTTTTTTAAATAAAGAGAACATAGTGTAAAGGAGAATTGTGCAGTATGGAACAAATGTACAACTCACATTCATGAAAGGGATGCACCCAGAGTACAAACACTATCATCCCACCCCTCCCAGTCCCCCACTCCAAGCCATCAATGCATTGGCAAAAAGGGTTAAACAGAACCTTTGTCCCCACAGAGCTGCATGAGTATAGAGAAGGTGTATTTTTCTAATACATAGGCTGTTGTATGATAACAAATCTGAGTCTGAAGTGTTTTACTGGAAAATGCTGGAGGTCAGGGATTTATGTACTGAGAAAAGGGAGAAGAAATGGACCTTTAATCTGGCTGGGAATTTTGAAAATATTCAAGAAAGGGTCCCCACACCTTTTGGAACTTTATTTCCGAATTGAGGATTGAGTAATGGATCTTCTTAAGGTGTAGACTGGACATGATGTCCCTGAGCTGCTGAGCGTAGATGGGCGGGGAAGCATCCCTCCATTTGATCAAAACTGCGTGCCTGGCCAACAGAGAAGCAAAAGACAGTGTGCGACGTTTAGTTGGACATAGGTGCATGTCCCCTCTCCAGAGGTGCTGGAAAGGGCAATCAAAGGGTTAGGGTCCAGATTGTAATTAAGTATTTGGGATAGAGTTTGGAAGACATCTTTCCAGTATTTTTCCAAGGTAGGGCAAGTCCAGTACATATGGATAAGGGAAGCCTCTCCCCTTTTGCATTTGTCGCAACAGGGATTAACATCTGGGTAAATGTGAGGTAATTTAGTTTTAGACATATGGGCCTTGTGTACGACCTTGAACTGTAACAGGCAGTGGCAGGCACATAAAGAGGTTGAGTTAACTAATTTGAGGATTTCATCCCATACCTCCTCTGTCTTTGAAAAATTTAAATCTTGCTCCCAGGCAGTTTTAATTTTGTCAGGAGAGGCTCGCCTCAGAGCTGCCAGCTTGTTGCAGATAATAGATATTAGACCGTTACGCAATGGATTCATACAGAGAAACAAATCAATGACGTTTGTCGCAGGCCAGGACTGACGAAGGGTCTCAGCCCAAAACGCCGACAGTGCTTCTCCCTATAAATGCTGCCTGGCCTGCTGCGTTCCACCAGTATTTAATGTGTGTTGCTTGAATTTCCAGCATCTGCAGATTTCCTCGTGTTTGCTCAATGATGTTTGTGTTGGGTGTCTCAGGGAAGTTTGTTATCAGAGGGAGAATAAAATGTCTAATTTGCAAATATCTAAAGAAATGAGTGTTGGACTTTGCAGACAATTGTTCAAATAATGCAAAACCGTTGTCTAAAAATAGATCTTTAAAGCGTCTGATGCGCTTTCTGTACCAGCCTTGAAATGTTGAATGATGTACAGAAGGCTGGAAGAGATGATTATGTAGAATAGGACTTGAAAGAGAGAAGCCATGGAGACCACTACGATTTCTGAACTGAGCCCACACTCTCAGGGTGTGCCTGATGACAGGATTAGCAACTGGTTTAGATGTACGAAAAGGAAGTGCAGATCTAAGAAGTGTGGAGATGGAAACATTCTTCGTAGAGTTCAGCTCAATTGTCACCCATATTGGGCAGTTGGACTGATTATAAAAATGAGAGCAATAGATGAGACAGTGAATGTTTGCTGCCCAGTAGTATAAGCGGAAATTGGGCAGAGCCATGCCTCCAACACTTTGATTTTTGAAGATGAACTTTACTTAATAATGACTTCTAACATCTTTTCAATGACTGAAAGCAGGCTAACTGCTCCTTCTCTCCATCTGCCAAAAGCATAACTTTCCGATAGCCAAACATTTTAATTCCAATTCCTATTCCCATGTTGATCCATGGTCTCTACTTGTGCCATGATGAAACCACCCTCAAGGTGGAGGAGCAACACCTTATATTCTGTCTGGGTAGCCTCCAACCTGTTGGCATGAATATCGATTTCTCCTTCTAGTTAAAAAAATTTCCTCCTCCTCCCTTTTTCTATGCCCCACACTGTCCTCCTACCTCTTCTTACCTGTCTATGGGTCCCCTCCTTCCTTCTCTCCTATCAGATTCCTTCCTCTCCAGTTATTTACCTTCCCAACCCAGCTGGCTTCACCTACCTTCTCCCTTTCTTTCCAGTCCTGAAGAAGGGTCTTAGCCTGAAATGTTGACAGTTCATTCATTTCCATGGACGCTACCTGACCTGCTGACTCCCTTCAGCATTTTATGTGTGGTTCTGTAATTTCCATTTCCATTCCTTTGCCTCAATCTTTTCTTAAAGAGTGAAGAGACATTTGCAATTTTCCAGTACTCTGGAACCATTCCAGAATCTAGTGATTCTTGAAAGATCACTAATAATGCCTCCACAATCTCTTCAGCTGCCTCTTTCAGAACCCTGTGGTGTAGTCCATCTGGTCCAGGTCACTTATCTACTTTCAGACTTTTCAGTTTCCCAAGCACTTTCTCCTTAGTAATGCCAACTGCACTCACTTCTGTCCCCTGACTCTCTTGAACTTCAGGTGTAATGCTGAAGACAATCCACACTGAAGACTGATGCAAAATATTTATTGGGTTTGTCTGGCATTTCTTTGTTTCTCATTACTACTTTTCCAATGGTCTCCTTGCCTCCCTTTTATTCCAAAAAAATGGCTGGTATCCTTCTTGTATTATTGGCTAGCTTAAATTAATAATCTTTTGAACCTTCATTGCTTTTTTTCAGTTGCCTTCTGTTGGTTTTAAAGTTTCCCAAACCTCTCGCTTCCTGCCAGTTTCTCCAATATTATATGTCCTTTCTTTTCCTTTGCTGCTACATCTCCTCCATCAGTGTTGTTGTGGACAACTCCCACTGACTGATGAGAATGGCACTGCAGATGAGTATTTACTGCTGGACTCTCCAGGTAACATTCTTCTTTCCATTCATCTTTCTGTGTCATGTGATTGTCATGTAGCCCAGTCTCTTTGCATAATCTCAGCTGTTCTCATCTCCTTGTGGGTGTGTAGGGTGAAAACACTCATTCACTCCTGTGTCTCCTGTAGGGCACTGTCCCTGAGATGAATGGCCTCCCTTAACTCCATTAGAATCACAGAGTTACAGGGCTTCTTTCTCTGCTGTAGCGCTCTTTGGCTCATGTAGTCTGTGTCAAACTGTTATTCTGCCTAGTCCTATCAACCCACAGTTGTAACCCAGTCCTCCATACCTCCCCACCACCCATGTGCTTATCCCAAATGTTGAAATCTAAACTGCACCTATCACTTCCACTGGCAGAAGTGTGGAACATTCCACACACTCAGCCGTTTTTGAGAGTAGACCCTTCTCATCTCATCCAACCTCAGTGGAAAAAGCCTACTTGCATTACCCTATCTATACCCCTCATAATTTTGTAGACTACTGTCAAATCTCCCCTCATTGTCCGACATTCCAGGGACCTATTCAACTCTTCCCTATAACTGAGGTCCTCAAGTCCAGGCAATATCCTTGTAACTTTTCTTTGTATTCTTCCAATCTTATTGATATCTTTCCTCTATGTACATAGGTGATCAGATCAACACTCCAAATTAGGCCTCACCAACTTCAACATCATTCCAAAGATCAAAGATGGCCTGATGATGGGTCTCAGCCCGAGACATTGACTGTTCATTTCCACAGATGCTGCCCGACCAGCTGAGTTCCTCCAGCATGTTGTGCACATTGCTTTGACCCCAGCATCTGCAGTGTTATTTTGTGTTAATGATCAACGTTCATTTTATTATGAGTATGTAAGCCGGATACAACTCTGAGGTTCGCCTTCTTCAAGTAGCCATAAAATACAGAAAAACCATAGAAGTCATTGAGCCCCCTCCCCATACAAAAAAGAAAATGAAATAAAACTCAAAAACCCAAATCCCACAAACTCTCCCTCACACAAAAACTAATGGATCGCCCACCCCAACACGGACAAGTAGTGAAAACATCAAAGCATCAAACCCTAACCCCCACCAACCTCTCTCTCACACCAAAACTAATGGATTGCCCACCTGAACATGGACATGGCAACTAAAACATCAAACCCTTAACCCCCTCCCAACCTCTCCCTCACAAAAAACTGTGACAATAACATCAAACCCCTAACCCCTCCCTCAACCACAAAGTAACATATTGCTCACCTGCCAATCAGCAACAAGAAAGACAACACAGAAAAACTGAAGGAGACCAGTATAAATTACAGGCCATACTAATAATCACTTACATCTCAGAATTTCAAAAACATCCTCCATCAGCACCAAGGACAGCAACAGCTTGACTTAAGCCCTTACATGATGCCTTTGTTCACTGAGAAATGACCTTCCGACTTCTGGTCCAACCTGTAAGAGCAACCGCCGACCTGGCCTCCTGCATTCACCTCAAAGTTTCAATCTTCCTCGATGCTTTGATCAATGAGAAATGCAGTCGATCATGGTCCTAGTCTCCTGTTTAGCACAATTCATGCTCTTGGTCCTTCCTGGAATTTTCTTGGGAACAGCAGAGTGCTTGATCACTCGATTGAACATCAAACTGTAAGTCATAGGCTCCAACAGTTACCGAAACAAAATTAAGATAAGAAGAATAAGTAAAAGGTGTAGAAAAGTTGAAATAATTGACTATCTGGACGATGTCATCCGAAGAATCATTGTTTGCTGATGCTACCTTGACCATAAGTCACTACTAACATCCCAACTCCTGTACTCAATACTCTGATTTTTGAAGGCCAATGTACCGAAAGCCTACTTGTGATATCGCGTACGAGGAATTATGGAGCTCTATTCCCAGATGATGCCGGCTTGTGGCATAGTGGCACCAATGCTGGATTTCGGGATGAGAGGTCCCGAGTTTGAATCCGGCCAGCTCCCTTGCACGTTCTTCATCCACGCCTGGGTTGAGTGTCGAGCTAGTAACTCGACCTTGTAAACAAAACCTGGAGTGAGATGGGTTCTGCCAGGTTTCAGATGCCCAAGATGATGAGCAATCACCAAAAAGATCTGTGCAAAAAGCTTGTCATGACGGTTCCCCGATGACTCCACCAGAATACCACTCCCAGATACCACTGTTCTACCGTCCTCCTCAGTTCCCTACCACTCCCTGTGCAAGTCCTACCCTGATCTGTCCTCCCAAAGTGCAACACCTCACACTTGTTTGCATTATTTCCTTCTACTGTGTCCAGATCAGCTCATCTGCAGAATCTCTAAGAGATTTGTCTGGTTTGGGCTCTCTTTGTACACCTGAGCCAGTTCATCACTTCTCCAGAGCATTTCCAGTTGATGAACAGTGCTCTGTTAGTCTTAAAACCCATCCAGTTTCAGAGAGTGTTCCATATTTGGCTGAGCACCAAATCCTTATCCACTGCAAGAGTTCCCACTTCATTTTACTTTAACCCACTGGTGATTGATTTCAGGTTTTGCCCAGGCTCTTCACATCTGCTGGTTTTCACATCTGGGCCACAGGCATTGGAAATCAACCCAGTGCGAATTTAATCTTGACATGTGTGACCTTGTCAAAAGGATGTGTACAGGTAATGATAGGATGCTGAATAGCAGAGAGATTTTGGGGTGCATCCATGATTTCATGGAAGTGACAACTCAGGTAAATAGAGTGCTGAAGAAGCTGTATGGCTTTGTAGGTCAGGGTTACAGAATGCAACTTTTCAAACGGTTAATTAGGCCACATGTTGCGTGCAATTCTGTCACTACAGGAAGGTGAGATTGTGCTCAGGAGTCTCACCAGGATGTTGGTTGGTCTGGAGGACTTAGTCATTGGAAGAGATTGGATGGGCTCTGTCTGTATTCCCAGCGAAGGAGGCTGAGGAGTTGACTTGATAGATGTGTGCAAGATTAGGAGAGGCATTGTTCAGGTAGTCAGAATCTTCATCCTGTGTTCGTGATATGAGAAATAAAATGATCAAGTATT
Source organism: Hypanus sabinus (assembly GCF_030144855.1). Classification (NCBI taxonomy): domain Eukaryota; kingdom Metazoa; phylum Chordata; class Chondrichthyes; order Myliobatiformes; family Dasyatidae; genus Hypanus; species Hypanus sabinus. The sequence continues at coordinate 59,518,992 of NC_082724.1, read as the reverse complement.
AACTTTATACTTGCATGTAATAGGAATTTGCTGTATTGTGTTGGTCAGAGTGGACCATGGCTCAAAAAATACCATTCAACTGTTATAAGAATAAAATGAAATAAAATTAGAGATTAATGAATGGATATGGTGTAAAATGTTCATAAGTAAATATGTAGATACCAGCATGTATTTACAATGTAAACAGCATTCTAAAAAGTGGTTTAAAGTGTTTACAGTGCAATGCGGTGACTGAGGTGGAAGGACTAACTAGAGTTGTTAATCAGATTAACTTCCTGGGGGAAGAAATTTTTAAGATGGCCTGGTGAGGACAGGAGCACATTTTGTATGTACTCAGCAACAGACAATGAGCTGGTGATACTGTGGGGAGTAGTGAAGTAGTGAAGATATGTTTTCAGCATCTCACCCACTGGTGAAACAAATACAGTGAAGCATCACCCTTACCAAACATTCAGATTGGTGTTTCAGCTCGCCAGACCCACAATGGGAAGGTGTTGGTGAAAATAGTCAATTAGGTAGAGTAAGCTAAATGGTGCCCCAAGAAACTGCAGATGCTGGAATTCTGGAGCACCCAACAACCAGCTGGAACAACTGGGGGGTGGGGGGGAGCTGTGTCAAAATATTGCTGACTGCACTAGAGGGGTTGCCTTACGAAGATAGGATGAACAAGTAAGTGCTTTCCTCCTTTAAGTGAAGGGAAATGAATGGTGACGATAGCATTGTTCAGGGTGATAACAGGTGAACATAGAGTAGCTAGCTGGACTTTTTTCCACGGAGGAATAACTAATATTTGGGGGGGGGGTGATGGGCATCATTTTAAGGTGATTAGAGGAAAATACAGGGGGTATGTCAGAGGTAAGTTTTTTGTACAGTAGTGAGGGTGTGGAACACCCAGCCAAAGGTGGTAGAAGTACATAGATACATTGATGATATTTAAGAGGCATTTGATAGAAAAATGGAGGGCTATGTAAGAGGAAAGGGTTAGATTGATCTTAGAGTAAGTCAAAAGTTTGCTGAAGTGCCTTTACTGTGCTGTAATTTTCTGTTTTATGTTCAATTACATTAGTCCTGATTCAGGGATTCAATGTGAAATGTTGATGACCCACAGATGTTGCTGGACCTGCTGAGTTCCACCAGCTGCTTGTTTGTTGTGTTAAAGAAGCTGCTGTCCTTGCCTTAGAGCAGGGGAAAAAATGAGCAGGAGCTCCAAAGACTGAACCGCTTCCCTTTGCTTTCCAGACATATGATCTCTTTGTACAATAACTAAGGCAGTTCCTGAAATCACTTGAAGTTTCCCTTGTAAAATAAGTCAAGCTTTATGTTGTGCTTGTTGTTACCACAGATGGTTCAAAGTGGACTTGAGAAATGAGTTAACTTTTCAGCTCAATAACCTTTTGTAAGACTAGCTCTGATGAAAACTCGTCGACCTGTGGTTGACCTATTTAAAACAGATGCCACCCGGCCTGGTGAACATATAGTATCCAGTATTTTTTTTAAAACAAGAAAAGTTCCAGGGGAAGGATTCACCATCTGTGGTTGACCCATAGTGTGAAAGATGGCATCTATCTGAAAGAAAAATGATATACTGTAATTGTGCAAACACAGGGCAGGTTAGAAGTTTGTACAAAGTGGAGAAAAATGAAGAACAACCAAAAGGCAAATAAGGAAAGGAAACTAGAGCATGGGCCAAAGCTAGATAAGGACAGAAATACAGCTTTAGGAATTCAAGTAAGAAACTAATTGACAAAGTGAGCATTAGTGCTACAGAAAGTGAGTCAGGGGAATCAACAATGGGAATTGAGCAGAATTAACAACACACAATCTGTTGGAGGAACTCACAAAGTGCTGGAGAAATGTAATAGGTTTGGCAGCATCTAAGGAAGGTAATGAGCAGTCAATGTTTCTGGTCGAGACCCTTTATCTGGACTGAAAGATAGAGGGGAGACAGACAGTATTCAGTCCAGTTTGCAGTAAAATCTCCAAAATATTTCTAAGTTGGAAATTGGTAAGGAGAGAGGTATTCAGGAAAATTGCAATCTCCAGGACAATGATGCTGAGTAAGTAATTGGAGTGGTGGCTGACAAATCTTCAAGTGCTGACATACTTCATCCGAGGGTTTTAAAATAAGTGGTGGCAAGATAATTAATGTACTGATTTTAATTTTGCAAAATCCCCTTGGAGTCAGATTGGAAGATAGTTCTTTCTTCAGAAAGGAATGGAGACAGAAAGCTACAGATAAATTACCTTTATACCAGTCATCTGGAAAATATTAGAAGATGTAATTAAAGACTATTCAGGACATTTAGAAAATAATTAGACAAAGACAACATGGCTTGTGAAAGTGAAATCATGTTTGATCATGTTATGGCAGTTTTCTGAAGATGTAACACATGCCACAGGGGAACTAGTGCATGAACTATTTTCAAGTTTCCACCGGTACTTGATGAGGTTCTCTGTTAGAGGCTATTGGAAAAACTACCCAGCAGGCAATAGAAAGTTGGTGCCAATGGTTCTTCACCTGGTTGACATGATATAATGAGTGTTGTACCACAGAGAATAGTGTTGTTGCCTCAACTTTTCACAATTTATACAAACGCTTTGACTTTGTCCAGATTTTAAAAAAAAAGGTATGGTGACCTGGTTTGTCAATGACACAAAAGGAAGTAGGAGAATAAGTTCTGAAGAGGACATTGACAAGTTAAATGAGTGGAGAACTGTTTGGTAAATGGAGTTTAATAGAGGAAAATTTCCGAGATATTGTTCATTTTGTAGGAAAAATACAAAAACACATTATTTAAATAGTGAGAGGATGCAGGGGGACTTGGGTGTCCTAATATATGATTTGCAGAAGGCTAAGGTAGTATTTAGAGAAACAAAAAGAATGTCATTTCTAATTTTGCAAGGAACTAAATTCAAAACTAGTGGGTTTATCTTTCAATTATGTAAAGCATTAGTACTGTGTCTGGAAATGTAGAGGAGGCTTGACACAAAAGCAGGACAACAGAGATGATAAATGATAAATTCACTAATAGACGTCAAAATAACAAACCACAAGTGGCTACAAAACAAGAGAGAACATAAGCTAAATTTAACATGCAACAAAACGGGATGAGAGCTAGGAGCAACTTTTGAGACTGGCTGGTTCGATGGGTGGACAGAGACTGTGGATGACAGCTGGGGTTAAATAGGCTACAGATGATGTGTCTGGGATCAAGTGGTAAGTGGATCCTATTAGCTGGGTGGAGATTGGGAGGTGTCAGCAGGAGCAAGCCTGACAAGACCACCCCCTTGTGGCTGGTCCCCAACAGCCCAGAACAATCTGGATGGGTCCGGTGGAACTCATTGATGGATTCAAGATGTAATTGGACAGCACCCAAGACCTCTCCTCTAAGCCGTCCCCTTCCCAGTTGACTAGATATTGCACACCCCATCCATGGTAACATGAGTCCTTCAACTGGTGAGCCAAGTACACTGGACTATCTTCCACCACTTGGAGATGCAGGTTCAGGTGGGATGATTGGTCCAGAGACAACTAGCTTGAGGCAGGACACGTGGAAGGTAGTTTTGATTCTGGGGAATGGTGGCAACTGGATTGAACCGATGGGAGATCTTGAAGGGACCAGTGAATCGGTGTGAGAACTTGTGGGAGTCGGTGTGCAGGGGCAAGTTTTGGGTGGACAACCAGGCATGTTTGCCAGGCCAGAGTAGTCTAGCTAAGTGCCAACAGCAGTTGGCCTGGCAGCAGTAGCCAGGATTTGCAACTAGAATGACCCCCATGCTCTCCTCCTAGCATTCCCCTCCTGGCAGACAGGACCTCCACCACAAGCTACTTTGCGGGGAACAGTGGGGGTTGGTAGCCATGAAGCACTTCAAAGGGTGGCATACCTGTGGCAAAGGAGGTGTGCAGGTTGTGGGACAGTATGGCCCAGAGCAGATACTTCTTCCGTGTGGAAGTGTTAGAGGCAGCGAAGCTGAAGTGTTCTCGCTCAGGTGTAACGGAACTCTGAACTAAACACCGAGGTAAACCATAGTCAATGAAAACAGTATCGTGGTAAGATTAACCGTTTACTGTTCACTCTTCACATTAACGTATGGCGAAAACTGTTGATAAAACAATACAAAATGTATACAGTATTTGTTTCCTTCTTGATAACACATTTACATCGTAAATACTTGCAAAAGTAAAACTACAACAACTACATTACGTTAAAGTGCAGCATTCAGTCAGAATCTACCTATGCCATTGACTGCTTTAAATACACTTCAACACAAACTATCCGTAATTCTTTAACTAACGAAAACATAAACCTTATCAACTGTCAGCATTAATTTTTAATTCAACACATCGATTATCTCATGAACTTACGGCATTGCTTCACTGATGTTTCTAGTGCGTAGAAAGAAAACTTTTCTTGCGCTGATCCTGCACATGAGAGCCCCCTCCTTCCAGTTTCTCCAAACCGGTATTTTCCCACAAGACGCGGCGAAACCGGGTGTGACATCTTTGCATGCCGCGATATATCACAGATAACGAATTTACTTTAACCAATCTTAATTTTAACTAAAAAATGTTAACAAAAGAATTACTAAAGCGAAAATAATATAAACTAAACAAATGCCATAAAGGCAACACAGAAGCATTGCAGAAACTTCTCCACCACCTGATTGGCTCTTTCTGAGTGACCCTTGATCTGTAGTTGATAGCCAGAGAACAACTCACTGAGGTGCAGAGGAAGGAGCATTGAAGGCTCACCAGATTAAGAGGTGAATTGTGGGCCCCAGTCTGACACAACATTGTAAGGAAAACCAAGGAGGCGATCTACATTTTGGAAAAGCAGGTCTGACATCTCAGCAACTGAAGACTGGGGAGGGTAATGAAGTGAGCTGTCTTGGAGAACCGGTCCACCACTGTCATAATCACCATGGACTCATCAGAACATGGCAAACACTGTGGTTACAAACAAGAGAAAATCCGCAGATTCTGGAAATCCAAGCAACACACACAAAATGATGGAGGAACTCAGCAGGCCAGGCAGCATCTATGGAAAAGAGTACAGTTGGTGTTTCGGTCCGAAGCCCTTTGGCAGGACTGGAGAAAAAAAGCTGAGGGGTAGATTTGAAAGGTGGGGGTATGGGAGAGAGAAACACCAGGCGATAGGTGAAACTTGGAGGGGGAGGGATAAAGCAAAGAGCTGGAAAGTTGATTGGTGAAAGCGACACAAGGCCATGGAAGAAAGGGAAAAAAGAGGTGGAGGAGCACCAGAGGGGTGATGGACGGGCAAGGATGTAACATGGGAGAGGGACAAGGGGATGGGAAATAGAGAAGCGGAGGGGGGGGGGAGAGACATTACTGGAAGTTATAGAAATTGATATTCATTCCATCAGTTTGGAGGCTGCCCAAACAGAATATAAGGTTTTGTTCCTCCAACCTGTGCGGCCTTTTCCCGACAGTGGAGGAGGCCGTATGTGGACATATCGGAATGGGAATGGAAAGTGAAATTAAAATGTGTGGCCATTGGGAGATACTGCTCGTTCTGGCAGATGGAGTGGTCTCCCAAACTACATCGGATCTCACCGATATGCAGGAGGCTACACCTGGAGCACCAGACACAGTATATGACCCCAACAGACTGACAGGTGAAGTGTTGCCTCACCTGGAAGGACTGTTTGGGGCCCTGAATGGTAGTGAGGGAGGAGGTGTAGGGGCAGGTGACGCACTTGTTCCGCCTGCAGGGATAAATGCCAGGACGAAGATTAGTGGGAAGGGACAAAGGGATGAATAGACAAGAGAGTTGCATCGGAAGCAATCCCTACTGAAAGCAGAAAGTGGTGGAGGTGGGGATGATGTGTTTGGGTGGGATCCAGAAGGAGGTGGCAGAGGTTTCGGAGAATTATGTGTTGGATGCAGAGGCTGGTGGGTTGGTTGGTGAGAACAAGGGGAACCCATCCCTGGTAGGGTGGTGGGAGCATGAGGTAAGAGCAGACATGCGTAAAGTGGAAGAGATGTGGTTGATGGTGGAAGAAAGGAAGCTCCTCTCTTTGAACTCCATGGTGTGGTGGGACTATGGGCTCAAGGGTTCCATAGGGCCTGCAAGAGCCCAAAGGGCTATTTGTTGGAGGAATTGGACCGGACACACTGAGGGCAGGTAATGACAGACTGACATATATCTGTGATCATGTTGGGCCATCTGAACCAATGTTCCATTGTACGACTGGATGGCCAGAAGGAGGGGAGGAGTGTGCCCACTGGAGTGCACAGCCAGTTGTCAGGTTTGTCAGCCAGAGCCGGCTTGTGCTGTCGAGCCTGAAGGTCGGTCTCTGTTTCAGGTGGACTAAATTTTTTTGACAGGGTGCCTGCCTTTGACGGTGGCTGCCCTGAAGCCTGAGTGTTCCAGAGAGTTGTTGAAGATGTTTGTTAGAAACTCAGTTAGCTGGGCTGCACAGTCCCGCGGCAGCCGAACAGGTACGTTATTAGATCCTGCAGCTTTATGTGGTTTGACCTTGACCCTTACATCAGCTGCAGCCAGACACAGAGCTTGCTCCTCAGGGACAGGGGTCCTTACTCACCAGCACGTTGTTCTGAGCATTGAGCCATGTTAAAAGGGGTTCAATCTCTCAGAAAGCACAGGGTGGACTTGTAATCCGTAATGGTCTGAATGCCCTGCCTCGTGTCACAGAGATGGCTGTAAATCCTCTGTGAATAATCTTGTTTTCCCTTTGTGGGAAAGCACTGCTCCTGCTGACCTAAGAGCTGTCTTATTCTCCGACCTGAAGGTAGCACCCCAAGCTCTCAGCAGTGCCGGCTGCCAGCCACGGCTTTGGATTTGCCCTCACAGAGATGTGTTTAATAACGGTGAAGTCCTCACTGCTCTTCTTAACGTTGCCAGTTACAGATCAATGTTAATGTGATGGGTGGAGGTAGCCACTTCTCTGAATATGTACCTGTCCATATTTTCAGAATAGTTTTGTGTTGACCAGTTCCCCTCTACCACCATTCTCCTCCGTCTTTCAGAGTAAGGAATTGGTACTTACTCTGAATTATTTATCCTTTGGCTCCTCCCACTTCCTTCAAACTTAAAAGTGTAGCCATGGGCACCTGTATGGGTCCCAGCTATGCCTGCCTTTTTGTTGGCTATGTGGAACAGTCCATGTTCCAAGCCTATACTGGTATCTGCCCCCCACTTTTCCTTCACTACATCGACGACTGCATTGGTGCTGCTTCCTGCACGCATGCTGAGCTCATTGACTTCATCAACTTTGCCTCCAAATTCCATCTTGTCCTCAGATTTATCTGGTTCATTTCTGACACCTCCCTCCCCTTCCTTGACCTCTCTGTCTCTAACTCTGGAGACAGCTTATCTACTGATGTCTACTATAAGCCCACAGACTCTCACAGCTACCTGGACTATTCCTCTTCTCACCCTTGTTACTTGTAAGACTGCCATCCCCTTCTCTCAATTCCTCCTTCTTCACTGCATCTGCTCTCAGAATGAGGCTTTCATTCCAGGACAAAGGAGATGTCTTCCTTTTTTAAACAAAGGGGCTTCCCTTCCTCTACCATCAACTCTGCCCTCAAATGCATCTCTCCCATTTCACGCACATCTGCTCTCACCCCATCCTCCTGCCACCCCACTAAGGATAGGGCTCCTCTTGTCCTCACCTACCACCCCACTAGCCTCCGGGTCCAACATATAATTCTCCGTAACTTCCGCCATCTCCTACGGGATCCCACCAGCAAGCACATCTTTCCCTCCCCCCCTTTCTGCTTTCCGCAGGGATTGCTCCCTACGTGACTCCCTTGTCCATTTGTTCTCCTCCCATCCCTTCCCACCAATCTCCCTCCTGGCACTTATCATTGTAAGCGGAACAAATGCTACACCTGCCCTTACACTTCCTCCCTCACCACCATTCAGGGCCTCAGACAGTCCTTCCAGGTGAGGCAACACTTCACCTGTGAGTCTGCTGGTGTGATATACTGCGTCCGGTGCTCCTGATGTGGCCCTCTGTATATTGGTGAGATCCGACACAGACTGGGAGACGGTTTTGCTGAACACCCATGCTCTGTCCACCAGAGGAAGCAGGATCTCCCAGTGGCCACACATTTTAATTCCACATCACATTCCCATTCTGATATGTCTATCCATGGCCTCCTCTACTGTCAAGATGAAGCCAGACTCAGGTTGGAGGAACAACATCTTATATACCGGCTGGGTATATCAAATCAGAGAACTCCCACTAGCACAGGGGGTGGGGGTGATGGTGGGTGGTGGTGGAGGAGGAAGCTAGTGAGATGGAAAGTATACAGCCACATCACAATGGCAGTGAACTCCCTTGGTACATAGAAGGGCCCCCACCTCACCCTTAAAAACACTAAAGCTGAACAATGGGTCACCATTCACACATCACTTCCTATTAACATACACAGCCCTCCTCTGTGGGTCCACGAGGTCGCGACATTTTTATCTGACTGAAAAGAGATCAAACCAGCGGTGGGCAAACTTTTTGAGTTGTGGGCCACAAAGGGTTCTAAAATTTGACAGGGGGGCTGGACCAGGAGCAGATGGACGGAGTGTTTTGGTAATACACCTCATAAGAGAAAATAAAATATCATGGGATATGTAGAAAACATGTGCTTTAATTTCAATTGAAAATGAACAAATGCATTGCAACAAAATATCTGTCTTTGAAGTCCCATGGTATTTAGCTATTTATTGAAATGACTTTTAAAACACTGAAAATTAAATGAATAAAATACAGCTTTTTTAATAGTAACAGTTATTATTTTAAAGCACTGAAAATTCTGTTATCCTTCAAGATATTATCATATCACTCTCCTCCTGACTCTCTTTATTTCAAAAACAGTAGGAGATACAGGTCTACTTGTCCTGCTCCTTCTTATTCAATTGTCCCCTGTGCCAAAACTCAACAACGACCAGCACAAAGACAGAACACTGACAGCACGCCAGTATGCAGAGCGCGTTATTTGATCTGGAGCACATTTTTTATTTTGAGAATGTACGTGCACCTGCGCACTACTCATGTCCATCACTTAACAGAAATGACATGTAACATGTAAGGCTTATTGAAAAAAATATTTTCAAATGCATTTTTTACATAACACAACGAAGAAACTTATTTTTAATTTCAGTGGGAACAGTGTTGTTGGTCTCCCTTTTTAGCCAGCACATCAAAGTCTGGATTTAGTTTTGTTGTGGCGATTCTCAGGATGGATCTGAGGTGTTGGTCAGTTAACTTGGATCTGTGGCTAGCTTTGTTGATGTTCATGACGCTGAACGCCTGTTCACACAAATAGGTCGAGCCGAACAAAGAGTAAAGCGCAAATGTGTAGTAATACGCTGCACCTCAA